>NW_028278343.1:0-317076 GCF_059751315.1 Micrasema longulum
TCCTCCAAATAACTTTTGACATGGAAAATATACATTTTGAAAAAAAAATTTGGTTTAGGGCACTAGATTAACATCGATTTTTACAGAATCAAAGGTGTAAAGTTGCCGAAATAAATTTGTATAAAATCAAGTGGGTAAAAAAATTTAAGTCCAAGATAAGGTTTACCTTACCTAATCGTATAACGTAAAGTCCAGGTAGATACCTAAAAAGTGGACTCCGATATGCCGCTCAAAGTCGATAGACCTGATTTTGATGCATTTCGATACGGCTCGATCAAAAATGTATTAACAATTAAAAAAGTGAAATGAGCGCATTTTTTATTCTTAAATAAAAAACCATGGAGATCGGCGAAGACCGCAGCGAAATAAGTCCCCTGATGCACCCAGCATCGTCCTCCACCACACACGTTTATTCTGACATACATTCCTAGATTCTTTCATATCCATACATCTTGTCGAACATGCTCTTCGGTTCTGTCTGCTTGCGAAATGACCTGACTTAACATTTCGGTTTATGATCATGCCAAGTCTTCTTTAGTCGTCATCGTCCTACGTTACTCGCCATATATAATCTGTTTTACCATTATTTTGTCATTCATTCGTTCTACGTGACCAAACCTTCTCAGGGAGCTTTTCTCAATCTTATAAATTAAGTAATTATTACACCTGTCACACATTTGCACTTTCGTCTAATTTCATGATTCATTACAGCAATATTATTATTAATAAAAGAAAAAAGGCAATGAAAATTAATGAAAAATAAATAAAATCGCTCTGTTAATTTTACAAAAAATTCAAAAAATAAAAAATAGTGAAACGACATTTCAGTTGATCAGCAGAATTTGTTTAAAAAAAAAATACGAAAGTCTAGGCATTTACAGGGCTTATGTCACTAGCCGGTTTAAGTGGCCACTTTACAAACATTGTGATATTCACCATTCTGCCTATGTTTAAACATCCACATTCCCTCAACTCTTCCATCTGTTTACTTTTGTAAAGTAAAAGATCCAAAATGGCAGGTTATAAGCCCCGTAAATGCCTAGACTTCCATATTCCCTTCTCAATAATATTTCCCCTAGGGAGGAAATCCTGTCTGTCTATAAACATTTGAACATACTCAAAGCATTGTAAATGCTCAAATACTTCATGTAGTTTATTAAATTTTTTTAGAAGCATCTCATTTTCGTTAACCTTTGTTTAAAGGAAACAACTTTTAAAAAAACAAAAAAACTTAAGTTATTAATCTGTATTTACCATAATATATAAAATGTGATAAATACAAACAAAAAAAACTATATTTTTTCTAAAACAAAACAAAGGTATACACAGTTAAATGGAAGACTGATTGCCACTTACAATTTCTTAAAGTCTGACCATAAACAAATGAAAAATACAGTAATATAAAAAATAAACTATTTTAAAGAATACGGTCAATAAATAAAAAGTTAAATAATACAAACATTAAAAAAATTTAAAATGGAAAATATATTATTCGAAAGAAATTTATCGAGAAGAATTTATTGACGACTCTTGAATAATTCACCTCCAATCCCATTTTTCGCATACAAAATAGTGGCTGTTGTGAATGTTTTACAAATTCTAAATCGGGTTTTATTGGTACAGATGCAAAGCCAAAACCAAAGCTAGAATCATAGGAACATAGGAACGGAAAAACTGCAGCTAATACCAAGAATGAGAACATCATATCGTGGTTAAAGTTCCCATTTAAATTCTTGGACCTTAATCTTTAAGATTTGTAGGACGTATCAAAATACTCCAAATTCAAGCAAAAAATACAAAACATATTAATCTTTTGAAACGCAACCAACACAGAAACATTGGTTTACCTTTTACAATCCAAGCTACCTACATATATTTGAAATTCGTTACAATACTATTTATGTTTGAAATATTTTATTTTTTTTATATCTGTGCATTCTACTCTAAAACAATTCATTCTATAAAAATATATTTGTACATATTGGATTAAAGAAAAATTGTAAAATGTCTTCCTCGGCACGAGTTTTCCCACCGAGGAAAACAATGTAAATTAAATTGTATAATTTATTCTAGTAAAGTATTAAATAAATAATAATAAAACATAAATTATTGATATGAAATTCGATTTTCTAAAAAAATATCATAGAAAAAATTAATGCAAATTCTCACCCAATTTGGTAATCCAATTTGTATTCAAATTGTTGCGCGGGAAAATCTTCTAGTATAGAACAGAACACGTTTGTTTTTTAAAAACTTCTCAATATTTGCGACAATAATAACTGATTACAGAGAAAAATAAACTTTAATATGTGCCCGTTTTTTTAAAAAAATAATGGTTTATTAAACAATTTACAAATCTTTAATTTATAAAAGTTTAATGAAGACTTACTCTTCATTAAATTACTAGATTATTAGTTTATGAAATGTTAAATTGCGAAAAAAAATATTTTCTCAAATGTAATTGAAAACAATTTTTCAGATTGGAGAAAAACCAGAAAAATCCAATTCAGTCGCGAAACTCTTCACAAAAGAGTGAACTTTTACCTTCTAGGTAGCTTTTCAATAGCCTTTGTCATTTATTCATTCAATTAACTCGAGCAGTATACTGATAAACTTACTGTCAACTCTATTAACACATAAAAACACACTGTACAACGATGGATATATATGTATTTAATACACCAACGCGAAAAGTCTAGTTTTACTTGTCTGCTATCGCGGTCGAATTAAATACCGAATTTTTTTAAAGCTTTTTTAAAGTTCGGCGGACAGGAAGAGCTTTGAACTGCGCGCGTCCGCTGCAGTGGGCGGAACTCCGTTGACTGAAAGATAGTGCCGTATTGAAGGCCGCAGTGCGCAGGCGCGTTCGAACAAGTGTTTGCGCCACACTTCCGTCTCGGTTTTTCAGCGTACGCCTCCCTTTAATATTCAGATTTGATCAACGCGTGTCGTAGAGAAATTACACGAGTACGAATATTAAAAGAATCAAACGAATGATGGCAAGAAACAACTATCTTATAGATTATAGATCATCAAGTTGTTTGTTGAAGCTTTTATTCTCTACAAATAGATAAAACATGGACGCATTCAAATAATATATCTTTCAACACAAAACCCTTTTGCCACTAGCGGGGTGGAAAAATGTATCAATTCAACATTTTAACAACTTAACATACTTTATTCTAAGGGAACCCAGGTTGTTTTTAAGTTTTAAATCTCCATAAATCAAATAACTACAATTTAAAAAGACAAAAATAAATTTGGCGCTTTATCAATCGTAAAATTTCATTGAAATTATGAAAAGTTAATAATTCTTGAAATTATTCAAAGGTGGAAATTTCTAAAGTCAGAAAAATCGAATAAAAATGTAGTGATATTGCATTTTTTTATAAATACAATCACATTATGGTCAGTTTATCAGTTAACCAATTAAGAAAAGATTTGTGTCAAAAATTATTTTGACTCTCCGATACATTTTTGAAATATTTTTTTTTTATAAAACTTGAATTGTACTACTGTAAACAAAAATTGTAATTGATTTCTCATTAGTGACTTGGCTTTGTAGTTACTGTCATCAAATTACATACTATATATGAAAACAAAATAAAACTAATTCAAATATATAAGCTAATAATCAAACATTATAAACAATATAATATGTAGTGTTTTAATCTGTCTGAACATTTTGTTAATTATTTCTGTTTATTAAGGTAGTCTTCTTTGTTTATTCTCAAATGTAAAAATATTTTAAAAAAAAAGTGTATTGTTAAGTGTCCTCGGCACGGGTAACCCCAGTGAGGTCACATTATTTTTATTATTAATTATAGTTGGTAAGACAAAAAATATGAATGAATAAAAAAATAGAAATATTCATTATTAGAAATGCTCTTCTTCTTTTAACATTATCTTTCATATGTGCCTTCTTCAATTGTTAATAAAATCTATAAAATATGAAACATTTTTCAAAAGACCTGGGAGTGCGGTTAAGAACAGCAAGCGCCACATTCAACAGTGCAAAGGCTGTCTGAAGATCGGATATTTACTAAGTGAAAACAAAATGCCACCTATTTAACGCCTGCATAACACTTATTCACCTCTACAGATGCGAACCGTGGCACCTCACTACGGTCCAAAACAGCAAAATACTGAGTATTGAGAACAGGTGTCGCAAAAGAATTTCAAGTCTTCGGTGGTTTGACTTTGTAAGGAATGTAGTAATTAAAGAACGGACGCAGCAAATTCCGGTGACAACTGTCACCAAGAGGCGATACGGTTGATAGTCTCATATACTGCGAATGCCCCCTAAGAGCCTTAACCTGGCTTGCCTATTTGACAAGGCTCAGGACGCTTCGCTGCTGACTGTTCATCGGCAATTCATGTTAGAACTACGGGACGCGAATCTTACTTGGGATGATGCACAGCAGCTGGTAGCCGAAAGAGATGGCCGGAGGATCTTCACGGACACAACATGCTTCAACCAAAGAGCGGTCATAGAATGATGGAGATTTTTTTTTATTTACCTACAATACTGGTACAAGCATATATTTAAAAAAAACTGGATCGATGTGTTAACTTTAAAAAATATATATATTTTTTTTTTTATATATGCGTTGTTGAGCATTGCACTACCCACCCAATCGAACTCGAATCGAAATGTATGTAATGTAATTTTATTAAAATTTAATATTTTTATTTATTATTACATACTATCAATAGACTTTTGCACCAAATAGGCCAAAATAACAATGGTAAATTACAGTACAAAACACTCGAGCATAAGAAAAATCTTATGTAATTTGATCTCACCGGTAATCAAATTTGAAACCCCCATGCATAAGGTAATTTCCCTTGCTATTATTCAGATAAATATATTTTTATTACTGTTCTTTATTAAATAATCAACGTGCAGAATGCGAACATGGACGTAAAAATATATTCTTGGAGAAGTCTGTTATCACACACGCCGCATTATTTATGGCCAAGCAACAAGTCTAAAAAAGGGCTGCTAGAGATCTTATACCCCCTTCCACGGGATCACATCCCCGTTATTCCAGCCTCGTAGCAGTGGGAGCCTTCAGCCTTTACTACCGCGGTGGAAATATTCAGAAAACGTGCTGCCGCTGGTTTATCTTTTATCTTAACTGAATACCTGACTGGAAATATCACTCTGATAATGAAATGTTTCATTTTCACTGAAAAAAACAGTTTTTTCTTATGGAGTTTTTTTTTATGAAATTTTTTCTGATTGATATTTTAAAAGAGAAAAAAAAACACGTTTAAACAGAATATGGAAGACAGGCATAAATAAATGGATGCACGTTTAAAAATAACTGGGTTAGGTAATCAGTTAGATCTTTATTTATTTAATCTGTAACTTAGAAAGAAAGATAAAACATAAATAAATTTTGTAATCTGATATTTATTTTTTAATCTCATAAAACAATTTTTTGAACATAACTTATACATAACCTTTTATTTTTTTTACGCTTTTTCCTAGATACTATTTGTTTTCCTAGGAAATACATAAAGACCATTGGAATCTTATTAAACAATTAGTAGAAGAAAATGAAATGAAATCAACGGAGATACATAGGATAAAAAAAAATAAAAATATTCATCGATGAATGTCGTCATACAATGTAATAAAAATCAACAGATAACTTAACCTAACATACAACTAACAGTCATGTGATTTTTTTATCGGGAGTTTTGGCTCTAACGATTGCCGTAAACCCGATTTTAACACGTTTCCGTGAGCTAGTTAGAAAATTTATGCTTTTCCCAGAAAATTTGTATAAATATACATACGTTCCTGAAAACTTAAGGTATTATGTATATTTCCCAGGAATAATGTAAAGTGCCGTATTTAATACATTTCAGATAACATTTTTATCGGTACATTCAAATAATATTCAAATTCTCATTATTATAATTAAAATAGATTGGTTTTACAATTTAAAATCGGATGACAACCCATGTTTTTACACATCTATATAAAAAATAATTTGTTTACTTTTATTTAGTCTAAAGATGTCACTTACGAAGAAACATTGTCACTATTTAAAATGATAAATAATGAGGTAAAAACTAAATAAGGTAATTTTATTTTTATAATTAAATAATAGTTTTCTTCTCTACGTGTGGTTTTATATTACAATAATACAAATAAAATTAATTGATGTATCCGGCCGGATTACGGACCTATACAGTTCTATATGTGAAATAGAACCTGAACCCTGGATAGGTGCTTTCGACTCGATCGCTATTCGCAGGTGAAAATCGAGTGGAGATAAGTCCGCCTTCTACTGTAGTGGTTGATTTGTTCGCCTACCATGCTTGAGGTGCCAGGATCGATTCCTGGGAAGGTCTACATTAAATAATAATAAAAAGGTAGTTCTACACAGCAGTATTTCATGTTCTTGGACTGGCACCAGAAGCGTAAGGCTGATCGCCTAACCTTCATGCTATAAAATACCGATATGCGCTGCATTTGGTGTAACCAATACAGTGACCTATGTACCATCGGGTGTGGACAGGACATAAATTTACTTTATAGAAACATACAGTCAACAATGATTGAATAACATGAGGTTAAAAGACAGACCAGCGAAGTTTGTAAATAATAATCATACATATTAAACTGTGGTACATTTTTTAATATGTGCATGCGTATTTGCATATGTAAGAGGGTACGTTTGTGTGGATTTGTATGAGAGTAAGTGATCAAGTTTGTGTAAGCGTGTGCACCATTAAAAAGCAATTGGGAGTGCATCATAACCAGATATAATAAGTCTTAATTTGTTTTCAAATAAATTAAGGGTCATGTTAAATACATCAATGTTTGCTTTTTATATAACTTAATATTTTTATGCATTTTCATTATGTTTTTTTGTTTTATTTAATTCAGTACTCAATCTTATTTGGCATATTATTTATTACTCCTATTTCTTACTTCAGTGTAGAGTGAGTTTCTAGAAATCATATCTCAAATATAATTTAAATTATGTTTTTATATATATATTATTTTTCGATTGATTTTATTAATACTATTATTTAGTTTTTTTTCCCAATAATACCATATCTTACTATTTTACGATTGTTTTGTTGATTTCAATGTTACCATTATTTTGTATATTTGATTATGTATGAATCTAAATTTTCACATATTTTATTTTAATATTTAGGTCAAATTATCTTTTTTGAATTGTATTCTTTGGAATTTTACTATTTATTACTTATACCTTGTTTTTTCTGGATGTATTGCATCACATGTAATTTTATTTGAATCTAATTTATTTAACAATGTATTTTTTATTGTTAATAAAGATGGCTTGACACGGGCACAGCCTCAAAAGCCTTAATAAGTTCAATTATATTTAAACGAGTTTAATTTTGAATGAATAAATAAAAAGATGAAAAAAACTATAATTTGAACAAGAATGACAGAAGAAAGAGCGTTGTGCATAGTTAGAGCTACAGACCGGTTGGTGGAATAATAATTTATTTCATGTTACGCAAAAAAGGAAATGAAAATCAACCTTACAGAGAAGGTTTACAGTCTTCTTTATTAATTAACATTTTACAATTTATATATAAGTATACTTCAGCATCTTCAGATGATAAATTTTAATTTTTACGGGTGTCTATAATACATCATCTAAGTAATTACTTAGAAATTATTCCAACGCGTTTATGACTAAGATATTTTCAAACAATGATGTATCGTCTTGTATTATGACCATAAAAACAATACGACTCATAAAATTATTATCATTTCAATTTTCATTATTAAATACAGCTTCTTGTTGCTTCGCACTTTTGTAAACCCATTACTTCGTTATCAATGGAACTCGTATAGTGGTAGATTATGTGGATTTGTGTTGGCTTCCAGCCAAATCGTTGTCTAGAAGTTCCAGATGGTATGTTTGCTGTAAACAATGGAGGCTTTGTCTGTTTAGGATACCAATTCATATGGAAAGTCAACGAGACTTTAAATATAATTTTTATGGACCATTTACTTATTTTCTTTCCGACTTCGTTTGTCTAATGTTGGATAATCGAGTTTTATGGCGACCACTTGTTAACTTTTATGGCTTTAATATTTACGAAGGCGGGTTTTATGTACCCTTCAATTTGAATTATAGCTAATAGTTTACGAACTAGTGAAAATCAGATACAATGTATTGATTTAGTGCTATGAAACTAATTTGTCTTATTTCCAAGTTTCCAACACAATGTTTCATAACAATGGTACTTTTCAATAAAAGGTAAACAAATTCGTAACTTGTTGCGTACTAAAAAATAATAATAGTTTTTTTGTTTAATGTTTGAAGCACTTACTTTCTGGAATATTTAATATACCTACATGAAACAATTTAGTTTTTTCAATGTACCACTATATTTTTTTTAGAATTAATATCCTACTTGTTTTGACAAGAATACCATGTCTTTTTCAGGGTAAGTAAAAGAAAAACTCACTTCTGTGGTACATAAAAAAAGGAAATGATTCAATTTTGAAAAATTGATTCATAATCATAATTGTTGTCTTAAAAGTGCACAAAGCACTGAATTTCTGTACCAAATGTAGCGTATCTTAATCATTATAATAAAAATACGTATATGGTTTTATTCCACTACTATTCATATTTTTTTACCAGTGACCGGGTTTCGTCGTGACCAACATGTCGGTCACCAGTCTGACGATGTCGGTCACGACGAAACCCGGTCACTGGCAAAAATTAATAAAAAAAAGTGGAATAAAACTATTTACGTATTTTTATTATTATAAATGCAGTTCTACCAAGGAATGTTAGTAGAAAAACTTAAGTATCTTAATCATTTTTATTTTTTGGAAGGTATTTTAAAAGTCTTAAAGTTCGGTTGCCAGTCTAAAGATAAAAAATATTTTTAATCTGCATTTGAATCACAAATGTATATTTGAATCATTGTCAATGTATAAATCCAAGCTCAATTTTAAATAATCAAAAAAAAAACGTGGTACTTTGATGGATTTAATAATGGTATTAAACTTATTGCTTTCAGCGATCTTTATACTAACAAAAATGTTTATTTTCACAAATAACAGAAAAATTAACTTCATTTTCAATAAACCAAATTAAAGAAATTTATGAAACTTCACCTTGATTTCCATGCAGTATTGATCAATTTATTCATATAAATATTTTTAAAAAGTGTGTGAAACAATAGAGGTGATTTTCACAAAATGGCGCTTTATAAATTATCCAACCATAATGTTATTAATTGTAAAACGATCTCCCTTTTTAAATACGAGGATCTTGCTCCATCTTGCTCCTTTAGAAAGGAAGACACATAAAATATTAAATATCTATATATATAGACTATCATAAACGGAGAACACTCCGTTTTCATTTTACATTAATTGGTTTTATATAGATTCCCTGTTATTAAGTATGTATATTATTTTTTCGCAATAAATTTATAAATAAATAAGTAAACAAAATAGATTTTGAAGTGTTAAAAAAAAAAACTTTACTGATTTAATAAATAAAACAATCTCAGTTTTTTGTATCATAAAATTGTACGGTAATAAAATTATGGAGAATACTCAATAATTTTATATAAAATAATTAGAAAAAATCGAAAAAAAGATATTCATTCTTCTTAATTTTAGGCATTAAAAATATTTTTATATGCATTTTGCCGACAATCAATTCTCAAACAATGTTAAATCTGTGGGGTTAAATAAAAAACAACCAGTTTTTATTTTATTGTAATTAAAATAATTAAAATACTATATACAGATATTCGATAAATATTTAACATTCAGGTACAGTTCTACGGGGTATAAAAACTCTAATGCTTTATTAAAAATGTAATTTTCAACTTTATAATAAAATCTTGGCAATAAAATTATTTCAAACCAGTTTAAGTAACTTTTCAAAAATTAAAAATTTTGTATACAAAGCCATTTTCACATTGGAATTATACGAGTTTATCAATAAAATAGTAACATGTTCATTTAATAAACATACAGAAATTGCCAGAATCTTTAAAAATTAAGCTTTTTTATTAAGAAATGCTATGACAGCGCATTCGGGTATTATGAAGTATAAAATAGCTTTGAATTAAACCACTAAACACGATTTCAATTTAAATAAATGATAATTACACAATATAAAATAAATGTGCGTTCAAATACTAAAAAAATAAAAAATGTTTACGGAAAAAAACAAAAAATTTAACATGCTTTCACTAAAAATTCACGAGTGAGAAAAAATATTCTTCAAACGTTGTGTTATATTATGTAAATTAATACATACGTAAAACTATTTTTTTATTTGACGACGATTTTTGAGACTTGATTTGTAGGACTTTATATTTTTTATTTAAAAAAACGTATGAGTCGTGTTCCAGATTTCATAATACGCATTTGTTGAGTTTAACAATAACGTATGTACTCATTAAAAAATAATTCACAAACATTTTATGTTTATATGTATGAGAGTAGTTAATAATCTAACGATGTTTTTTTTGTGAAAAAATAATATTTGCACAATTATTCTACATAGTATTATTAGAAATTGGTTTAAGTAAATATTTTACATCACATGCAATTTATCCAGGGCTGGAATTCTGAATCTTGTCTACCCTTGGGATTGGTCTTGATCTTGGAATTTTCATCTTTTGCGTGCACCTACACTTTTCCTCATATTACTGAAAATTTACCAAATAAATATGGACACGTGCAATCAAACATGATTATTTTACATTATTGCGATCTTAATAATTACCCGAAACACTTGATTAGGTTAAATCGACCAAACCGTTTTAGTTTTACCGTTTATTAAACAGTTTTATATTATATCATTGAAGCAAAAGTGTCATCGCATTATATCGCATTATAACCACTCTCTAAGGGGTAGAGAAGATTCAGAATACCACACCAGGTATTTTATGTATAATAATTAGCGCTATCCAGAATTTGAGAATATTATTTGTAGGTAAGTAAAATAATATCTATTGATTGGAACTAACTTTATTTTTTAATTTTATCGTAACATTTACTAAACTGTCTATTTTAATTTTTTGATATTTTATATAATGTGTAAAATATCATAAATATAACGAATTATTATTATAACAAATTTATATATCAATGTAATATCTTAATATTTGAGTTTCAACATTAACAACAAAGAAAAATGAGCTGAATTACTTCTAGAATCAAATTATCCTTTGATTACATACATTTGAAGGACTATCATTAATGGAAATATCACTTTCGTCATCTTGCGTAGGAGACTCGCATCTATTGGGCATAGCATTTCTTATACTATCTCTGTCCGCAACTTTCTTATCACATTTACCAAGTTCACTAAGTATGTTAGAATTGACCTCGTCCGTGCGGCTGGACGAAAAGTTTTCGTTCGAGTCGTTTGAACAATTCGAGTTGACGTAAGCGCCGGGCACAGATCCGTCTCTCGGGATCCTGACAAGGACAGAGTTATCAGAAATATCCCTAACTTCTCTCAGCGAAGAATCGGTCGTATTTTCTTCAGAGATATGCGACAGTTTTGACTCGCTCCGGTTTCTTTCGCTTCTATCGATTTCATTGCATTCAGAATATTCTACGAGAACATCGTGTTTGGCATTCTTACGCATACCGTCGTTTCTATCGCAATGTTTCCTGTAATTCATATCGGCGGTGAGTGCATTATCAAAATTTTGAGCGAGCGGTGAAAGTGCGTCACCGTTTTGACTTAAACTCTCATTTCCTGCATCGCTATTTATCTCATTGAGGTGGTCAAGCTTGTTTCTGATACTTTCTTCGAACGCCGTGTTTCTCGGTTCCGATCTTGTTTCTCTGGCTGCCGAGTGAACGTTGAACCCCGGAAGAAGTTTCGGCTGAAGAGGAAGCATCAGGTCCATGGATCCCGTAGTTGCGGGGCGAGGTTGCAAAGGAGGAAAGTTCAATACCGGAGGTTGAAGAGAAGCTAAAGATATAGCCTGAGGTGGAGAGCATATTT
Organism: Micrasema longulum; assembly: GCF_059751315.1. Lineage (NCBI taxonomy): Eukaryota > Metazoa > Arthropoda > Insecta > Trichoptera > Brachycentridae > Micrasema > Micrasema longulum. The sequence goes on from NW_028278343.1 coordinate 12,009, forward strand.
CATCTGGAAAATAAAAAGTATCAATTAATACCAATGTTCTTTTACGAATTCAATTGAATAAATGGTTAGTTTACACAATTATCTTCGACAAAAAATCATAAAAACTGATATTCAAATTTAATCGTATCTATTTTATATTATTAATATTTGAAGCATTTACTTTGTGGTCAAACATATAATTAAATGTTATCAAATATGTGTATATAACCACTTACTGACATTTCTGTGTAATCAGTGCATTTGCTTATTAAAATATATGTCGTGTTGGTTTCATATTTTTGTGCAACAACTATGGTGATGGTGTAAAGTGGATTTTGCATGTGTATAGTGGGTTTTGCATGATGGTTCAATTGGTGTCCTGACGAAGAGACGGGTACGTCTCGAAACCGGTAGACATATGTAGAAAAGTCGGTTGGTGGTTATATACAAATATTTAATAACATTAATTTATTTTATTTTATTTATCTAATTGACGTTATTAGGTTATTTATCATCATTATTATCTTATTCGTACCTATAGTCCTTAAAATATAGCTTGATTGGAATTATAGCTCTCAAACTAATTTAACTACTTATGGAAAATTACTGATCACTGATCAAATCAATTTTATCAGTTATTTCATGCAATCATGAAACTCTTTTTCCGAAAATTGGTATAAAAAACGCAAAAACAAGCCTATTATAGTGTGTTTAACACAATTATTCACCAAATAATGAGACATTTATACTTTTTTCATGAACAACATCAAATGACTTTTTTATTCGATCAATTTACATTGATCAATTTGTCCATCTTTAACGTTTTTGCAAAATGATGTAGCCTTGTAAAAACGTCGTTAATAATAAGGTTTATTTTAGTTTTCTTTTAGTTTTAAAGCTGATATTATATATAATGTTGATTTATCTTTCAAGCATTGTATTAAAAAAATAAATAAACACGTCAGATACAAATGATTTTTCGTGTGTCAATATAAACACCTCCGTTGCCGTTACTACAAAGTTATGCCGTCAGTTTTTCAGACAACTGTCATTCTAATTATGTTACATTTTAAGGACTATAATCGTGGAAATTTTTGATTTATTTTACGCTTTATATTAATTAAAAATTTAAATTCGTATAAGGACGGGCAAATTGCCTTGAAGCAATTTTTTCCTTACAAGTACATGGGCATATTCTGTAAATTATGCAGAATCTTACAATTTTCTTCAAAATTTTAAACACAAATTGATTAAAAATCTACATTACAATATGTGCATATGGCACCGTACTGATGCGCCAATTGTAGTGTATCTCTATTATCTGTTTCAGGAATGTAAGGTAACCAGCCAGTCTACGGAAAGAGAGGTATCGCAGTGTAACTCTACCTGATAAACAAGCTTTTTATCCCGGAAACCAGGCGAGTTTCCAGGCCGATGGAGATTTCAGTTTTGCGTTAGAATTAGAACCAGGATTCCTGACGAGTGTTTTCAACTCTATGGCTGCTCTCAGATTAAAACGCCAAAAAGGAAATCAAGTAGAAAAAAGTCCGCCTCCGAGTGCAGTAATTGGCACTTCACCATCATGATTGAGGCCCCTGGTTCGATTCCTGGGAAAGCTGTCTTTGAATATATGTTTTTGTAAATATATTTCATTGTTCTTAAGGTGCTTTCAAGTTCCAATTTAGTGTACTCTATGCATCATTGCGTGCAAATGAGGATATCCTGATGATAAATCAACCGTTTTTTTTCAACTCTTAGAACAACACATTTTATTAACGTATTACAATACAGATTAAGAACATTTTAGAGAAGCTAATAAAGAAGTCTGGGCATTTTTAGGGCTTATTTATGACCTGTCATTAACTGGTTTTTAGTGACCACTTTACACACTGTGTAACATTCAACTCTGCCCATATTTGAACGTAAATACTCCTTCAATTCTTTCATCTGTTGATATTTGTGAAGTTAAAGAGGTGAAACCTTTATTTATGCGGGTGAGATTAATCTAATTGAATTATTTCTTCTATATACGAGGCAACGCCTGAAAATCTTGTTTTTTGAATTTCTATACCACTTTATGAACCACGTGGATTTATCAACAATATTTTACAATCAAACATATTATATAAGGTAATATATAAGTCTAGGCATCCACAGGGCTTATGACCTCTCATTGGCCGGTGTAAGTGACCACTTTACACACTGTGTAATATTCTAAAATATTCTTCAAATGTGTTGTAATATGTTAATATCAACAGCTCCCCAGGGAGTTAAATCCAGTACTTGTCTACAAAAATTTGAACAAACTCAAAATGTAAACAAATTTAATCTCATAAATGCAAGTAAGATAATTTACTAAACAATATTAGTCATTATCAAGGCAGGCGCCTTGGCGCAGTTGGTTAGATGGCCAACTGTGAAACTGGCGTCGCGGGTTCAATTCCCACGAGTTGCAAGAAAAAATCGAAGAAAGGTTTTTTCTCAATTGGTCTGGGCGTTGTGATGTGATGTGTTTTTCATTTCCCCCTTCCACATCCCCTAGCAGCTTTCTTCCTGCAACCAAGAAGGTAAGACGCCCTCGTAGTTTTCCTTTAGTTTTCATTGTCGCGAAAATGTGTTGGGCAGTCCACAATTTTATCGGTAGACGATAAAGAATCCAGTAGTATAAACAACAAAAATTAAAAATGAATAACACGAAAACAAAATTAACAGACTTACTTATTTTTTTACAATTCCTCGCTTTATTATTTGACTAAACAGATCAAATTACTGAGCGGAATAAAACGTCCGCTTTCAAGCGTAACTTGGGATTATTAAAATATTTGAACTGGAGAAATCCGGAAATATAAATTATGACGAAAAATCCTTCTGAGGTTTGAAATCGATATGTCGACAACAATAAATGTAGGTATGAAATTACTGAAGCGTCCCTATTGAAAAACGTCCACACAGAAAACTATTTTCGTGATCATGACAAAAATGAAAAATCCTTTTTCGTATAATGAGGTTTTTCAGACTTATGAACATTATTGGAATGTATTTCAAATAAAAAACCTATTTCTATTGAAAGTATTTGATTCAATCAAAATAATTTTGTGTGGTTACGATTGAAATTACGAATAGTAGAGAAATAGGCATCGATGGAACACGAAAACGTTAATAAATTTTAGCTTTCAATATTAAATAATTAATTATGACTAACAACCCCATATTATTTGAAATACGTCTTTTATAAATCAAAAGTGAAAAATATTTCTTTTTAATTTTAAATTTTAAATTCGGAGCTCGATTGTTCTGAACTCCTGAATCTCATTAACTTCAAAATACCTAATCGAGTCACTAGAAGTACGGAGTTGTTTGCAACTACGAGTACCTACGTAGCTACTAACTATGCATGACACTCTCCGATTCTGCGTTTACATTCCTTAGCCAACAAATTTACTTGTGAAATAGACATTTTTAATACGACAATTATCAATTTTAAAACGTTCTTAAATGCACTGTTTGAAACAAATTATTAATGTCGTAATAAAACTTTCTTTTTCATACAATTCTTTCTCTGTTTTTGATGTGAATTATTATTATCTTATCTCTTTCTGATATTAATTTATCAAATATTTTTGTGTACCGTATATTATATTATTATCACATATATACTAACTGTTTTTAATTTTTTAATTTTCATTTTTTTTATACTTATAAGTACATGAAAATGTTTTTTTTTTGTTTAAATTCTTTACAAGTTATTTACAATTTGCTTTCTAATTCAATTACTTTTCATATATCCATTTATTTTTTTTTTTCTTTTTTACTATGTAAAGTTTCACTTTTTATTTTGCATGGCAGTATGCTTCTTATTGTTTCTAAATGTAAACAAAAAAGAATTGTTTATCTTTTAAATTTTTACGTACTGTACTTACCTGTATATTTTTTGTAAATGCCCCTTGGGCGTATTGTAAAATTAAATAAAAAAAAAAATTGAAATCGGGTTTTAAATGAAGATTTACAATACCGTAAGAAAGTTTCAAGAAAACACCAACAAGCCACAGGAAGTGGTTCTGTGGTTAAAAAAAAAGTGAGTGGACTACCCACCTAAAATTTAATACTTTTATGTATCGTATTATCTGCGCTATGATTTTTCAAAGATTAAAAAAACGTCACAAGTGCTCTTCGGTGAGTTCTGTTAATTGGCGGATTGATTTTCCGTACACCGAAAATCTATCACAACGCTCTATCATTGGTTGATTTAGAAGAATTAGTGACGTCGTTCAAAGTAGATTGTTTTTATAATTTTGTTGATGCATTTTCAAGAAACTTCGCTGTATGCTCTAATTTGACAAAGCGTAAGAAAAAAAATCCACCCGATTTCCCGTAACACTGAACTTAAAAAAACTAAAATAAGGATAAGGACATATGGCTTATTTTTGATAAGGGGTCATCGAAAGCATATTATACTAACTAGTTGGTCCCCTCGCTTGTAAGGGGTGGTGGTAGGAGTACCCCATGTCTTCGGGAGCTGGTGTTGTTGAGTTACGGACCACTGTGACAGAAGGTCCTTGTAAAGCCAGTCCAATTACGTTCATCCCGTTGGCATTTCCTGAAATATAAAAAAAACATGCATTATGTATTTTTAGTCCTAGGTACGTATATTTATGACCCGTACATGAATTGATCATAAACAGACTTGACAATTTATGTTACCTTCAGATAATTGACTTCAAAGTTGGAGGTGTGTCATTATTAGGATATTTCTAAAAACCTTAATTCAGGACATTTAACTTAAATTTCATAATTATGTTAGATTTTGTAAAAAAAGGGTGTACATATGTAGCGTATAGACCTCAGAAAAATTAAATACTTTTGTGGAAAATACAAGTGTGGTTTTGATCCACTCAAAAAATAGGCGTCTTACTAGAAACACACAAATACTTACTCGAAAACAGGGAGGAAAACTAGCTTGTATACAAACAGTTGGACATACTCAAAACATAACTGATTAAGAAGTATAAAATTTTAAAAAATGTATTCAGGCGTTGCCTAGTATGTGAAATAATTCACCCAGATGAACCTCACCTAGGTCAATACAGGTTTCAACTCTTTTACTTCACTAAAATCAACAGATGGAAGAATTGAAGAAATATGGATGTTTAAACACAGGCAAAATGGTGACTTTTACAAATTGTCTAAAATGGTAACTAGCCAATAAAATGGTATATGCCAGTCTAGTAAATGCCTAATAATCAATTTTTACATCTCTAAAATGTTCCCGAACTCTGTTGAAGTTGCGGTCCCGTGGTAGTATTGTGGACTCACGGATCAGAGATCCGAGGTTCAAAACCTACTCTACTTGATACCCGTTTTCTAGTATTGAGTTATTTACAACTGAAAAATGGCTTCAAAATATACATATTTGAGTAAACCATTAGAACGCAAATAGTCCTTTAAAAAAGAAAAAGGAAAAAATGCTTAAAACATTAATAACAATTTTTTTATCCTTCACCAATTGTTTAAATCAAATACGCATTTTTATTAACTGTGTTTGTTTTTTTGAAATTTATTTATATGACTTACGGATTACATTTATTCAACAAAATATTTTTTTCTTTTTTAACGTCATATTCTATTGTTAATGATAATATTTTTAATATAATAAAGTCGAAAAAGCTATGAAACCGTCAACCGGTTATTCCAATACAAAGGATTTAAGTACCACTAGTCTTTTATTTGTCTAATCATTACTTTTGTTTTGATCGAAACTTAGTTTTGCATTTTCCCATGTTCTAAGTTCAGAGCGATTTAAATTTGTAGGGCAGACATTTATTTCGAAAGTTTTCCTCGATACAATAGCGTTGGCGTGATCACACAGTGAAACTATACGCCTAGGGTATACGGGCATAGATACATTGGTTACCATATCTATGTTGTAAGGCACGAGAATCGAAGAAAAAACTTTTTGAGCCCAATGGGGTTACATGTACTATTTATTGATGCGCTTGCGTACTGAACGAATCAATAGCAACATAATTTCTGCGCCCATTTCGCTAAATCACTATACCAAAAAAAAAGAGATAGGTACTAAAAAAAATGACTGATTATTCATGAAATAAGTGCAAGTTGAAAAGTTTTGGTTTTTTATTTTCTTGTATTTCTAGGTTTATAAAAGATTTACTATGACTTCGCTTCTATGCCCTGCTAAGTCGTGGGTAATGAATTGAAAAAAAATACTGAGCATCTGCAAATCTCATTTCATCATTTCATCAGCATCTGCAAATCAGTAATCTTACTGTTTTTTGCCGATCTATTTTCTAAATTATTAAATTTCTTTTTTTTTTTTAATATTTCATATTTGAGAAGCAAAAATGGCTTGTTGGATAAATAAATATATGATTCTAATGAATATCTATTACATAATAAAAAAAACGAAGAACGATTTATTTTAGGTTACGACTCTAAGGCATAGTAGGGAAATATTATTCCCATACATTTATTAGTTAAAATAGTCCAAACATACTTTCGTTATAAGATCCATTTATGTTATATTTTGTAACGATTTTTGAAACTATAAATTTTACCTACCTATGAGTATGTTTTTAACTATATATATCTCTTTTTTTGTTAAATAGGCACTATCAAGTTTATGTTAGGTTTTTTTGATAGTGTTTATTTCAATTTAGGTTGAAGTTTTATTTATAATCATTATCATATCATAAATTTTATGTTATTATTGCATAATATTTTTATTTTTATTTTTGTGTTCATTTGGCTATTTTTTGTTTTTTCTGTTTTTGTTTATTTTATGCTTATTATAATTTTGAAAAGCTTGTAATTTATCTTAGGCCGATGTAATCATGTTTTTGTGAAAAGTTTCAATGAGGAAAAGTTTTGTTTCTCAATTAATTGAAAGGATTTACGGAAAGACTATGACTTTTCTACGACAAAATTTATATAACTATTGGAATATAAATGGAAATAATAATGAACATATTATAACAGCGATAAATAGCATTTTAGAGAAGGTAATATAGAAGTCTAAGCATCTACAGGGCTTATGACCTGTAAATAGCTGGTTTAAGTGGCCACTTTACACATTGTGTAACATTCACCATTCTGCCATTCTGCAGGCGTTGCCTAGTATGTAGGTAAAATAATTCAATAAGATGAATCTCATCCTCATAAATAAAGGTTTCAGCTCTTCAACTTCACAAACATCAACAGATGAAAGAACTGAAGGAATATAGATGTTCAAATATATACAGAATAGTGAATGTTACACAGTGTGTAAAGGGGCCACTTAAACCAGCCATTGACAGATCATAAGCCCTGTAGATGCCTAGACTTCTATAATACCTTCTCTAAAATGTTATTCATCTCTGTTGTAATATGTTAATATAAACAGCTCCCCAGGGAGTTGAATCCAGTCCTTGTCTACAAAAATTTGGACAAACTCAAAATATTGTTGGGAAATAATAATGATCGTAAATTTCCAGTTATGTTAAAATCAATTAAAATACTTAGAACAAACAAAATAATATTGAGAAACCAATTACGACGTTTTAGTTAGTAAAAGAGGAAAGAACGCCATATAACTCTGTTATTGCATACAGACATTTGAATTCATTAATCTCATGCATGCGCGCCAATTATTACGACTTGTAATATGTTCATCTTCCATTATTTGTTAGATTTGGTCATGCTTTGTTCTTCTCGGTCTTCTTCGATTTCAACATCCATCAATGTTCGCTTCATAAATCTTTCGCTGTCCATTCGCTCTACAAGTTTAAACCAACGCAGGACTCCTTTTTCCGTTTTGTCGATAATGCTCATCTCAGCCTTACACAATGCGCGAATCTCGATATTTGTACAATAATCGTACATAGTTTTACCACATATTGGCCAGAGAGATCGCATTTCAACAGCATTCAGCATACTTTCATTCTTGTTTTTACAATTCCATACTTTGCTTCCACACATAAAGATCGGCAGCAGGACTCGTGAACAGCTAATTTGGTCTACTGCGACAAACATTAATTTGACAATGTTAGTTTTAATGCACTGTTCACTCTTCTCCTTACACAATAAAAGTTTTTACGAAACCTCTGGTCTGAAAAGTAGCGCTTTAGAGCTTATGGCAATGAATGAATGAATGTCTAATGAGATTATCTACAGTGTTGTAAGTATGTTGATTTTGCCTATTTGAATAGCCAATGAAGGGTGGGCCTACAAAATACCTAGTTAGGGGCAGGAAAAATAAATGAATAATTTACTAAGGTCCTTAGATAACCCTTCTGTATTTTTGATGCGATATTTTTTCGACCGGGTTTTCTCTCACATATATTTTTATTCCGTGAGCTTATGCTAACGTTTGTGAATATATTCATGAGAATAATTTTTTATAAGACATCAAGTACCTACGATTATTTTTTTATTTACTTCAATCAAAATAATAGTAACGATAATCTTTATTGCTATTTTAAGAAAGAAAAAAAAATCTTTACTTAAAAAAAATATTTGTATATAATCCCTAATAGTATAGTACAATGTGCTATGTGCATTTAACAACAAGTAACTTCATTAAATATTTTTTTTACGTGTTTTTATTGATTATTACGATGTATTTTTTTCTAAAAAATACATTATTGTGTGAAAAAATAATGTCCTTGTTAGTGCTTTTAATATTTTAAGTCAATGCTTAAATCTTATTATAGGTACATCCATACTTATTTTATAAATGCGAAAGTGTTTCCTTCACGTCTCAACGGGGCGACATATTTTTAAGGAGATTGACATATTTTTTACTAAGGGATAGCCGGAGAGCTAAGAAGTAAAAGAGGATTCTTATTTTCCATCACAAATTTAAAAAAAAACACTTAAAATAATAAGTTGAGATGTTGACCCCAACTTGATTCCTTGAGTTATTTTAAATTCGTTGAAAATGCCCCTCAAAATTTAATATTTGGGTTAATCATAAGAACGCAAATATTTCTTTTCTCAAAAAGATTTTTTTTAATCTATCTATAGTTAGTTTCATTTGCTTTTCGAATTGGTTTTATACGAGGATTTTTGATATTTTAACAGAATAACGATCTTACGTCGCCGTAGACTAACGGATGGTCAAATGTTTTTCATAGTAATAGTTGGAGAACCAGCGATTGCTACAATCGCATCGATTGATACAAGCTACTTTAATTTATTAAGAATTTATTCTTAATTATTAAAAAATGAACCAATAAATACATTATAAATAACCCAACTAATTTCTTGTAAAAAAGCTTGTAATAACATATTTATTCCTGGCTACGATATTCCCGTGTTTGAAGAAATGGCTTTGTAATAACAAAACGGAAAAAAAAATCAAAAGAGTTACTGCATTTTTTACGTTATTTCCAAATTCTTTTTTACAACTACAAATAAAAGTATGTTCTTAAATCATAAAAGCGGGCAAATGTCTTAAAATACAGAAACTAAGAACCTAGCTGAAAACGAAAAATACAGTTTTTGGCATTTACAGGCTCATAACAAGTTAATAGTTTGTTTTGGTGATCGCTTTACGCACTGAAATATTATTTGTTTAAACATGACGTAATATTAAAAATATTATAACAGCGATGGAGAACGTTTTGCGTTTCGCCATTTTATCAACAAACCCGCCAGTGAGATGAAATTTTCTTTTTTATTTTCTTTTCGCTGTCTTGTAAAATTCATTTGCCTACAATGAGCCCTCGTGTAACCTTAAAATGTGTATAAAATAAGCATAAGCTTTTTTGAGTTTATCAAAACATGCTTTATATTTGAGAACGAATAAAAAATATTTACTGCCATCTATGTGATTTGATTTAAACTAAAATTAGAATAAATTACCCTTACCGACTCTCACTACAGGGGGTGCTTCCTTGACGATAGCGGCAGGGTGGTTGTGTTTGATGGCGTTCATTCTCCTGTTGGACACTGCACAGTCGCGGTTATTGCGTCTTGGCTGCTCCACGGGCAAAACGCGTCTCCGCTTTTTGGGAAGCTTCGATCGTGCCTGCACAGATGGCGTTAAAAGCAATATTAAATAATGAAAATAACACAAAACAAAGAGATGTTCATTTCATTAAAATATTTTACATATAATTTACAAATTTAATAAGTCCAATTGCTTGTAGACAAGAGACCAGATTTCACCCCCTCAGGAGTCATTAAGATTATCAAGTTAAGAAAAAAAAATTGGAAAATAGTTTTCAGGCGTTGCCTAGTATGTGAAACAATTAAGGTTTCAGCCCTTTAACTTCACAAAAATCAACAAAAGGAAGAATTAAAAAATATGGAAGTTAACACATAGGCAAAATGGTGAATGTTACACAGGGTGTAAAGTGGCCACTTTAGCCAGCCAATGACAGCTCATAAGCCCTGTTTTAATTTCTCAATATTATATATGTCCTGTTTTCGTGTTTTTTTTAGTACCTGTGTTAAAAAAATTGACAAGTTTGACAAGTATACATACATACATGTACACACATATTTATATGCATATACAAATACACATACAAACATATATATATGCGTACCTACCTTTACATGTATATATTAACAATCAAATAAAGAAAACTAAAAAATAAAAAATAGAAACCAAATTTTTTGCTCTTGTGACGTCTCCATCGCAATTTTGAGGTTTTTTAAAAAAAATTGTTTTGTTTCTTTATGACTTTTGAGCTAAGTTACAAAAAATAGTAAAAACTAAATAAATGGAAACAAAAGTAAAGCTTTTTGTTAAAAACGGTATTTGAAAAAAATATTATCGCCAACGGATTTACACGTTGCAACCAGTTAGTTATTTTAAAACAAAATAAAATACAACGTAATAAATAAAAGTTTTTTTTAATTAAATCATTAAAAACATACATATACCAACAGTTTGGAAATAACAATAATAAGAATTAGCAATATTTTAAGTTTGTCTTAATGTTTGTAGACATGCTGGATTATTAAATTAACTGGTATAAGAAGAAGTATAAACTAAAAATTTGTTTTCAGGCGTTGCCTAATAAATTAAATGGTTCAGCCAGATGAATCTCACACACATTATGAAAATTAAAACTTTTTTAATTTACAAAAGTCAACACAGGCAGAATGATGAATGTTACACAGTGTGTAAGCCCTATAATTGTCTAGACTTCAATATTTCCTTCTCATAAAAGTTTTCTTTCTCTGTTGCAACAAATTAAGTTCATTACCAGGAATTTTATCCTATCGTATAAAATATATGACCGAGTAGCATATTAATAATGAAAGCAGACGAGAACGCAAATCAGAGACAGGTATAATAATTAGAATAAGAGAGGGTCTCTCGATGGTTTTATAAGAACAAATGGATGACAAAATAACGGTAAAACAGATTTGTAGGCGAGGATGATTGAAACTGTAGGACGAAAACAGCTGTGATCAGAGTTGCTGTTCTGAATTTTCTCGCGGGGTAGAGAGTGGTTGATTCGTGTTTTTTTTTAACACGTGATTACACTTTACTTCATTTATCGCTACATTGATTAAACGACAAAAGATGTTAACTTAATAGTTTTATAATTAAAATCTCATAGTTTGACATTAAAAGACTGTTTCTAAAGGAAAAAAAACTAATACGGTCTGGTCAATTCAACCTAATAAAGTGTTTTGGATAATGAACTGCAAATTATTAATTATACTTTTGCGAAATCATTATGTTTGGTTCCACGTGCTTAAATGTGGGCAAATAAGAATCAAAATGTAGTTGTATGAAAAAATAAAATTCACAAGTTAACCACTCTCTGCCCCTCAAAACGATTTAAAATAGCACCAGATAATTAATAAGTCTGGTAGTTTCAAAAGAAAAAAACAATTAAATGTAATGTATGACAAGGTACATTTGGAAGAAGCTAGGAACATGTGGCTTTTTATCCTATCCGCCTATTTCTACAAGGAATTGACGTGATAACAGCAGTAGCAGTTATTAAAGAAAAAAATTGGAATTAATAAGAATTGATTAAGATTTTAATGAAAATTCTATTGAGAAAAAACTATTTGAGCAAATCGACAATAATTTGAGTCTCTTCAAAAGCTTGTAGACAAGGCTTGATTTCACTCCCCAGAAATATTATGAAGACTTAAATTTATTGCAACAGAGGGAAAAAATATTGTTGAGAAGGAAATATGGAAGTCAAGGCTTAGAACCTGCCATTGACTAGTTTGAATAACTTTACACGCTGTTACTCCATATAATAATATCGAAAAATTTAAACATATTTTTTTACGTTTTGTTAATTTTAAATTAGGTATTCTAGTTGAGCATATTACTCATACTTAAATAAATATTTAAATGTACAAACATTAAAAAACAAAAGAAAACTGAATGATTTGTTATTTTTATTTAAAATATCAAATAAATATTTGATTGTTCCGTAATTAACTTGCGAGTTCCGGGCCGGTTACTCGATTTAATAAACTATTATCTTTAAATATATCTACAACAAACTACAGTGCACACTCGCCAATAAGGAGAATTCATGCGTTTGTAAATGAATACGCAAATGACGTAGATTTATTTAATATAACAATTTTGAATTTGAAAAGGCAGTGTATCAACTTACTATTTTTAAATTGAAATACCTGAAAAATACTATGTTGATTGAAATTTTTTACTGGTTATTGACTTATGTCTGTATTAGTATTTTTCTAACTTCATCTAAAATTAATATTATTTAAAAATAACTTATATAAAAAAATGCACTTCTGTTCTTTCCACTGCAATATGAGTATGTATTATTATGCATGCCCATATATTTTCTACTTATATGTAATGATGGTTTTTTTAATTATTTTTCTTATTCTTTTTAATTCATTTGTATTTTTTGCTACTTTTGTGTTAAATGCATGTCTGTTTTTATATTACAAAATGCACTTCTGTTCTTTTCACTGCAATATATGTAAGAAATATATGTTTAATATACCCAATAATATAAAAAATTAAACTTATATGTGATGATATCTTTAATATTTTTATATTTCTTTATAAATCATTTATGTTTTTTGCTGCCTCTGTGTAAAATACATATGTGTCTATATTTGTATATATATGTATGTTAAACACGTAAAAGCCTACAAGGCGTTTAAATAAATAAAAATCCATTTTAAAAATATTTTCTCTCTCTGTTGCAATAAATTCCAACTATTTGTGAGATTGTACTCCAATGTAAAAACATGTAGGTACATAAAAACGTGTGTATAGGAAACGAAAAAAAAACGTACAAATAAATTACATAATGTCAAAGGCCAAAAGAGTTTCTTGGATTGTTTTTGGACCGAACGACTCCTGACGGGACTGGGTAATCGAGAAATAAGACGAAAACTTAGAAACGAATGAGGGTTCATTCTGTACCTTGTAGAACCCCCTGGCACGATTATTTAGCAATTTATTAAAATTATTTCATTTATTATTCATTTTCCGCACCAAATGGTGCATAGGGCACTGGATTTATGCACTTATCGACATAGCAACTTATTACTGTCGTTATATTTACATAATGATAATGTTAACTCAATATCTTCACGATCTATCTTATATTATTTAACACGAATACAATAATGAAAACCAATTACTCTCAAAAATATCCAGGAGCGTTTTGATTTCTGAAAAAATCGGTTTCATTATTTAAAATGTGTTTTAAATTATTTTTGCAGGTCTTATTCACATTTTACCAAAAGGATTTGAACTGCAAACGTCTATTGAACCTAATCATTTTTTAACAATATGTATTTAACTTTCGCAATTGATTTCATATACATTTGAAATACGAAATAACTTTTTTAGAATTGTGGGTTAGTATGTTTTATCTAACTTGGATCAATATTATATTCCCAAGAGTTTTAAAAAAATCTGTTAATAAAAACACTTTTATAGCGTGTTTTCGTCAGTTGTTTGATACCCATACACATAAGCGATTTGTCATGAGTGATTTGAGTGTTTCGACAATCAATATTGTTTGCCAACAGAAAATGTGTGATTTCGTTTCTGCACTCTCTTAAATAATATGATAGTAGGTCAGCTGAAGCGAAGAATTTATTTCCGGGAGACTTTTACAGTAATAAGCTATTTTAGAATACTATTTTGATTTATACTGAATTATTAATTGTTTCTTCTTCTTTTTATGGTTCCTCTCGCCGATGGAGGTTGGAAAACATCGTTGCGATTCTTACTTTATTGGCAGCTGCCCTGAACAAAGACTGAGTGCTGCAATGGAACCAGTCGCGCAAGTTCTCAAGCCAAGAGATGCGCCTTCTACATTCACTGCGTCTTCCTTCAATCCTTCCCTGTAGAATGACTTGTAAAATTTTATATTTTTCACCTCTCATCACATGCCCAAAGTACTCGAGTTTTCTTTTATTTATGGTCTTCAGTACCTCTTTATCTTTTTCAATCCGTCGGAGAACATCATCGTTTCGGACTCTATCCACCCAGGAGATTTTTAATATCCTCCTGTAGCACCACATTTCAAAGGTTTCGATCTTTTTTGAAGTGTTTTGGGTGAGTGTCCATGTTTCGACGCCGTAAAAAAGTACTGAAAACACGTAACATCGAGCGATGCGCATTCGGAGGTCTAAATTAAAGTCTCTACTTCAAAGAAGGTCACTCACCCTGAAAAAACAGTCTCGCGCCTTCTCTATTCTGACTTTGATCTCTTGCGAGTGATCCCATTTATCATTCAGCCAGCATTCTAACTATTTATGTTGATGAACTTGCTCAATAACCTGCGCTCCAAGTGTTATTTTCATTGGGAAAGTTTGTGGCTTTTTCTAAATAACCATACATTTAGTCTTGGAAATATTCATCTCTAGCATCTTTCTCTTCATTATTTAAATTCAAACAAATATTGGAGGTTAAACTTTTGCGTTTCCTGCAGTTTTTAATCTTCATTTTGTTAAAAATAATCAAACTTATCCGATAGTCAATACTTATTATTTTTTCCAACCCTTGATTCAAATCTACACTAGAGATTCGATTTTATGATTTGTTTTGCCGTGAGTACATTTATTGTAACGGGCTACATTTGTCAATCGTCACAGAGAATATTGCAAGCAATCTTTGTGATTTTGTCTGTGGCGAACGCATCTACTAATGCGGTTTTTTTCTAAGCTTTATTCCGTGACACAATGTGAACCAAGCGGGTGCAATATAAAAGGGACTTACTTGAGTGTAAGTGCTTTAAACTATTTTATTTATTTAGATCTAGTGTCTCTAGATATCCTATCAATCTTTGGTTGAAATTCGCAGAGTCCCTTTTTACTTTTATTTTAACCATTTCTTTTTAATTATATTATAACCTTCTTTCGATGTGGAAATGTAACACGTCTAGCGCCACGTTTTGGCAGTCAGATTGCTTACTTAGTGGAAGTGGCAGTCCAATTACTGGACGGACCTGATGTCGAATCCAACCAGATGACCCATAATTTTAAATGAAACACTCAAGATTATTGAAGAAACTGGTAAAGATTTTTTTTAAAGATTTAGTTTTCTACGCGTCGCTATATTTTTTTATTCATGCCAGATTTCGGTCAAATAAGCAACTTTGAATATTTTAATCAAAATCATTTATTTAACATTTTTAAATGGACAAAATTAATGATTTAGAATGTTTGTAACAAATTATATTTTATTAAGCATATTTAAATGAATTCTGGAGTCAGGTAGAAACATAAATTATTCACAAATAAAAGTATAAATCTTATTAATATATAATAAAATCACATACTGTAAGGAAGTTGTTTTCATTAAAAATAAAATTCTCTGATATATTTCTGTATTTTATGTAGCAAACTTCATGCCTAGTGACTCCTGTCATGCTATAGCGTTGTAGCCTATCCGGTGGCAATTGGTTTTGTGAATGGAAGGTCGCGGGTTTGAGAAAGCATTTTTGGATAAACGCGTTCAATCTTCAAATAAAGTTTTATTTTTCGATCTTCCACGAACAAACCGTTGAACTATACACAAAAATTATTATCTGCACTGTTTCTGTTTTTACATTTCTTTTATATATTTATATTAAATTAAATGTTATTCATCCCCATTCTCATTTAAATTCATTTGTAAATAAATCCAATTCAGCCACGATAAAGTCATTTTCTATAATTATTAAAATAAAAACGTACCCTGACTTATTGAAATTGAAAAAAACTTAATTGTTTTGTTATTTTTTAACAACTGCACTTTTCTTTATCTTTTTTGCTTTTTCGTTTTCAATTGGAGAATTAGAAAAAAAATCGTTTTTACTATTCACTATTGTTTCCCTTTCTATACTCGTATTAGTATACCAATATTACAGCCCCGCCACACTATGCTCCTTGCGCTGCTCTTCACTTTGCTCCTCGCGCTTCCGCCCTCTCGCCCGATGTTGCCCTCTCTGCCTATACACTGTTCTACTTGCACAATTAATCGCAACGCTCCGCACTTGTCATTTGTCTTCACTCTACAATGGACGATGAAACTGTGGCAGCGTGCGCGCTATGCATTTTAAGTATAGCTAATTATATAAATGTCATACAAAGAAATATATCATTCAAAAATGACGCGAGCGTCTTGTGTGAGCGCTTAATACGTACTGCAACCGAGCGATTATGGCGTGGCCAACCACTCGCGGTCACATTGCCGGTCCTTTGATTCGCGCTCAAAAACCGACAAAATAGGGAGCGGTGGGTACGACGAAGAGCATGACATGACTTGCGGCATGACGAGTAATGTTGCCACACGACGTCTCTGCCCCCTTTCTTCGTAACTTCCCATGCCACTCGACGAGTGTGTGGCAGGCCTATTATAGTTAAATGAAGTTCGATAAACATTTTTTCCTATTATTTGTAAAAAAAACTGCCGTACTGCCCGGTAAGCTTAATTACAAAAAATAAAATAAATATTTAAAAAAACAATAAAAGTAACCTCTAAACATTTTCTTTTTTAGTATCTTAGTCCTGAAATTTATATATAGTCTTGAAATATAAAATTATTTTATGTAGATTTGGATATTTAATGCTTTTCGCATTTCAGTGGTAGTTATTTTTTTTAGAAAAAAAGATGTTTTAAAACATCTAAAAATATTATGCTTAATTTTGGTAGCATTTACAAAAGTTCCTGCGGAAACTATAAATAATTTTCTCTATTGAGCAAGATGAAAAATGAGATTCTATTCCCGAAATAGGTACAGCAATTATATTATAATGAACCGTAATATTTATTTCATTTGTTTCAACTGAATGACGTAATGGATGGCTGATATAACGAGATATAATTTTCCGAAATAGCTAAAGGGGAAAGTTCTTAATTACTTCGCATAAATCTTCAGCGGCAATCAAAGGACAGATTGTTTTACTTCACCACTCATTGAAGGGTAGAAAGTTTTAATTCAAACATCTAGATCTATCGACCCAACTGGAATAACACCACTGCGGATGGTAAACTTACTAATTACTCTTTGGAACTCTTTCATTACTTTTTTTTACTAAATTGAGTTTTTATATAAATTGCTTAGTTTTTTTTATTGAATATTAAAGTAAGGCACACAGAAATATATTCTTATGTGTGCTCTAATATAAAAATGTATATGTATTTCAACAATGTTTTGAGAATGTCCAGACATGGCAGGCTGGATTTCCTCCCTTGAGAGTTATTTAGATTCAAATTGGTTTTAACAGAGAGGAAAAACATTTTTGAGAAGGTAATTTGGAAGTCTAGGCAAATACTGGGATTCTTTGCTTATATGTTAGTAACAATATTTTGAATTTGTCCAAATTTTTGTAGACAAGGACTGGATTCAAGTCTCTGGGGAGCTGTTTATATTAACATATTACAACAGAGATGAAGAACATTTAAGAGAAGGTAATATAGAAGTTTAGGCATCTACAGGGCTTATGACTTTTCAATGGCTGGTTTGAGTGGTCACTTTACACACTGTGTAACATTCACCATTCTGCCTATATTTGAACATCTATATTCCTTAATAAAAATAAAAACAAATTTTTCTATATTATACAAAATTAATCAAACAAACGAAAAATCTGGCAACATGATTAAAAACATTATTTTTTTTGCAACAAAGATCCACAAAAACCAGCTAGTGAGTGCCAAGAATTCCATATTTTCTTCACTTAAATGTGCTTCATCTCTGTCAATAATATGTCAACAGAGATAAACCATCACTTAAAGAATAAAATATTTTAAAAACGGTCCAATTCTGTTCTTTGTTTCTCCAAAACTTAAAAAAATATTTACAAGAAACAGGATGTTTTATGTTGCAACTTAATCGTTACGTAATGATACACTGTCATTACGTCACGTTATTCGACTGTCAATTAATACTGCCTTGAAATCACGTGCATATTTGATGGGTTAGCGTCATCAATACTTGTCGATAGTAATGAGATATTCAGACTGAAACTTAGTTTCTCCCCAATCCGTTTGATTTTTTGTTCTTGACAATCCTTATTAGTAAATCAGTATTTGTGTTAAAATATATAAAAGGTGGTGCAAAAGTCATCACTCTATCGGAAGATGCCATAATTTTTACAAATAGCGGCAAATGTTAGTTCTGCTTTGACATTTGTGAAGTAAACATATACTAAATACACGTCAACTAGATAAAAAGCACTTTATTCTTTAAGAACGCGGGAGAATTGTTTAAATTTTTGCGGAATTATTTGTCGGTGGTGCTGGCGCAGTGAAAATTTAGGCGTGGGAACCAACTGGGAAAACCTTTCGGCGTTTAACCACTCAGAAAAATATGGGACAACAAGAGATGTTGCCAGGTCTGGCTGGCCACGAAAAGGCCACTCTGCTGTAAATTTCGCGTCTGTGGCTGAAGATGTTGCAGAGGACCCTGGAGTATCGACCAGAGGACGTGCCGTGCAATAGGGCATCAATCAGCGGTTTTTACAAAGAATTTTGGTAGAAGACTGGAAGATATTCCTTCAGCTGCTAGCAGTTGACCGTCAAGCGCGTGTAGCCTAGGGATCAAGCCATCTCGAGCACGAGGAAGACAACTTTTTATCGAAAATCATCATGAGCGACGAGGCCCATTTTAATATTTGTGGATATGTGAATAAGCAACATTACCACTTCTGGAGCATTAAAAATCTGCGTATAACCTAAAAAAAGGCATTACATTCCCTCGAAATTACTACATGATGTGGTGTTTACGCTGGGCCAAATTTTTTTTCAAAATGTCGTGGGCCAAACGACTAACGTGGACGCGCTACAGAGCCATGCTTAACGACTTTCTTCTTCTTTAATTGGATGAATTGAGATTGAAAAATATGTCATGCCAACTTCTTCAATTCTTCAATAACCAATATTTTGAGGGTAGCTTTTCCTAGTAGCCTAATCTCTCGTTTTGGTGATTTGATCTAGCCGGCAAGATTACCCGATTTAACCGTTCCAGTATTCTTTTTGTGAAATTTCTTGAAGTTACGAGTCAAAATCAACAAGTTTCAGATATAGAAGCTCTCAAAGAGAACATCCATCAAGAATAATGCGAGAACAAATCGCCAGAAATTCTGGAACGAGTGATAGAAAATGCCATAAATCGGGCCCGCATGGTCATTAACTATGGCGACGGCCAATTTTTGTCCGATTTCGTTTTCTTGACTTAATGGAAAAAAAAGTAAACACAATTCACAATAAATACAATTCAAAAACAGAACCAAATCGTTTCGTTCATAAAAACAATTACAGC
The DNA here is from genome assembly GCF_059751315.1 of Micrasema longulum. NCBI lineage: Eukaryota > Metazoa > Arthropoda > Insecta > Trichoptera > Brachycentridae > Micrasema > Micrasema longulum. The sequence goes on from NW_028278343.1 coordinate 31,712, forward strand.
CAAAGAACTTCGAGTGATAAATTTTGCGCCACTTGTATAATACTTTTATAATTCCTATATTCCAGAGAAGTCGTGGTCGAGATTGTTTTGTTTTCAAAGTTATGAAAAATTACAATAATCTCCCTATTGAACTCAAAATTATTTTAACTTGAATTGGGTTGTGGTCCTGTGGCTAGTGTCTCGGACTCACGGACTCACGGACCAATGGTCCGTGGTTCAAATCCCACTCTACTCCAACTTTATTTCCATTTTCTAATAGTGAGTTATTTACAACTCGCTGAAAATAGCCCTAAAAATTAAATACTTAAACTATAGGAACTCAAATATTTCTTTATAAAAAACTAATAATATATTAGTACATAAATTCAAAGTAAATATCAATAAATATTTTGAACCCGAGGAAAAACATCATTTTGTTTAAATTAGTGTTAATGTAATATTGTTTTCTGTTTTTGTTTTTATTTAGCGTAATCTTTTTTTTTATGAAACTAAATAACTTCAAATTACAAATAACTATAACGGTTAATTTGTTCTTCAAGTACAAGAGCTAGTCTCTTTTTTGGAGAGTAACAGTTATGATATTAACTAAACATATACATATAAGGTTGTACTAGAAAAAAAAAAATATATATTTATGTCACAAATCGTTTATTAATAAAAAAATACATTAACTTCGCTAGTAAAATGTTGAGACTGTAAGCAGCCACAAGCAGTAAGTCTTTAACTTTTTGAAAGCTGCGCTACAAAATTCCTTTACACGCGATGATGTAACATCGTGTTACCTCAAACAAAAAACAAAACATTCTGAAGTTCAGATATTGAAAAAAAAAAACATTTAGATGTAGGTACTGTAAAATAATTCTTATTTTCATAATTTATAAGCTTTGTAATACAATTTAGGCGTATTTCAGCAAAATAAATGTAAAATCATAAATACTCCGGTCGTATAACGATCGTGCGTGCTTTGCATAGTGAGAATAAATATTTTTTGTTTTAAAATCAAGAATTTTTTTTAGAATTTTACCTTCTAAATGCCATTTGTAGATTTCAAGAAATACAACTTCATCGTTTAAATAAATACATATCGATTTCTTGTATCCTACAAAGACTCGTGTCGAAGAACCGCTTCCAATTGAAAAAACTGCCCAAAGTTAAAAACGAAATTTCGGGTAAATCTCAAAGTAAAGCACTTTACATTTCTTAACAACAGAACTCTGTTTATCCGAACTCCACTCATCTGGATACCAAATATTCATATCGTCTAATTTGGCAACATGAGTTTTATCCATCCTGTTTAATTTAAAATTAAATGTAATTAATTACTTTCGTAATCCTTCGTTGATACGTATTTAGTAAAAAATACAGAAATGTTAACGTCATGACTGTTGGTTTATTTCTTTTATAATATTGTAATCATTCATAAAGGCTTCTGATTTTCAAAGAAAATTCTTGACAGATTAAATGAAAAAGTTATTTGATATTCAAAGAACCAAGTGGAGTAATTTCATAATAACGATTTCCTTTCAGAGTGTATGTCATAATTTCAAACGAATGATTTTCAGACTGTTTTTTTTTCCGAAGGAGACATTCACCCTTTTAGTTATTCAATGCAAAATACAATAGCTGTTTTAATTGAGTAACAAAATTTTATTAAATTTTTTGTGTGATCAGAATTTTTTAAAGATATCTAATAATATAACATGTCATTTTCTTTTTACATACTTTGTTTTTAAAGGTTTTTGTAAATAATTACTCATATACGTTATATTTTTAAAGAAACGTTTATACATCGGGTTAAAGGTTTCAGCTCTTTAACTTCTCAAAAATCGACAGATGGGAGAATTAAAAAAATACATATATAACCACAATGGTGAATGCTACACAGTGTGTAGAGTGGCCACTTAGACCAACAAATAAAATATCGCAAGCCCTGTAAATACCTAGACTTCTATATTTCTTCAATAAAATGTTATTTATCTCTGTTCTAATATATAAATATTGGTAACTTCAAAAGGTTTCAATCCAGTTCTGGACAATAAAAATTTGGACAAACTCAAAATACTGTTGATTATTCAACAATGTTGGAGTATGTCCAAATGCTTGCAGACTGGCTGGATGTGTTCCCTAGGGAGTAATTCATATTTAAATTTATTTCAACAGAGAGGGAAAACAATTTTGAGAAGGAAATATGGAAGTCTAGGCATTTACAAGGCTTTTTAAACCAGCCAATGGCAGGTCATAAGCCATGTAAATGCCTAGACTTCCATATTTCCTTTTTAAAAATGTACTTCCATCTCTGTTGAAATAACTTTAAAAACTGTTGATTACTTTTAAATAGCTTTTATTTGCGTGAGCCAGATATCGATTTGTTAAAGAAAATACCTATTGTTATCTGTTAACTTGATTTTGTAGTGAAGTATATGAAACAATTTCGTTGTTCCTTTTATAGTGCACAGGGCACTGCATTAGCACACCAATAGCAGCGTATATTGATTATTTTTGTTACATGAAGGTTAGATGATCAGTCTCACGCTTCAGGTACCAGTCCGGGGACTATGAAATATTTTTAGTGTAAAAACACCCTTTTAAATAAATATTTCATACCAACCATGTCGGGAATCGAACCCGAGACCTCTTGCATGGTAGGCAAACGCGTTGACCATTAGATCACGAGGCCGACTTTCACGCCCTTTGACAAAATGTTACGTTAAGGGTGGTAAAATTGACAATGACATTATTGCTCGCCCTTGTTAAATATTCATGTCCCTGAGTAGAGGAATGACAATGTCCATCTCCAAATCTGTCTAGAAGAATAATTTTAGCGTACATTAGGTTTGTATTATTGAGGTTGATGTAATGGCGAAGAATACATTTTGTTTCGTATAAAAAAGGGTTTGCGTATTTGAGCTTTCAAAACAATTCCGAAATCCAGTGAGATATATTGTTTTGTTTGGCTCACAAAGGAACCCATTCCGGCAGGTCTACAAAGACAAATAGCTCGTAATATTTGTTTCCGGGAGTAAGTTCCTTTCTTCCGACATAAAAAAAGCCCTGTTTTTCCTTTATTTAATTTAATCGGTGTCAAATTGCCCAAGCCATGAAGAATATTAGGCCATTTAACACTATTCTCACAACATTACGACTGATGTACTTTTATTTCTGTAAATGTTGACTACTTGAGACATTTACAGGAATAAAACACATTTTTTTCTTCCTCCAACAAAAACTCTGCAGCAAAAGGCTAGACGGAACATTTTTTGAAATAGTAAATATATACCGTACATATCTTTTGGATAAATCAATTACCGTGTCCAACATTTTGTTACGAACCAAGTTTTGTCAGTGGTGTTGCGTTTCCAAACCACATAAAAAAAGTGAACGTTTAATGGATCTCCACCAGGGCCCCGATTGCAATAGGAAGTAAACAGAATTATCTTCGACTGTCCATAAAGAAAAATCGATATTTGTGTACAAAAATGAGTATATTTGCATGAACGTTTAAAGTGTCTTCATTGGCAACCTATAATTGAACATGTTTAAAAGAAAATATGTATGCATATTCTGCTTTTCACACAGAAAACTAAATTTTACTTAGTAGATAAAATTGGAAATAAATGTTAACTTCCCATTGTAATCGGGGCCCTGGGCCCGTATTACAACGAGAAAGTTAACATTTATATCCAATTTTATTTACAAACTAAAATTTAGATTTCTTTATGAAAAAATAAATAAGTTTTCAATTTTTACACACATATTTTATTCCAGGTTATCGATGAAGATACTTAAAATTTTTATACGAATATAAACATTTTCGTGCATAAATGTCGATTTCACTTTTTATCGTCTCAAATGCTTAATAATTTTTTTATTCGTTGTTTTTGGGTTACTTTATAAATTATTTTACCTTGTAATATCTTTGAGCACGTATTTAATGACTTTAATTAAAATTTTATCTTAAAACCACTACCAGTTTAGTTTTTTTACCATTATAATTGAACTTGTACTTGAAATATTAAGGTTAAAAATTGTTAATATGTAATATTATATGAAAACTTCACCGATCCATTAGAGTTAAGTCTAAAAAAAAGCTTTTCTAATTGTTGCTCATATTGTGTTCAATTACACCCAGAAAGTTTCAAATGAGTATTTATGAACGAAATTGTACTGCATGTTTCCTGAACAAAAAATAAAAAATAGCGTTTGTAATCGCGGCTCATGTTGTGTTCAATAACATCCAAAGAGCGTTGAACGCGTTCGATAGGAAATTACGGTTCGAGAAAAAGGAAATATCCAGTTAAAGTTAGTTTTGTTACTAGGCGTTTTTTAAGACACACCCTTATTGCATCTTCAAAAGCCAGCTGCTGATAATGAAATGGAAAATAAATATTGGTAAAAACTAAAAATTGCATAGTTAGTACTTAATACAGGGTGGGCCTTAATTGTATACCTAGTTTCAATTACTAAAAATTAAATAATTGTAGAGCTTTTAAATGTTCTATTTATATTACAGAAACAATAATAAATGGAAATTTTAATGATATATAAAGTTTAAAATTGTATTGTCCAAGTGAGTTCCACCGAATTGTTGACATTGTTTAAGGCGAATTCGCAAATTCTCAAAAAACTGTTGCCCGTGGGATGGCGTTACTTTCCCGTACAATGTTTAATTTTAACTGATTTATTGTTGTTGGATTGTCTTAATAGGCTCTTGATTTTAAGTATCCCCACAAAAAATAATCACACAGGCTGAGATCCGGGCTCCGTGGGGGCCACTCAATGTCTTCTTCTCGTGTAATATGTTTCCCGGGGAACATCTCCTTCAAACGGTCGAAGATAGGTATCATTCGGCTTCAACTCTTGCATCAGTTGAATTTTATAGGATTTTAGATGCAAATCGCATAAATTCTCTGTAAAGTGGTCTTCTTGTTGTTTAAGGCTTGGCTTCTCTTGCGAGTTGATTGTTGCGGATTTTCCCTTACTGATTCACTAACACGCTGAATAACTTCTGGTATCCTCGCCGACGTCGGGTGGCCTTCATTCATTATTCTTACTGTTGAGCTGGTTGTTTCAAACATTTTAATCCATTCCCAAATAGACTTCGCGCTTGGTGCTTGACTAATGTCTCGTAAACCAAAGTGAGCGCGGTACATTCGTCTCAAAATCGTCACGGAATAATTATTTACGTAATATGTGCGAACGCAAAACGCGTGCTGCCTTCCCGTGAATGGCAATTTCAAATTCAATTTCAAATTCAACAAAATAGCGCATCTAATGCTACCCCTCGCACCGTGCTCGTCCTACGTATTATTAAAAAAATTACGAAACAAACTGCAAACACAGTTAAGTCCCACTCTGTATATTGTTTTGAATGTATCAAACTAATATGTCTGTCAAGCAGAAACGTATATACATACCAAAGGAGCTTGAGTTTAGGGGCGTAATTCCTCGTGCTAAGCATGCATTGTTCAACATTAATTGACATAATTATTTCTAGGCATTACAATACGGACTAGATAATTCTCAGGGTAAAATTATCTTTAAAATTAATTTCATTTTTCTTGATAATATTTCTTTTTTTATATGTGAAAGTGTTGTAATTGATTTATGCCGTAAATGAAATATATATATTGATAAATAAATAAATACCCACATAAACTGAGCAATGACAATAAATATATTACCTGGTCCATGAAGAAGTATAGAAATTGAAAAAAATAATATTTTCAGGCGTTGCCTAGTATGTAGGTGGAATAATTCAATTAGATGAATCTCACTCGCATAAATAAAGGTTTTAGCTCTTTAACTTCACAAAAATCAACAGATGAAAGAATTGAAGGAATATAGATGTTTAAATAAAGGCAGAATGGTGAATGTTACACAGTGTGTTAAACGGCCACTTAAACCAGCCATTGACAGGTCATAAGCCCTGTAGATGCCTAGACTTCTATATTGACTTCTCTTAAATGTTCTTCTTCTCTGTTGTAGTATGTTAAAAATAAATACAACAACATATATCTACAAAAAGTGGCTTAGTGGGATTTTAGTTTTAGTAAAAATATAAGAAGTGATTTTTTTTTTAATTGTAAAAATATATAATTATACTTTTAAAATAAATAAAAAAAATTAACAGAAAATATAAAAGAGAAAATAATGAAACCCACTAAACCGTGAAACCGGCTAGTCAGCGGGTTTCTTATTTTTCCCTTTAAATAAAAAAGTTAGAGAAATTATCAAAAATCAAATAACCTTTCAATAAAGACCATTATTCGACTATTAAACTCACGCCCGTCCTTTCATCATCTCCCTCTTTTTTCCACTATTTCTCCGACATCGAACATTTTGACAACCTTATCAGTACATCTAAGGGTTGCCTACTAAAAAGTATTGCATGTTCGTTTATATTTTTGTGCAACAACTACGGTGAATGTATAAAATGGGTTTTGCATATTGGTTTTATTAGAGTCCTGACGAAGAAACAGATACGTCCCGAAACCGGTAGACATAGAAATGTCAGTTAGTGGTTATTAACAAATATTTCATAAAATAATTCACCACAAAGTTAATGATTTGAATATCCATATCAAAAATATATGTTATGTTTGTTTAATGACCTTTTCAATAGCCTTATTTTAGTAAATCTTTTGCAGAAACTGAGTTTCTAAAATGCCAAGAAATATCCAGTTCGAATGAAATATGAACGCTAATGGAAGTTGAATGGCATTTTTAATGGCTGCATAATGCAATGTAATAAATAAAATTTGAGGAAACGACCTCATTCAAACATATTTACAAAACAGTTAAAACTTAATAAGAAAGATCTTTCTGTTTTAATTAATGCATTTAAAGGCATGTTGACAGACATTCTGGCGTATTTTTATAACAAAAACTTGTAGTTTAAGGCTAAAAACTGAGCTCAAATTTAAAAAAAAACATTCATTTCGAGTTATTGAAATATATGTATGTGCAAATTTGAAACAATATTATAAATATACGTGGTTTTTTTTCGTTCGTTTGTTCAAGATGCCAAAGTATAATATAAACGATATCTGAATGAATAAAAAATAAAAACCTCGTTATGAGTGTTTCACGTTTATATTATTAGATAAAATACAACTAAATCTAGTTATGCAGAAATCAGCCAGCCATGGAAAAGTGAAACTGAGATTTTAGCACCTTTGTGGAAAGAGTGCATAATCAAATCTACACAATTGTTGGAATGTTTTTGACTTTAATAAATGATAAGTTATCAATACATGAGTTTTTTCCTTTTACTTACAAGAATTTTATTATGTATTTGATCCGTTTTAATGATTTTAAAAGTATTGTAAGATTTTTTTAGTGCTGTGGGTGTTTTCTGCAAATTGATAAATGCCGATTTTTCTTATCGACACTATTTTTAAAATGTGATTATTACGGTTTTTTGTATGAAAACAATTTTTTTTCAGAGGAACATAGAATCGACCTTATTGCACCTGATAACATCAATATCTCATTTTTTTAAAATTGTGGACTGGCTGCTAACTACGTTCAACTGTAAATTATGTATGGCACTCTTCCCATCAACGGGTGATACACAAAATGAAGAAAACAAAGGGTTTATCTAGCAAGTCGGGACATGAAAATAATTATTAATTGTGTCACACGTGGTTTTGTATATTTAATAATAAACAAATAATTAAAAAAATTACCCCATGGATTTGATATTAGATTTTTTTTTTTAAAACAGTGTTCTGTTAAAAAATTATGTTAATACTTTTTGATGAGATACAATTAGCCTTTTGATGCTTCGTTGTGAAAAACTCATTAGAATGTCAAACCTCTAAAGGCAATAAACACCAAGCCATTCTATAACAGCAAACTTCACTACGGAACCTTATTGCTCTGGCGGCCATCAGCCTGACTAACAAATGAACCATTCCCGCCCACCCACGCTCTAACTAGTGTTAGTAGTGACATAAACGCATCACATGTTGGTTTGAAACTTAGCTAAATTAATCGATGCTAGCGTAGCCATTGCACGACTGATAATAATTGATTACATTAAGGAGACGAGGTACTTGCTAATATAGTAGATACGAAGTTTGACCCCACGTTAGCCTACATCAATATGAAGGCAAAGTAACAAATAGTTTACATTATTGTTTTATTTTGTATTACTTTCATTATAATAATGCAAAATCGACCTTAATTACAACATTAAAAGGTCAACTCCCATCTAGAGCAGTGGCGAGCGGTGATTTATTTTATGGGTAATCTACAAAAAATCTTCATTAAACCGGCCGGACCGAAGGGGGGGATTCGAATCCCCCAGAGACCAATTTTAATTCGATAACTCAAGTATCATTAAAGTTTTTTTCCCGTGAAAATAACAAAAATAAGCTTCTCCTGTTTTTGGTTTTGTTTTTAAATTTTAAGTATTTTTTTCTTTAACATTAAAACAACAAAAAATACTTAAATAATACAAGTACATTAGCATTGAGCAATCTAACGAATATGGATTAACAATATTTTGAGTTTGTCTAAATTTTTGTAGACAAGGACTGGATTGAACTCCTTGAGAAGCAACAATGTTTGATTATGTCCAAATGCTTGCAGACTGGCTGGATTTCCTCCTTAGGGAGTTGTTCATATTTAAATTTATTTAAACAGAGAGGGAAAACATTTTTGAGAAGAGTGATAAAGGTTTCAACTCTTTTACTTCACAAAAGTCAACAGATGGAAGAGTTGAGGAAATGTGGATGTTCAAACATGGGCAAAATGCTAAATGTTACACAGTGTGTAAAGTGGCCACTTAAACTAGCCAATGACAGGTCATAAACCCTGTAAATGCCTAGACTTCCATATTCTCTTCTCAAAAATGTATTCCCTCTCTGTTGACATAAATTTCCCTGAGAAGCTGTGAACATTAACATATTACAACATATATGAATAACATTTTAGAGAAGGTAATTTAGAAGTCTAGGTATCTACGGGGCTTATGACCCGTCATTGGCTGGTTTAAGTGGCCACTTTACACACTGTGTAGCATTTACCATTCTGCCCATATTTAACATCTTTATCCCTTCAATCCTTGTATCTTGTTGATAAATCCACCTGATTCATGAAGAAGTTTAAAAATTGAAAAAAACATTTTTCAGGCTTCCCGTGTAGGTGAAATAATTCAATTTTACGAATCTCACCTACATAAATAAAGGTTTTAGCTCTTTTACTTCACAAACATCAACAGATGAAAGAATTGCATTTATATATATGTTTAAATATGGGCAGAATGGTGAATGCTACACAGTGTGTAATGTGGCTACTTAAACCAGCCAATGACAGGTCATAAGCCCTGTAGATGCCTAAACTTCTATATTACCTTCTCCAAAATGTCATTCATCTCTGTTGCCAATGACAAATAATAAAATATGAAAATAATTACATTTATACAAATAAAGAAAATACAGTTGTTTGGCCAGACATAAAAATATTTCTTTATAACGCTTGAAAAAAATGTAGATATAAATATTTGATATAATATAAGAGATTGAAAATTGAAATATTTTTTTATTGTGGAAAGTAACTAAGAAAATGCTGTGAGTTCATGTTCTATTATTTTGAAAGGAAACAAAAGATATGAGGTCAAATTATTTGAATTTTTAATTGCCAAATAGTCATTTCATATTCAATGGTTTTAAGTTCTAGAAAGTCGAATTCCTATGCCTTATAGTTTCAATTAATCAAATATTATTTAAAGACAGTTTTTTTTTTGAAAATCAAAGTCCAAATTGTACAAAAATGTCAGAACAAAGCCAACATTACATTTTACAGATTTTCCTTTATTAAACAAAGAAACGATGAAGTTAAATTAAAACTTCTACTCAACTAAAATAATTCATTATGTTAAAATCAATGTTACAAAAGTATGATTTCATGTTATCTTAATAAATTAATAGTTACAAAATTTATAAACCCACACTTTAGTTTTGTCGCGAGTTCAAATCTCCACCAATATAAGTACATAATTATTATGTAGTAAACTTGATGAGCAAAAGAGATGCTCCCTCAAATAACCTCAAAATGGTTCCAACAATCGATTACATCAATACGTGAAATTACGATCGAACATCATAAAGTGGCTACCCTTTTCCCGGTGAGGACATTTAAAGCAATCTCAGTCATGTACGCAGAAATATGAAAAAAAAATGAAGTCATGTCTTTAACTATCAACATTCTTCTGGTCAAGATTTGGCAATCATTTTATACGTTGGTTGCCTCCTGGCATCAAAGTTCAGTCAAGTAATATGGGGATTGAAAATCAACAAATATCACGATGAAAATAAACATGGAAAATAAAAGAACGTGCTGGATTCTGTTTAACTCTTGTGTGGCTGTGATGTCACACTAGTCGACATAGGACACAAGATTTGATATATCTCTCTTATTTTTTAAAATTATGAATTCGTATTTTTTGTAATCTTCAAATGGACGTTTTCACACCCGATTTGGAAAGTAAAATTTGTATCACTATGCTGTATGTAAATAAAAAAAATATTTTACCTTGCTACGCGAAGCATGAATGTCCGCTAATTCAGCAACACATATATACAGATACCTTATACAAGACAGAGCACGAAGATATAAGTCATAACTAGGAAGACTGAGACGCTGGTCTGCGGTGGGTGTCATCTAAAACAGATTTAGCCTTCAGTTGGTTAATGACAATGATGGGGGACGCACGCGCGTAACATGAGCGGCGTATTTGTGATTTTCAATTTATTTTGCCATAACAGGAATAAATTTAATGTTTATTCCCATAAATTACTGAAAAGGAGTTATTAAACAGTAGTCTCCATGTTTTCCATTTTTTTCAAATGTCTGAACTTTAGAATATTCTGTCTTTTACTAGTGGTAACACGATGTTACATCACCGCGCGGGATTATTTACCACAGTCTTTGAGAAGTTAAAGAAAATCAAAAAATGCCACTATGAATTCATCTTAGAGCGGACGTTTATTGCTAAAATTAAAATGTAAAATCACTTAAGCCAAAATTGACGATCTGCTTTGTTCAAAACGGTTTACATATTACAATATTTGAGTTTATCCAAATTTTCATAGATAAAAGACTGGATTTCACCCCCTCGGGGGCATTAAGATTAACAATTTACAACAGGGATGGAGAATACCTTAAATAAGGGAATATAGAAGTCAAGGCATTTACAGGGCTTATGACCAATCATTGGCTGGTTTAAGTGGCCATTTTACACACTGTGTAACATCCACCATTTTGTCTATGTTTGAACATCCATATTTCTTTAATTCTTCCATCTGTTGATTTTAGTGAAGTTAAAGAGCTGAAACCTTTATTGTTGTAAAGAGATTCATCTGACTGAATTATTTCACACTAGACAAGCCCTAAAAACAATTTTTCAATTTTTAAACTTCTTCTTGGACCAGTTGGTTTCATTACAATATTTGAGTTTGTACAAATGTTCATAGACAGAAGACTGGATTTCACCCCTTCGGGAGTCATTAAGATTAACAAATTACAACAAGCTATTTTTTAATGGTTTTATTTAGTATCTTATTTTCCACGCAGTTAAAATGACAGTTTTGCGTTTGAAGCAGTACGCTTGTCACACGTTAGTTCCTTAGTTTGCCGCTAGGCGCGCTTAAGTACTATTTGAAAGAAGATCGGTAAGGGTATACTGACCGCAAATCACGAGTGAAAAGTATTTTGTAGAATGCTCTGGTAATGCAGGAGATAATTTTTTAATAAAGTAAAAGTTCGCTCACTTTTTGTGTTAGTAAATCTTGCGTTAAGCAGATCTTAAAATCAATACTCTTTATATTACAATGCAATTACGCAAGTATTCTCAAAATAATAATATTTTACTCGCATCACGAACCTTATCTGCTGTAGTAATTCATTTATCAAGACACACTGAGGATTTATTCCACACGAAGCGTTAAATATTTCATGAATTGTAAAAAATTGGAGGGCAGGAGTGTTTTGAAACTTCAGGTTTGGTTATCGTCAAGACAGAGAGCGCCCAGTCGTTTGCAGTGACGCTTTCACTGGAGTGGAAAAAGTTAATGGAAAAATTAAGCTATGCGGAAACACACTGTGGCTTTTGTTCAAGGAGAAAATATCTTTACCTTAAAGGATAAACCACGGGAGTCATATTGAACAAAATGTTTGTTCAGGAAACAAGATTTTGAGATTGCGCGGCTCCCAAAACATTATAACTTTTTAACTAAATAAGATAATTTCAATTTCAATCAATGATTCTTTTAATGATATTATTTTAAGTTTATTAATGATGTAGCTAAATCATTCTCTAACTCTAGCTTTTGGCTGTTTGTGGACGACAGCAAAGTTCTCAAAAATAATTCAAACTTTACAAAACTGTTTTCTTCTTCAATCAGACATAAACTCTTTTAACCAATGCAATGGTGTAAAGTCAAAAAATTAGAACGAAATATAAAAAAATGCAAAATAATGTCATTTCATAGAACTAAACAACCGATTTCCTTCGAATACCGAATAAAAAACTCCGAAATTGATGTAGTTAAGTCTATCAGAGATTTAGGAGTTGTTTTGGAAAATAAACCACATACAACGAGCATAAAGATAAAACAGTTAATAAATCACTGAAATTACTTAGTTTCATTGACAGAATATCCTCTGATTTTACTAATGTCCGTACAATCAAAACTTTTTAGTGCTCAACTTTTCACCCTCTTCTAAAATATGCCTCCGTAGTCTGGTCTCCATTCCATGTGATTCGCATAAATCACATTGAATCAGTCCAACATCGCTTACTTTGAAAAGTAGCGTGGATGCTTGGACTAGAGAGGTAATTATTTATATGCAGATATAGAGTTATAAATATTTCTAGGCTACAAAAAAGTTGAAATAATATTGATTCCATATATACCTTGATTTTTGGCATATAAAATGGCATAATCGATATTCATCGGTATAAATCGGGTTGTGGTCCTGTGGCTAGTGTATCGGACTCACGGACCAAAGGTCTGTGGTTTGAATCCCACTCTACCCCAACTTGATTCCATTTTCTAGTAGTGAGTTATTTACAACTCGTTGAAAATGGCCCTCAAAATGAAATATTTGGGTAAATCATATAAACGCAAATATTTCTTTAAAAAAAAAATCGTTACTGGCACAAGAAATATTTCAACTCGTAGGTTGAGAAACAATGGTGTACTGTTCTTCGATCAGCATATAACAAACTATGGCTTTAATGACCCAATGACCCGTCTTTGTCGTATTGTTACCTCAAGACAAGATCGGAACTTTTTGGTTTAAGTTAACAGCGATCTAAACAAGCACTAAATAAATAGTCCACATCTTGTCTTGATGTCCCTTATGTTTGTAAATGCTTCTTTATTTTTATAAAGAAAATATTTTTAACTATTCTTTTATTGTAATATTTAAACCCTATAATTGTATAAATGGACAACGTCCGTTGATAAATAAATAAAAGTACTTAGTAAAATAGCGTATCGGGACTTTGATGTTTTCTGCATATCTTGCAAAGTGGACTTCAGATTTTTATTTCAACCTTAAAAGCATTTTAATGACGAAAATAGACTTTGGTGTTTTATTCACGTATAAAATAGCTTATTACGATAATTTCTGCATATTTAACTTTAAAATGGTAAAGAGTGGACTCCCGTGATTTATCTTCTAAGATATTATGTCTCTTGCGTAATTCGTAACTGGTTTTTGAGCAATTTTCCATCAATTTATTATGCGAGTAAATAATAAGGGTATGAATTTATTCCCCCGACTCTTTTTCCGATTGAAAATAATAACCTGTTAGATTTTTTGAGAAATTCAAACTTTTTGACTTTGAACCTCACAAAAGATTGGGAGTTTCAGATTACGAAAACTTTTGTGAAATACGGTTTTTAAAAAGGATCAATGGATTTACATAGAAGGCTTTAAGAAAAGATAATAGATATTCACAGCCTTTAAAGATCTTTTAACTACTAAAAGACTGTGGTAAATAATTCTCTAAAAGACGGAAATTCTAAAATTCATACATTTGATAAAAAATATCATTGAGACCATACTGTTAAATTATTCATTTTCTATAATAATTCAACAAAAACATATAGTTTATTCCTTTTGTAGCAAAAAAATTAATTATAGATACGCCTCACATGCGTGCGTCCTGCATCATTGTCAATAACCGACTGAATCTGTTTCACTCAAACATCGGCCACAGAACAGCGTCTCTGTCTTCTTTGTAATGAGTTCTATCTTCGTGCTCTCTCTTACACAGATTTATTGCTGTAGTAGAGTCACGTTCATTCTTCGCGAAGCAATGATAAATATTTTTTCTATTAAAATCCAGCATTTTTATACAAATTTTACATTCCAATTCCGGTGTAAAAATGTGCATTTGAAGAATATGAAAATATAACTTCGTCATTTAAAAAATAGAGAGATATATCAAGTCTTGTATCGTATGTAGACTTCTGTGACATCACAGCCACACAAGAGTTAAATTTGAAAATATTATTGAATTAAAACTTTTTTGTACTTTATTTTGGGGAAACTCAATAAAGTTTTGTGTGTGAAATAGAACAATAATCCTGGTTGAGTGTTTTCAATTCAATGACAGCTCTCAGGTAAAACTAAAAAAAAAGTAAAACAGAAGATAGTTCTGCCTCATAGTGTAGTGGTTGTCACCTTCCATGGTTCGATTCGTGGGAGGACGATTTATATTTTTTTGTCAACTTTATTATTTAACATGGGTTTATAGTACATTTCAATAATAAAAAAACAAAATTATAAAAAATCCCACTTGTGCCTGGTTATACCGATTTAAATAATTTTACCCGACAGCACGATTTTATGAACTAAATTACACGTGCATATTGATTCATGCATGCATTCACACAACATGCATGTGAATAAACACACATACTAGCATACACATGCAGACGAATTCACATATATAAATAAAATTGTATAAATAATTAAGTAATTTTATGTTTTAAAGAAAATAAATATGTGCGTTCTTATGATTTACCCAAATATTTAATTTTGAGGGCCACAACCCGATTAAAAAAACTACCTCTACTCAAAACGAAAAACCAATTAGTGAGATATTTTGCTAGCAATTTGGCTAAAGCAATCAAGAACATATTTTTACACGACTCACTTTTAAGCGTATTTTTTAAAAATGGGCATGGTTTAACTTCTAAACATATTGTTTTAAAATTTGGTTCAATACTGAAATATTTAATTGACCTGAAGCATACGACTAATCACCGTTACTTACTTCTAAAAAATGATCTACCAATAATGGGTATCAATGCAATGCCCTATGTACCATTGGGTTCGGATAGGTTAATGAAAATGATATTTCTAACACTGAATTACCGTAATTTTCATAATTTCACATTAAAGTAGTGCATCGCATTAGGATGATTTTTATAACACGAAAGGTAAGGTAATCAGTCTTATGCTTCAGATCGTATGAATTCTGGATCAGTGAAATATTGTAGATTCAGACAACCTTTTTTAAATTGAAGCTTCTCCAGAAACCGAACTCGGGACCTTAAACACGGTTAAAACACGACGTAAAATATAAAAGCTAGCATAAGTTGTATCCGTTTTTTTCCAAATTTATAAATTAGCATCAAAAGTAAAACGGTAAAAAATGTACGTCATTCAAAAGAAAATTTTCTGTTGTACAAGATTTTGTATGTGCTTTTACCGTACATATATTATTTTAATTGATTACAAGCCTTCTAAATGAAATGTCGAGTAGACAAAAGCGAGCAGTTTCCACACCTTCTGTTCGTGTTTAAGCAAGAGAATAAAACTGTCAAAGCTGCTTGCAACATTTGAGCAGTATACGGTGAAGATGCTATGAATTATTGACTATTTTTTTTGTTAAAAAATTAAGGAAAATTTATTAATTTAAAAAAAAATCTCTCCTTTAATTTTCTTGATTTGGAAAAAAATAAAAGCAACTCATTTAAACACTAAAAAATTATTTGAATCAGCCGGTTGCATATTGTCATCGTCATAATTATCCCCTTATCCTTACTTGAGGGTGTATAGGGCACTGCGTTGGTAAACCAATATAATTTTTAACTAAAATCAGTGTATAAGTCTTACAAACCTATTATAAAGTTACGCGAAGGCATAGTGGTAAAATAAAGATGGTATTCCCATTCACCTTAGGCGTAACTTTATATCAACTTTAAAAATAAGGCCCATTGAGTATAAAGAAATACAATGATCAGGGTTTATTTTACAGGCGGAATTTTGTTTTTCATTTCGCCTGATTAAGGACAAAATATATAAAATAATGTATTATTTTTATTATTTTTTACAAAATACTAATTACAATTTGCAGCGTCATTTATAAAGGACCTTTATTATTAATTCTCAGTATTGTATTAGTACAGTGTGTGTTCATTGTACTATAGGGCTATTTCCGGTACGACGATCAAGAATATATGCAGTGAGAAACACGGATTAATGAAATGAGCTTTTAGATAAGAATGGAAAATGAAGCACATTGAATCGGAATGTAGTTTCTATAGCGTCGCTTTCAGAAAGGTTCAAGTGATGATTACTTTATCAAGTTATGTGAAACCATATCACATAATATACATTTGAAACACTGATTTTAGAAAAAAATACGCGGTTGTAACAAAAATTTTGAGTGATAATATGAGTTGTGTCCTTTTTTTCCAAATGGAAACGAGGATGCAACAAAAAAAAATACAACAATT
The DNA here is from genome assembly GCF_059751315.1 of Micrasema longulum. Taxonomy (NCBI): domain Eukaryota; kingdom Metazoa; phylum Arthropoda; class Insecta; order Trichoptera; family Brachycentridae; genus Micrasema; species Micrasema longulum. The sequence continues at coordinate 48,478 of NW_028278343.1, forward strand.
TAAATAATTCATAACGTCTTCGTCGTACTGTGTCCAAATATCGCTAGCATTTTTGACATATTTATTCCCTCAATTAAATGCGAACAGAAGGATGTGTCCAAAATGCTCATTTTCGTCTACTAGGCATTCCTAGTAGTTAATTAAGTAATCAAATTAAAATCTAAAATATGCTAGTAAAATAAAAGAGAAAGAAAAGGAAAGGTTAAAAAAAAAACATTTTGAGTTTCTTAAATTACTGTTTTAGGTAAATAAAAAATCAGTATAGAAACGTTCTGTCCACTAACCACTTTCGTTACCATTTTATAACACTTTTGGTGCTCAATTTCTAATTTGGAAAAAATGGACACAACTTACGTTTACACCTAATATAAAAGGATTCATTATTGTAACCTTAGTCGCAACTATTAGTGCATAGGGCATTACATTGGTACACCAAATGGAATAAATATATCGTCAACTGCAATCCATCACCGCGTAACTCATTCATCACCAAGCATATAAAACAACCTTTTGATTTTCGCAAATAACAATATCTTCACATTTTTTTTTGTTAATTAAATCTCAAATAAATGTATATATTGATAAAAAGTTTAATTGGGTGATTTAAAAAAAAAACAAATAAGCACGTCATTTACCGTTATTTATTGCCAAAAATAATACTGGCCTCCACGCGGTTAAAATGCGATCTCTTCGACAAATATGTGGAAAATCCGGCGAGAGTGTAAATCTGAGTCAAGTATAACTGATACGATTAAGAAATGGTCTCTAAGATGGTTTGGTCATGTAGAACGAATGGATGACGTAAAAATGGTAAAACAAGTATATTTGGTAAAAACGAACGGTAACGTGAGACGAAGACAACCAAGAAAGACGAGGCATGATCAAATAAACCAAAATCCTGAGTCTGGTCATGTCAAAAGCAGACAGAACCGAAGGGCATGTATGACAAGATGTATGAATGTGGAAGAAGCTAGGCATATGTACCAGGGTGAACGTGTGTGGCGGTCCATTCTCTCTGGCTACCCTTACGGGGAAATGGCGTGATGGTAGTAGTGGTAGAATAATACTAGTCTTTGATTTGATCTCACATTTTTTTAACAAAGCCACTAACAATCGCTTTGTTAATCAGGAAGCTCAACTCTGAGATTAGAAAAGGTATAATAAGGTTACCCAAAATACCCGCATACATGTTTGTTGAGCAAAAGGCATTGCAAGCTTGAAATAAAGCGCCTTTAGGAATATCTCCGCTTAGGGAAACAATGTTTTATTTGTCATTTTAGCTGATTCAGAAAAGCTCTGAAAACGTTTGCGGTTTTCATTATTTTGAAAGCTTCGGAAAACCGCTAAATGTATTTTGAATATTTGATTGGATTGAAGTTGATTTGGTCCATTTTTGAAATATGTATGCAAAGCTTTGAAGTCAAATATTTAAAACAATTAATATTTTGTATTAAGCAAACAGCAAAGTAACAGTTTTATACCGTATTTTTATTACAATGTTAAAAACGTAAACAAAAGTTGTGTCATGCAATTATTTAAAATACGACTTTCTAGAATTCCGTTTTAATTTTATGAAATAAATTTTATGATAAAATGATTACGCGATACGTAGATGGACAAACAATCCACTACTGATTGCATTGCATCATTCTCAATATTAAAAATGGTTGTGTATTTTTAACAGAAAAAAATGCATATTTTAATTTATTTATTAGTATAGTGATGTTTTTGTGAATAAATCAGATCAAATGAAAGATGTCCATTATACGTTATAACATCACGTTTTGAGAGTGGTAAAACATTCTACTGCTTTGTAAAAAAAAACGTAATTTATTAAAAAAAGTAATTCAATATAAAAGGTAATATCTTGTAGATTGATTATTTTAAGTACATGAATTGTCTGTTCAAAACTAGAAATTCATTACAATTTGTATCACAGATTATGGTTTTGGGTCTTCATGAAAACAGAAAACGTTGTTTCTTGCAAATTGGACGTGTACAAGTCTTTGTGGTGAAAGCAGAAAGAATAAAGCCAGATTTCTACTTCCTCGGAACACAAAATGCGCAAGCAAACGCTCCAAGAATGTGACAGACATCTCCCGGCGCGTGGCGTTCTAGAGACTGATAAAAGAAAACTTAAGGAGACTATAGAAACAGAAGGAAATGAAAAACTTTGCGCACAGCTTGACAGATGAATGCGAAAATTGCTTGTTCTTTTCGAGGCGTAATTTAACGTTGTATATAAATAAAATAGAATCTCACACAAAAGAATTTGAGATTTCTATCTTAGTTTTAATGGACGACGAATTTTTCCGAAGGAAATAGAAAACATAATTAATTGCTTGAAAATTGAAGTATCTTCCTTTTCAGGACAGAAAAAATCTTACTGATTTTTTAGAATTCGTCAAATTTCGTCACTTATTTATTCAAGTAGTGATTTACTGTAATTAAAAGTGAACTAAATAAATATTTGCGGAGGAAATAGATGATGAGAATAAGTTCTGAAGGGTAGATGTGTGTGATGCTAAATGAGGCTATAGATTGAGAAATGTATTGGAGAATCAAGATAGCAAAGGGTTCAAGATCATCTATTCGAAATAAATCATGTTGAAATCGTACTCGCAGAAATGGTGTAGAGGGTAGAATCCTTCTCTGTCTACATACACATCGAATGAACACTACAGTTAGTTTTATAAATGACATTTTTAATAATGATTGAATATGTAGACTATCAAAATATAAAAATAAAAAATGTAACGTGGGTAGGAAGAAAAAATAAATGAAAATAAATAAAAGGGAAATATATTTTTACGTAACCACATACTGACTCATTTATTTTTACTGGTTTCAAGACGTTTCCGTCTCCTCAGGACACTAATTATATAAACATGCAAATTCCATTGTAGGCCTTCACATACATGCTATTAAAAGCTTTTAACAACGGGCACTTCTAATCTTCTAATATCAAATGCCCTATCAGCACGTGGGTTGAATATTTTTGGGCAACTACTAAAGTTAATGTGTAAAATGGGATTTGCATGTTAGTGTAAATAGTGTCCCGACTAAGAGATGAGTACGTCTTGAAACCGGTAGACATAGAAAAGTTGAAAAGTTAGTGAGTAGTATATAAATTGGTATACTTAAATATTTTACCACAAAGTTGATGCTTTGAATATTCATAATATTTTGATAGTATGTACGTAATATCTTAATATATTTCGAAAACGTTATACTTCATATTATCATCACTATCATTTCTCTTTCCAAATCCAGTGGTGCATAGGGCACAACATTGGTAGACAAACTGTTACATGAAAATAAGATGATTAGTCTTAAGCTGCAGGTGCCAATCCAGGGACATTGAAATATTGCAGTTTAAACCTTTAAAATAGATAATCAATTTCCAATTTATTTATCAAATCCAGAATCTCAAGAATGGTAGGCGAACACGCTGAGTCGAAAACACGTGTTCATAAATCTAATTTTGTTTCATACACAAAACTGTATTTTTCATCCAAACGGACACAGAAGTAGCGGAACTTTTAATATTTAAAATGTTAAATAAAATAAGCCCTGAGAATCATAAACAAATATTTTAACGGCAAAGGTGAAGTCATTACTAAATAATTTTAATGCTGAAATATTAGCTTTTAAAGTATTCAAGATCACGATAAAAGAAATGATGTTAATTGTGTTAAAAAAATAGTCCTTCCATATATAAATTAAGCACAAAAGTAGCGGCACTTTTATTATCAAAAATGTTAAATAAAAGTAGCTGTAATCATATAAAAATATTTTAACGGCAAAGGTGAAGTCAATACACAACAATTTTAATGCTGAAATTTTGACGATAATAGATATGATGTTCATTGTGTTGAAAAAATAGTCCTTACACATATAAATGAACCAAAAAAATAGCGGCATTTTTATTATTAAAAATGTTAAATAAAAGTAGCTGTAATTGTAAAAAAAAAAAAAAATAACGGTAAAAGGGAAGCCATTACACAATAATTTTAATGCTGAAAATTTAGCTTTAAAGTATTCAAAATCACGATGCTAGAAATAATGTCAATTGTGTTAAAAAAATAGTCTTAAAATATATAAATTAAACAACGTTTTAATTCAGTGATCACAAATAAAATACACAAGAATGTATAAACAAAAAAGACAAAGCTATTGAATCGACTTCGGTTGACGGGTTACTTAGTAAGATTAATGAACGTTATTGTTTGTTTCCTGACATTTTTCTTCTCAAGAGAATGAAGAACAACTCAGATAACTTGAGACCAACAGGACAAAGTACGAAAAAAACGCTGTGTGATGTGTAATCTCTGATTCGGAAGACCTGATGATTGATGGCAGTATTGAAAGCCAGCCTTTTCGAGAGCGAATCGGCTGCAGGAAATGTAAACAAAAATTGAGTTTTATTTGAATTGCCCGATTCCGGTGTGGAGTGGAGTTATCGACAAATGGAGATTTGGTGGTTTGTCGAAGTACAAAAATATAGGTCAATAAAAATAGATTGTTTCCACAGCGAATAAAAGCACATTCAGAAAAAATGGTGCTGAAACACTTCAATATTGGAGTTTGTTCAAATGTTCGTAGACAAATTCAAATATTATAATAAAACCAACTGGTTCAAGAAGAAGTTAAAAGTTTGGGAAATTGTTTTCAGGCGTTGACTAGTATGTAAAATAATTCAGTCAGCTGAATCTCTTCACAACAGTAAATGTTTCAGCTCTTTAATTTCACTTAAATCAACAAATGAGGAATTGAAGAAATATGGATGTTCGAACATAAGCAAAATAGTGAACATAAAACAGTGTGTAAAGTGGCCACTTAAACCAGCTAATGACAGGTCATAGGCCCTGTAAATGCCTGGACTTCCATTTTCCCTTATTTAAGGTATTCTCCATCCCAGTTGTAATTTGGTAATAAATTTAGTTTTTGTTAATTTTTATGTTTTTTTTTTTTTTTTTTGTATAATTTAATTTAGTACGTATTATTATTTGGCATATGATTTATTGCTCGTATTTCTTATATTTCTTACTATAATTGAGTGAATTTCTAGAAAACATAACTCAATTATCATTTCAATTATGCTTATATATATATATTATTTTTCTGTTGATTTAAATTATGCTCTTACTTTGTTTTTTTTTAATACTACTATATTTTACTATTATTTTGTTGATTTTAATGATACCACTATTTTGTATATTTGATTATGTGTGATTCTTAATTTGTATAGTTTATATTTTAAAAGTTATTTCTGATTATCTTTTTTGCATTGTATTCTTTGGAATTTGATTATTTATTACATTTACCTTTTTTTCTAGATTGTGATTCTATGTCATTATAATTTGATCTTATTAATTTTTCTATGTATTTTTATTGTTATTTATTGTGGCTTGACACGGGAATAGCCTAAAAATCCTTAATAAGTTCATAAATTTTTAATTTTGTAATTTCGAATGAATAAATAAATAAATAAATATTTATTTTGTGCTTGGGAGGATTAAAAATACAGTTCTGTGTGTGAAAAAGAAACTAAATCTTGGGTCAGTGCTTTCGACTCGATAGCTGCTCCCAGGAACCAATTCCAAATGAGGAAGTCAAGAAGAGATAAGTCTGCTTTGTTTGCGTATAATATAACCAGTGGTTGACTTGTTCATCTACCTTGAGGTCCTGGGTCAATTACTAGAAGGTTAATAAGAAATATTGATAAAGAATGTTCCGAGTATGTCCGAATGCTTGTAGACGGACCGGTTCTCGTTTAGAGTTATTTAGATCTAGTTTTGTAGTCACAGAGAGGGGAAACATTTTTACAAACCAAAAAAAACCGCTTCCCCGTAGGGATAGGCAGAGGGATTAGGACAGAGAAGGTGCTTCCTCTACATTCATACATTTTCTCATGCATGCACGCCGATTATTCTTACTCTTGACATGTCCATATTCAAGTATTTGATGGACTTGATCGTGCCATGTCCTTTTCGGTCTTCCTCGTTTTCTGCAAATACTAAAATTTGCATCGTAGATCTTTTTAGCCGTGCTTTCACTGTCCATTTACTATACATGTCCAAACCAACGCAGTACCCCTTTCTTGATTCTGTCAATAATGCAGATCTTAGTCTCACACAGTTCACGGATCTCGACATTAGTGCACTTTTAATACATCGTTTTACCACACATTCATCCGAGGGATCGCATATCAAAAGCATTTAACCTACTTTCATCATTATTTTTCCAATTCTATACTTCAATTCCGAACTCCATTGTGAACTGCTAGTTTTGCCTCCTGCGAAAACATTTTTAAGAAAATATGGAGATTTAGGCATTTACTGGGCGTTACATTACACACTGTACCATTGAGCATTCTGCCAAAGTTTGAGAATCCACATTTTCTCAACTCTTTCATTTTTTGTTTAGATTGAAATCTGCTGCAACAAAGAGGAAGTAGATTTTTGAGAAGGGAATATGGAATTCTAGACATTTAAAGGACTAATGACTTGTCTTTGGCTCGTTTAAGTGGCCACTTTACACATTGCAACATTCACCATTCTGCATAAGTTGAAACATCCACATTTCCTAAACTCTTCCATCTGTTGTCAAAAAGTCAACACTCAGTGTGTAAAGTAGCCACTTAAACTAGCTAATGGGTTGTGGTCCCATGGCTAGTGCCTCGGACTCACGGCTCAAAGGTCCGTGGTTCGGATCCCACTCTATCCCAACTTGATCCCATTTTCTTAAAATGAGTTATTTACAACTCGTTAACCCTAAAAATGAAATGTTTAGGTAAATCATACGAAAACTAATATTTATTTTAAAAAAAAAACAAAGACAGGTAATAAGCCTTGTAAATGCCTATACTTCCAGATTCCCTTCAAAAATATTTTCGCTCTCTGTTGCAACAGATTTAGATCTAAAAATTGATTAACATTTTATGTTCTTGGATCAGTCAAGTACCTGAAGCGTTAGGCTGATCACCTTTCCTTCACGTAACAGATGATTAATAAGCTCTTCATTTCGTGTATCAATACAATATTCCATACATCATCGGGGATACACAAGGGTATGATTATTTTTAAAATATCAAATGAAAATAGTGTTTGAAATTACAGGTGTAAAGAATATTATTGATCATTGTGATGATTATGACGATTTTAATAATAATGGTGATGATGATGATGATGCTGACGACGAAGTGAATAACCTACATGGCAGTCAAACATATTTTTAAAATGACTTACTTGAGTGTGAGAGTAGAACATTGAGAAGTTTGAAACAATGACGGGCACTGGGAGGGCGATGGTCAACACTCCGGCCAGAGCACAGAGGGCTCCAACAAACATGCCCACGTAGGTCTTGGGGGCCATGTCGCCATACCCAACGGTAGTCATGGTCACAATGGCCCACCACAGGCCCAGAGGAATGCTCTTGAATTGGTTGTCAGGATTGTCCTGGAAATAAAGAAAGCAAAATATCTTGAAAGCTGCATATAGAGAAATCACCAGTCTGCACTCTTGCTAGAACACAGAGAGATTTTGAAATTATAAAATTTACATTTGAAATTAAATTTCAATTGAGGATTTGGCTCTTGTACTTAATCTTGATCAAATGCACCATGATTATTATTTTCTATTACTAATACTTCTACCATCACGCCATTTCAGAGAGAAAAGACTGCCACACACGTCTATCCTAGCATACATTCTTAGCTTCGTCCAAATTCACACATCTCGTCATTCCTGCTCTTTTGCTCTGCCTGTTTTTATTATGACCAGACTTAAGATTTTGGTTTATCTGATCATGCCACATTTTTATTATTGTCGACTTTCTCAAATCTCATATCTTTGTCTATCATCTATACATTGTATGTACTTGTATATATGCCACCGCCAAATAGTTAAATTGACCACTCAATTGGACGAAAAGGCTTTTAATTAATGCCGATATTCAATTGAGTGGCTTATAGACGTTTACCAGAATGTTGAAAACAACGCTTGAAGGACTAAAGGTCACTTAATCTCTTTGCTATCGTTACAACAATAATAATTGTAATTTTAATTTCAATGATAAAATCAAACAATGATTTGTAATTTATGTATTTATGTATACGGGTAGTTTAACTGTAATTGTGCTTTTTCGGAGATTTTTATATTTGAATATTTTAAAGTTTTTAATTGCATAATGATAAATACAACAAAGAAAAATTTTCTTTTTTTTCTTCAAAATTGTACACTTTACTTCATACAGTTTTTATTACGGTTATTGTATATTATTATTAATTCTGCACCGTATTCACCTGGTTTGACTCCGTGCAACTTTTTTTTGTTACCTTTAACTCTTATTACTACTTTGCGGAAAGTATTTTGACTCAATTGAAGTGATAAAAGAATTCGCAGAGCGAGCTAAAAGCCATTCCGAAATCGGCCAACGAGAAGTGAAATGAAGATTGGAAAAAATATTCTAAGAATAAATTCAGAATAACAAATGATTAGCTAGCTGATGACTAGCTAAAATACGTCATAAGCCTTGTAAATTTCTGAACTACTATATAGTTTTCTTTAAAAGTTTTGAAATTTGGTTTTTCATCTCAATATTTAAATATTCCTTGCACCTAAAGCGGAAGATTCATAACTCAATATTCACGAAACAGGCAATTGAAATACATTGCAAGTGTTTGATGATTAGAGTGGAAATATTATTTTTTGTTAAAAGTCGATCAAACTTAATATTTATGAAAATAATTATTTTTTGGTGTACTTTTAAATTTTATCTTCACTCCGTTATTAATTCACACTATCAAAATTTTCATTAAAATGTGCACCCTTAATACTTTGGCGTGTTAAAAATTAAGGGTCTTTTTGGCAAATGTAAAGCGTGAAAATGTTTTAAATTTTTATCTTTTGCTGCCGTTGCTCAGCCTTGTCAAATATTATTTGGGATAACCAAATTATATGGGTTCGTTTGAGAGTTCGTTTCAGTAATAAAACGATTCTATTAATTTCAAAGAGCACATTCTTTTGATCTCTGAAACAACAGAGAATAAAAATATTCAGTACTTATTTTATGTGCAAAATTATTACAATAAAATAATTTTACAATGAATTTCAATTAAATTAAATTTACTTGTTTAATGTTTGTTTATGTTCATCACAAAAATATTTTAAGGCATACATAACACGAAAAATTATACTTAAATTTAAATCTACAAAGATGGTGAAATAAAAATACCCAGAAATTATTGAAAAAAAATGCTCTTCTCTCTGAACTTTTTTTCACTAATATGAAAGATGTCAAAATCTGAAGAGATACGGTTAAGTAAAAACATTGTTCTTCCTACTAGCATTATCATCGGCAAGTTGGTTCTGCAAGCAGTGAGATAAAGCAGCTTAACCTGTTTATGTCTTAGGTAGTCTTTAGGAATATAAAGAAAAATACACTCCATTACACCTATGTTGATCGTAATACCACGGATTAATCGGAAAAAAATACATAAACACGTAGGCATTTCTTATTTTCTACAAACTATTGCAGCCAAGCATTCCCAGTATGAAGTCAGACGGGAACAACCACGGATAGTATTCGCACTACCTTAAGTAAAGATACCCTAGATTTTTTTTCTGAACCATTTCCAGCATAATAGAGTACTCAAATTATGGGGTGCCCAAATTAGAAATCCACACTCAAGTCTGTATTTAAGAACATCCTGACTGTTCGAGACTCTTTTGAGAAAAAATGAACTATTTTTATATTTCGAATATTTTATTTTGCTGAATAGTGTGGCGGCTAGCTCATTTGTTTACCATAGTTATGAATTTAAGTTCTATTCCCGGAACAGTGAACATGAACATTATAGTTTATGCGCCAGGGTGTGGGAATTAATTATTTTAAACAGCAAATGACGTGTCATAGTACCTTTTAAGATTTATATATACTTCCAAAAAGCGCTCTTTTTAAAAAATTCCCTGAGAGGTTATTTTTTAAACTTGTTCTTAATTATAAAATGAATAAACTAAACATATAGTAAATAATAAATAGATCTTTAAACACATTTAAAAGGTTTAAATCTAATGTATTTATCCGTTAAACTTCACTTTCGATTATAATTTCCTATTTTAAGGTTATTTTCAACCGCCTACTTGGATTTATCCAGCAACCAATAAAAAATACCCCGATTTTGTAACCAATTTTATAAGTTTTGGGCTTAGGAGGCCAATATCCGGAGTGCTCGGTTTGTTACATGTTAATACCAGCCCAAAAACCGGAGCTGTGTTCCGCAGGGATGGATTTTGTACGCAGCGAAGCCTTCCCTCACTCCCCAGGGGATGTTTCACCACACACAAAATATTTCGAGATAATTATTTGGTTATGTTGTTCTTGTGTGTGTTTAATGTGAATTTTTATGGAAAACATGAAAACTTTTAAGTTACATAGCTTTTTTGACAACTGATTTAGGTTAAGGAATTTCGATCTTTAAAAATGGCTTTTTTAAATAAAGGATTGCTTGAACAAATAAAAATTTCATTTTTCATATGGTTTAAATGAATAGGTACAAAATCAATGACACCGAAATGAAAATGCATTTAAAATGAAAAATTATAATGTACATAAAATTTCCGTATTCAGGCGGAGTTAGATCGTTAAATTAACCTCTCAATTGGACGGCTATGCTATTCATTAAATGCCGGTATTCAAATGAAGAGCGGACACTTAGCCAATATATTAAAACCAACGTTTAACGAAAGAGCTGAGCGTCGCTTTGAATTTTTAATTTTAATTCAACAAAAAATTATTTGACCTGCATATTAGGCAACGCTTGAACATATTTTTTCAATTTTGATATTTCTTCATTGACCGGATGGATTTATCAACAATGCTTCAAGTGTGTCCAAAGTTTGTAGACAAGGACTGGATTCAACCCCTATAATTCAATCAGATAAATCTCACTCACATTAATAAACGATTCAATAAAAAGTTCACATACATCGAGAGATGGAAGAATTAGAGGAATAAAAATGTTCAAATATAGGCATAATTATGAAAGTTAAACATTGTGTAAAGTGGCAATTCAAACGAGCCAATGGTATGTCTTAAGCCATATGGATACATAAATTTCTATATTTTGTTCTCCAAAATGTTCTTTATTCCTTCAAAATACTCCATGTCATAATTAAAAAATAAATGTACCGAATTAGTGGGGAGCAAATTTCAGAAGAAAAAACTTAAAAATTTAAAAGTATTATGCATTATTTTATATGCAGGTGGTTACTTTAACGTTGTTGAGGGTCCAAAAACCTCTATCCACTTATTTATAGACTTTTAAACAGCTTAAGATTAAATAGAACACACGCAACTTAAAAAAGCACTACAACATATTGGAGATGTAAGACTCACTTGAAATCTAAACTTAATTAATCAAAATTAAATTTATACAATACAAATTTGTTTGACATTTATTTTATAATATTAAATCGCCATAAAGTGAGTGCTTTATTGACAAATATTACAGATAAATATCTATTCAGAGAAGGGTAAATAAAAAAGTATATAAAACAATTATTTTGAATTAAAAAAGTATGAGATTTTTACCGACACAAAGTTAAAAGAACAAGTTAGTGAAATTTGAGAAAATAACAAATAATTCGTAGTTTCCGGGAACGTAATTAACAGTCATTAGGTTCACTGGGAAGAAAAAATCAAGAACTTGATTAAGGAAGAGCCACAAAAATATATTAGTCACTCTCACTTGTAAAGCTAGTTAGACCACAAACGGTGAAAAATGCTATTTTGGCGTTTTTTGTTAGGATTAATTATAATTTACATGTGTTTTAAACATGTTTATCTGTACAGTATTCCATTATTAAAACAAAAACAAATGTCGAAAAAAAAATTACTACCATTCTCTACAAAAGTAAAATCTGTTTTTACTCTGTAAGAGATCAAAAATATGTACCTACATTATTTAATAAAGTTTTGTTAATTTTTAAAAATTTCGAATTGAAATTATGTTTGTTTTATTTTAACACGAGCTTAATTCGGCAATTCTTTGCTTGTGCTAAATTTGAGAACATACTTGCATATAATATATTTATATCAGAACACAATCGAGAAATTGATATCAATTATTGTATTTTGTTTAAATCAGATTTATTAATGTGACTTTATTTTTGTGTTTCGGATTCCATAAATAGTGAGGATGTGAAGTGACAGATAATTTTGATAAATAGGTATGTGAACATTATTTTCCTATCACTGTTTTCCAGATGCCTCCCTGATACTGTACGAAAAACACAACTGCATATCAGACCTTTGACAAAATAGACTTTTCGTAGTGGCGTTTCCCGCACCTCATAACTGAACCGATTTTGTATTTTTTTAAAAAAAGAGTTTCAGAATTAAATTTTCATTTTCTTTTGCAATAAAAAAAAAGTTATCAAGTTTGTATACCGTGCGCCCCAAAACAGCAGATATAGCTGGGCCTTTTTATGGGTTTTGAGATGGTTCTAGTTCCCATAAAAAACAATACTATAGGTAAATATATACATAATCCTAGGAGAAAATTGTGAATAATGTTTTTATGAACAAAAGTATGACTGCGTTTCCTCTTGAGATAAAAAATTGTTAGGTATACTTACAAAACTTTGCTTCATAATGGTTTTATGTCACCATGGAAACAGATTTGGTTTTTAGAAATCAAACCATTGAAATATTCATACACTTAATGCACCTTGAGTCCTCTAAAATTATGACGCTCATACTTAAAAGCTATGTCATGTCCAACATGTATTTTGTCGTTCTTCAACCACCAGCCGGATTTTGACGTGAGCTTGACATTTAATTCGAAATCGAAGTACCGTCTTGAAAGCGTTTAAAAACTGTTCAGATAAACGTCAAAAAGATGATATAACTTTTCATTTGTAAATAGAAACCTAGGTACTTGTTTGTGATTAAGTTCCATAACTTTAAATGATAAAAATTTTAATTTAAATTTGTTTTAGTAAATGCATCCGCCTTTTTTGCCAACAGGGGTGAAATTATAAGGATTACGATTTTCAAAAATGTATTGAATGCGAGTAAATACAATTTTAGTTTTACCGAAAATCCAGTAAAAATAAATAAATTTGTAGAAATTACAAAGAATTACATGAAATAATCTTATTGGAATCTATTAAAAACGAATGTTGTTTGTAAAAAAATAAATAAAAACTTTTTTATACGCAAAAAATAGCATCCTCAAAATTATAAAGTATGTGCATTCTCGTCGAATGCAATCCTGGTATGGCGATGAAGAAAATAATTATGCTATTAACTCTTTTCTAATGGATTAAATTGAAAATTTTAAGAACTATAAACATGACCAGCGCAAAGTTCATCATTTTGTTAAATACCGCACGCAAACTGATCCAGTAGTTATTTGTTGCCTTTTATATAAGTAGATGTACAATATTTTTGAGAAAATTGAGTTAAAAAACACAACCAAGAGATTAAAGTTGAAACTTTCCGTTTTTCTTAGGGAGGAGAATAATCATAAATCTCATTTGAACAAAGAAATTTAATTTACCCTTCACTTCTGTGCTACTGTCTTTTTATCTCCTTTTCCAAGGTAAAAATTAATTAAAGGCACTCGGTCAAAGGGTAGAGTCAAGAAATAAATATGAAAAAAATATAAAGTAAGAGAAAAAATACAAAGAAAAGGCTTTCAAGACAAAGCATAGTCTCTCTGATCCAAAGAAGGTGAAACTAATGCGGAAAAAGGGAAAAAGTGGATAACTAACATTGAAATGAGGTCACTTGAATAAAAATGCCCAAGGAGAATAATTAATAGTGAATAAATAATATGTTTTAATGAATAATATTGTTTAACAGGTTTGATTTACAGAAATATGTACTATAAACACACACATTCGTATTTCATAAATATATTCGACGTCCTATATTTGATATTAGTAGAATTTTACCCATTGTAGGTTATAGAGCTCTTACTCCAAGTGGAAAATGATAAAAAAACGAGGTTGATGTTCCAAGGTTATTATTACATGGCAAATAAATTTACGGAACCTTTACTGAACACGTTGGTCATGGCGATTAGGAGTTGAAGTAATTGCACTTAAACTAGATGCTGGAACTAATCAACTGCATGACTGGGTTGACTTGGATGAACTGACTTTTTAGGCTGACTTGCTTGGAATCACTGTTTGAGCTGACTTGCTGGGGATAACTTTTGGGTTGACTGACGTTACTACACCCTGTGGTCTCTTTATATCCCACTTTCCTTTGTTATTCGTATCTTCATGGTAGTAACAAGGTTAGTATACTGCGCTGGCACTCTTATAAAGACAAACATTTTACGTACAATACTGTTTGTCTTGCAGAATAATATGTAGTTTATTTAATATAAAATGATGACTTGCTTCATCGGTCGTCGCTGTCTATTTCAGGTGAAATCATTGCACTCTTCTCAATATCAAATCAGTATTTCTCCGTTCAAATTTGATTTTTCGGAGATGGAAAAAACCAGCGCTTACTGTTTTATTAACCAGAGAACGAAGAGAAAGATCTGAATCTAAATGAACACCCAGTAGTTTAACATTTTTACTAGGGGTAAGATCACAACCTGTGATTGAAAAAAGATATTGGTCTTAAGGTTGTAGTCTGTAGTCTGGTAAAACAAACGCAACATTAGAAAATCATATGATTTTTCAATTTTGAAACAAATGTTTTTTTTAATCGCGCAATAACAAAAAATAAAAAAAACATAAAAAAGATAAAAACAGTATTTTTTAAAGGAATTTCTGTTAAAAAATATACAAAATATATTTACTTTTAGAGCAGCAGATTAAGCCTTTTCAAATTTAGACCAAACTTAGGGATCTAGGATCTCAATAAAGACTAAATATTCAACTTTAATTTTTTGTAATAATTTAAAGATAATAAATTGTACATAAAAGTGGCCGAATTTAATTTTTTTTATTTTTGAAAAGCACCAGCTTCAGACCAGCCATAATTGTTTTCGGTAAGGTTTAAAAAAGGTCATAAAAAAGGTCAATAAGATATTGTTTTTAATTGAACATTACAATCAGAATTATCTTCTTCTTTAAAAAAAAAGAATAAAATTCTATATAAAAAGGTTTCAACTAAAGAATTTCAACTTTTTTTTTTTTTCAAGTATTACAAAAGGCATAACTATAAGTAGAAATAAAGGAAAATGTCACAAAAATGTATGCTATTTAAAATGCTTGTATTTCTTTTCAAAATTAAAAAAATTAAATTTGGCCACTTTCATGTTCAATTTATTATTTTAAAATTATTATAACAAGTTTTAGTTCGATATTTAAATTTTATTGAAATTCCAGATACCTAAGTTTAGTCTACATTTATCAGGTTTTGGTGGGTTTTTCTGCTAGTGCCTATTTCAATTTATGTTGAAATTTTTATTGGTTTGGATATGTGTTTATTATTACAATTGATAATTTGATGTTATTCTTGTACTTATATTTTTCATGTCTTTTGTTTGTTTTTTATATTGTTATTCCTGTCTGTTTATGTTTTTTTTATGTTTCTAAATGTAACTTGTTTTTGCCCGATGTTATCAAGTTTTGGTAGTAGGCCCTAATAAAGGAAAAAAAATAAAAAAATGAAATGGCGTAATCTGCAGGTCTAAAAGTAATTATATTTTAGTTACATAAAACTTTTGAATATTTTTTACAACAGAAATACCTTTAAAAAATACTGTTTTGATCTAATTTATGTTTTTTATTTTTTTTATTATTGTGCGATTAAAAAAAAAACATTCGTTTAAAAATGGCAAAATCGTATGATTTCCTAATTTTGCGTTCGTTTTGCCAGACAACAGCCTTAAAGGTGTTGTCACTTTTTTATCGCTTTCTTAATACTGACTCCGATGATTTTCCATCATCATTTTAAAGAAAATAGTTTTTTTTCTTCATTATTTTTCTAATATGTTTTCGTCTTTATTCCGTCAATTGAACGCGAGCAGTAGGAGGTGTCATAAATTTTCACATTCATCTACTGACAATCCATTATGAAGCTTTTTAATAAAATAAAATTAGAAATGTAATGTAAATTGAAGAACAACGTCTTGTAGATTTATTTTAGTTTATTTCGAATGTCGTTTAATTTGTAATTACAGTATTGTGCAAATTAATGGAATAAAATCCCTTGTAATCATAAAATACGTTTTTTATTAATATTTTGAGTGTATAGGTGACGTATAATCATAATTTAATTTTTATTTAAAAGGATGCATGTTCTTTTTTTGCTTTCATTACAGCCTGAACACGTTTTGGCATAAAATCAATTACATTTCGGCAATTTTATTTTATTCTGTCATCTCGGAACCACATCTGAAAAACAGCTTTTATCATCTTTATCTTAGTGATGCAGTTCAATTTTTGTATCCCAGATTTACAAATTGCCCACAAATTTTCTACAGGGTTAAGGTCAGGGAAATTTCCAGGCCAGTTTAAAAAAGTTGTTTTTTAATCATTGAAATACTTAAGCATAAACTTCGATACGTAACAAGAAGCTGAGTCCTGTTGAAATACCGCCCCACCATTAGGACAATATTCACTCAGTTTGGTAGTCAAGTGCTGCTCCAATAGAGCTAAACTATTCATCGTTTCTTCTATTGGTATCAAAGATCCGGTCCTCATTTACAAAAAGCAGCTCCAAAACACCTTCACAGGATATTTCACCGTTTGGTCAATATGAGCCACAGTAAGTTTTTCATCCCCACTTTTTCTAACAAATTTTGTGCGATATCTCTGAACGAGAAAGTGGGTCTCATCTGAAAACAGCACATTCCTCCAGTCTTTTAAAGTCCATTTGGTATATTTTCTAGCCCAAATAAGCCTTTGCTTTATTTGAAATCTCTTTCTGAGTCATTGATATATGTTTACTTAAGGTTATAATCTTTTCCCTCTTCCTTAGCGTGATATTCATGATTTAAACTAACTCAAAAATACTGTTTAAAACGCAAGTAATTTATAAAATTGGTGTTTTATTGAAAAAGGTAGTACACCAACAAAAACCAGTACGAGCTCCCAAAAAAATAATGAAATGTAATAAAAAAAAATTGGCGCTAAACATCTGTCAAATTGACATATGAGTTGCTATACGTAAAAAATGACAATATTACTCTACTACTACTACTACCATTACGATATTTCTCCGTAAAAGTAGACAAAAAGAATG
The DNA here is from genome assembly GCF_059751315.1 of Micrasema longulum. Taxonomy (NCBI): domain Eukaryota; kingdom Metazoa; phylum Arthropoda; class Insecta; order Trichoptera; family Brachycentridae; genus Micrasema; species Micrasema longulum. Next base: position 65,698 of record NW_028278343.1, read on the forward strand.
TACGGCCACACACATCTATTCTGGGATATTTTCCTAGCTTCTTCCACATTCATACATCTTGTCATGCATGTCCTTAGATTCTGTCTGCTTTTGACATGACCAGACTTAAGATTTTGGTTTATCTAGTCATGCCACGTCATCCTTGGTCGTTCTCGTCTCACGTTACCGTTCATTTTCGCCATATGTACTTGTTTTACCATGCTTTTGTCATCCATTCATTCTACATGACTAAACCATATCAGAGACCTTTTCTTAATCTTATCTCTCAAAACTACTCTTATTCCATAAATTCGCACAATACTGTACTTGCTCATTATTTGGTGCCAATTTTTAAATTGGGATAAAAACGGTAACATTAAAGATTTTATTCGTACCTTTACATAAAACATTTAAATGTGTTTTAATGAAAATAAATGAACTGAATAAGTCCGTGAATAAATAAATAAAATTGTTTACGATGATTTGAAATAAAAGTGAAATAAAAAGAACACGTTTGCTTACACTGTATTTAAAAAAGAAACATTTTCACGAATGAATAAACTTATAAATAAATCACCGCGTGAAAGGCTTTCAAAGTTAAGCTCCGTGATTAATGATATTAAGGGTTTGTCAATACTGTTATTTGCTTCCAAACTTCTGACACCGGAAGCGATGCTCACGCTCTTGTTCTACAAACTCTTAATATATTATTATCGCCAGTATTCAATGTTCCCAGGGTGATTGAAACTCTAACACTTATAGTTCTCGTATTTGCCTAAACCATTTCGACTACAATTGATGTAATTTTGTCGGAGCATTGTTCGACAAATCGAAGCCAATTCAAGGGAATAGATAGAATCTCTCACAGGCGAGTATGGTTTTTAATTAAATTTTAGTATTATTATGGAAAATTCATTTTGAATGCAATACTTCCATCAATTTACATATCGCATACTCGTATAAACATTTATATAGTCTGTTTATTTGCATGTTGTAAATTTATTAATTACCCTTATTTTTTCTATTAGTGGGTATGACGTATTTATTATTTGTGTAATTCACATTATACTTGAATATCAAAATGAATATGGAAAAATACGATAAACTGTTTCACCGACAAATAGATCGCCTTCACAAAAAAAAATAAGTACATTTGAACGTTGTTATGCAGAAAGCAGCCAGTCAGAAAGCATTTAAATTTAGTACCGAGATCGATAAAAATAAATCATTTGATTTCATCCTTCAGCTCGGTTTGTAATCCGTTTTGAAAAAAAAAACATATAGGTATGCAGAAAATAGCCAAAAAACAATTTTAAAAATTTGAGATACTGGTGTTATCGGGTGCAGTAAGGTCACTTCAATGTTCTGCAATAACAGCCAAGCCGCTTCCATACATAAAACTGTAATAAAAATCTTTGGAGAAAAGTGTTGATCACAAAACAGTTTTTTACAATTTGCAGAAAACACCGACAGAATTCGAATTTTTTTAGGGTGTAGATGACATAAGAAAATTAATGTCACCAGGAACATCGTTCGTAAATGAATTAAAGTAGATAAATATAAAAGTATTTAAATTTTGTAAATTCATTAATTTAAAAATACTAGTAGGAAAAAAAATGATTTTATACAAAATGTCACCTCATACATTCATGGTTTGAATGAGGTATCATTTAATATTAGATCTGGCAGTTTTCTGCAAAATGCATATTTTAGTGTAGTTCGTCAGAGTTGAAAAACATCAAAATTTCTTTCACACATAGTCAAATTATTAAATCATAAAAACATAACATGTTCAATACATTATGACACAACATAAATCAGAGATTTACTATGGCTCTCTGTTTTCTGCAAAATGCACATTTTGGCTTGCGTGGTCAGCTTGACTTTAAAAAATATTAAAACTAGTCAAATACATCATTAAATTAATTTTTTTATTGAAAATGAATAAATGTATTTTATTTTTTTTTTTATTTTCTTTTATTCAGGAAACATACAGTACAGTTACAAAGTTTAATATTTTACACAATTGGACTTAATTCTAATGGACCAGTGAAGTTTCCATATTAAAAAGCAATTAAATGTAAGGTTAATTATGAAAGTATAAAAAAGAGAAGGAAAAAGAAAACATAAATGAAAGTTGTTTAAAAATTAAAATTTAAGTGAAAAAAATATATTTTAAGGTTTGTAGTTTGTCGTGAGTATTTACAAATGGAAATAATAATATGTATGTATTACTTATCATTTGTCAAACTAAAAAACATTCCAACTGTTGTGTCAATTTGATTATTCCATCTTTTCACAAAAGTGCTATTATCTCAGATTCACATTTCTATGGCTGGCTGATTTCTGTATAAATACGTTTATTTTACACTTGTGCAAAATATCTATGATTGTTTGAATAATATAGATCGAAACAGTATTAACAAATCATGGCTAACACTTCGACCATCGACCTGATAATAACTACTCTAGTATCAGCTGCAGATAAACAAAATAAACTTATAACGTTAAACTCTAATGGACCAGGACAAAAATATGATGAAGTTTTTTTTCTTGAAGATTAACATGCTGAGATAAAATATGCGTTTAAAAAAATACGTTTATCGCCGAAACAAGTTTTGAAATGTATGGTGTTCGCTTTGAACTTGATAGTTGTACATGTTCAATCGTGAATTCATACTCGATACAAAACACATCGAAAACTATAAAATTTAATTAATTATAAACAAAAATACATTTATTGTGAAAAAGAAAACAATAATATTGCAGTAGAACTTTTGCCGCTTAAGCAGAGCAAAAGGTCAGTAAATTTACTCCATTTCCTTATTATTCATTTGCGTCCTAACATTGACAAAATTAAATACTGCTGTCGTGAACCAGCTAATGCTTCGCCATTTTTGGTTTTAGTTTTCATTAAAAAGCATAAGAATAAAATTTTCTGTATCCGTACATTTTCCGTTTTACATTATAATTTATCATATTTGTATACCATACGTCTAAGACGGCAAATAAAACAAGGCATTTTTTTGGGTTTTTGGATGTTCCTAGCTCTCATAAGAAACACTTTACAAAAAAAAGCAAATAAAAAAGACACACCTATGGTAAATATGTATGGTGCGTAAAAAAATTATTGCTATAATGCCATAATTCAGGGTAGAAATGCGAGAATACGTTAGTACGAAGTGAGACCACGTGTCCTCCTAATAGGTAGCTTGCAAATGTTGCAAGTTAAAAAAAAAAACCTTACCAGAATATTTAGCGAAAAAAAGAAAGGGTTATTAAATTTAAAACTGTAATTAATTTTAATTACAAAAAATATAATGTTCATTTGATAAAACGTAAAAAAATTCCGGTAAAAATCATTAAAAACAGAATTATTAATTACTTCTAAGTTATGATAATTATAATTAAGGCGCCGTGAGATGAATTGCTCCAGTTAAGCACAGCTTTTAAAAATAAGATTTCAATTTAATCTGAGCTTTAAGGGTGATTTTGTTGGATGAAAAATTGCCTTAACGATAAACGGTATAAAATAAAATAGAGCAGAAATCAAAGGCACGTATAATTACGTTACAAAGGGTTGAAAAACAACTGTTATATTGGGGTCGTAACTTTTGTGTGGGTACCAGGATCACAGAAAACTGTAGGGGTTGAAAGTATTCAACGAGATACGTGTTTTTGGAAGAGATCGAACTATTGAGATGCTTAGTAAAGATTATTGGTGTAGATAGATATATGAATGTTTACAAGCCTTAGAGAAACACAAGAAGGTATGTTTTAAAAAGGATCTGCAATAGTTTATACTATAAAGTATGCTTTAATGAATGGATTTTATCTTTACGTGAAAATATCTAATACATTAGTCATATACGGTGTAAGATTCAAGGTTTATGTTTCCATTATAAAAAGGTTCTCCTATATAATAGCAATATTTTGCTGCTAAAATTTAAAAGGGCCACAAATCGAAACTTTGACTTTTTTCGGTAGAACCAATCAAAGTTGTTAATACAAGTTTTTGCTCTTTAAAAACAATTTTACTTTTTATATTTATGTCATAATATCACACTATGCATTCTTCAAAGTTGCATCTCTCTAATTATAGCGATTTGTGACAACTATCACCCATACCCTATCAATTCACCATTGTGTCCATGTTCTTTCCGACTTCCATATTCCCTTCTTTAATTTATTCTCTATCCCTGTTGTAGTTAGTTAATCTTAACGACTCCCGAAGGACTGAAATTCAGGCTTTTGTCTACAAACATTTGGATAAATTCAAATATTGTAACAAGTTATTCGGATGAATGCAACTTTTTTCTAACTTCGTTACCTTAGTGACGTTTGCCTCTTAAAGAACATTACTTCACTCTTCGAATGGCATATTAAACTCAAAACTGTCATTTTTTGTCGGCCTCGTGGTGTAATGGTCAGCGCGTTTGCCTACCATGCAGGAGGTCTCGGATTCGATTTCCGACATGGTTGATTTGAAAAATTTACTTGAAATAGTGTTTTCACACTTGCATATTTCAACGTCCCTAGACTGGTACCTGAAGCGTAAGGCTGATCATCTTACATTCATGTACCAAAAATGATAAAAAAACGCTGCGATTGATGTATCGATGCAGTACCCTATGCACTATTAGGTGCGGAAAAGGAAAGATGATGTCATTTTTAGGGTAAGCGATTTTTGCCTGAATGGCGACGAAATTATATCTTGATAAATTCTATAGTCTCGAAGCTTTATACAAAAATAATTGAGAGTAAATTGTTTTGCAAGAGAAACATTCAAATGTGAAAAAAAGTATTTTACGTATTAAAAAATATTTTTACTTTCATTAAACACATTTAAAAAAATTGTTTAAGGCGAGAGGTGAAATTTTTTTAAAAAACGACTTTTTTGCCGTTTAAAATTTATTTGCAAATATATTTTCTTAAATGCGCATCGTATTGAAGCATCGAGATGTGTTAATATCAAAAACTCGGGATAGAAAGTAATTAATGGTTCAATCGTTTCAGTTTAAATTTTCTACCATTGCATTCCATTTACTTCGGTTTATTGTTCCATGTTTATTTGATGCTTAACAATTTGTTTTCTGTAACTTTAAGTAACACATCATTAACTACGTTTGTATTAACCAAGCGACCCAAGTAAATAACCTTAAAATTGAATTTGTAGTAAGTGGTTCAACATTTAAAACAATGGTTGGTTTACTGATAAATCAAGAATTTCAACGAAATTACTCCTACCACATCCTAAGAGGCTTATACAATATTAGTTCAGTAGAGAGTCAACGGGTGCTTTTGTAAAACTGTTTAATCGGGGCAATATTCTTGTTTGTATTCAATTATGAATTTGGGAATTTTGTTTATTCAATAATTAATAATATTGAAACGCTCGGAGTGATAAAAAGTAAAAGAGCTGAAACTTTAGAGGTGGAATCCAGTCCTTGTATATAAACATTTGGGCATCCTTAAAATAAAATAGATTGTTTTTCTAAATTTGTTGCAACAGAGAAGGAAACCTTTTTTAGAAGAGAGTATGGAAGTCTAAGCAATTACAGTGCTTGTGACATGTCATTGGCTGGTTTAAGTAGCCACTTTACACACGGTGTAACATTTACCATTTTGCCCATGTTTTCAGTTTCAGTGTTGCAGAGCAACGTTTATTTAATAATTAAAAAATACGTGTAAGAATTTGTTACCCACTAAGTCTAAAGACTTTTCGGTGGGACTTATTTTTTTTTAATGACAGGTTTATATTACATTTACTTTATTTATATTTTACAAATTTATTTATAAACAGGCACTTTAAAGTATCTAGAAGATATATTTTCAGTTCTTTTTAACTAGCACATTTCTTTAACTCTTCCTTCTGTTGCCTTTTTGAAAGTAAAAGTGCTGAAACCTTTATCGTGTGGGTGAAATTCATCCGGCCGAACCAATTTACCTACTAGGTGACGCCCGAAAACCAGTTTTTGATTTCCATACTTCTTATTTTACCGGTTAGTTAATTTAACAATATTTTGAGTATGTCCAAATGTTTGCAGACAGACTAAATGTCCTCCCTAGCTTTATTTAGATCTTAATTTAGTTTTTTAGTTACAACGGAGCGAGACCTCTAGTCTGCTGTCTTGTTTAAATATCGTATTCATGTCAATTCACAATTTATATATTGACAAGAACAACATGAAAAAAATACTCAATTAGCTCAATATGTTTCGATGCTTTATTTAGTAATTACAGTTCAAATAAAATATGATAGATTTTATAAATAAATCATACCACGATAAAATAAATTAAATTGGCAAAACACCTATAGGGTGACATGCCATTAATTTTTTTTAAAAATACCACGGCAAAAAAGCTTGTGTAACTTATAAACTAAAAAAAAAAGGTTTAAAACCACGTTTTATATTTATTTTATCCACAAAGATATTACTTCAAACATCAATTTGATATTCAACTTCTTGTAATTTGGTAGGATTTCAAATATTTAGTGTAAGTTTATTTTTAAGCCTTGGAAAAGAAAGAGCAGTGCTCTGAAACTGTTTGGGATATTACATAATATATTGTAGAGATTATGCAAAAACTTTAAAAAAAACGCAAAATCAGTCAGCCTCGTTGTGTAGTGATCAGTACGTTTATCTATAATGCAAGATGTCTTGGGTTTGATTACCGACATGGTTTACATGAAAAAATTATTTGAAACGGTGTTTTTGCACTAGAATATTTCATAGTCCCTGGCCTGGCACCTGAAGCATAAGACTGATCATCTTACCTTCATGTAACAAAAAATGATACACTAACGCAGTGTATCAATGCAGTGTCCTATGCACCATTAGGTGCGGAAAGGGAGTAATGAATAATGAATGAATGAAAATAATTAATATAGGTGCGAAGGTTTTCACGGTCACTGTTATCAATATTATGTATCTTAAGCACAGCGACACAGTACAAATTACTAGTACATCAACATAATTATTCTTTCCTACAAAACTAGAAATGTGCCTACTGCTGACTGTGACACGGTACAAATTACTTGTACAAAAACACATACATTTCTCTATAAAACACACAGTTTTCCCTGAAGATGGCTCCTGCAATGGTAGCCAAAACGTCGGATCAAATCCAACATACATGGTATCACCCAAAATGATACATAATATTGAAAATAATTTAGTATGGAAAAGTAAAAGCGTGTGCTTCATATTCTTATTTTTTAAATATTTCTGCACAAAATTACATAAATGTATTTTTGTTTTCCTAGAATTGATACTGTTTTTGTTTCAGTTTGATTTTACAATACTAAAATAACGCAAAACACATGTCATTTAGTTGTTGTTTACATCAATCAAAAATAAAATAATGGCCTATGAAAAGAAATAGCAGAAACACAAGTTGTGACTAATGTCTCGAAAATAAACCCATAGGATTCTGTGACCTGTAAACCAATGTATACATTCAACAATGGATATCATGAAAAATTATTTTTCAAATCAAACTGTTTTGTATGTATAAAAGAAAAAAATAAAAATAACTAAGTGTTAGTGACTGTGTAAATGTGTAAGCGTGTGGGTGAGGGTGGGTGGGTAAGAGGACATGTGAGTTATTATTTAATGCATAGCTCATATAATATCGCACCTTACGAACAAAAACGACTCAACTAAATCAGTGTTTTGGGAAATTTCTAAAGCAGAATGTAAATTGTGACACCTTCGTAATCTTTCATCGATTGTTTTGTACTGTTCAAGGTAAGCACCAAATTTCGAGTTAAAAATAATACCAAAAGCATTCAGCTATGATTCTATAAAAAGGGGAAAAAAATAAATTATTGTACGTTTCAACAAGACTTTTTTTTTTTTTAAATACCACGGCAAAAATGCTTGTGTAACTTAAAAACTAAAAAAAAAAAGGTTTAAAACCACGTTTTATATTTATTTTATCCACAAAGATATTACTTCAAACATCAATTCGATATTCCGTGCAACTTCTTGGTAGGATTTCAAATATTTAGTGTCAGTTTATTTTTAAGCCTTGGAAAAGAAAGAGCAGTGCTCTGAAACTGTTTGGGATATTACATAATATATTGTAGAGATTATGCACAAACTCAAAAAAAAAAAGTAAAATCAGTCAGCCTCGTTGTGTAGTGATCAGCACATTTATCTATAATGAAAGAGGTCTTGGGTTTGATTCCCGACATGCTTTAAATGAAAAAATATTTAAAAAGGTGTTTTTGCACTAGAATATTTCATAGTCCCTGGCCTGGCACCTGAAGCGTAAGACTGATGAGTCATTATTAAATTGAAATTAAAACAAACAAAAGCACTTTGATAAATAAGATGACATAATTTTTATTATGTCAGATAAGGTCACCAAACACATGTTTTTATTTATTCACGAAATGACAAACGTAAACAAGTCACTAAGACTATTGATAATTTCAATAATTACACAACATAAATTTGTATTTAGAAAATTGTATTTTTTTTGTTGTTTATTTACAATATACGCAAGAAGTTAAGCAGAGTATTTAAAAAATAACGGATAATTACAAAGCCATGAAATACATATTAATAGTAAAAATAGTAAACAAAAAAAACCCACAAATTCATGGCCTGTTTGTGGGTATACAAGCACATGTACATGATTTTTTGCTCCTATAATAAATCGACAGTAATAATATTTTTGTCAAAATTTATATGGTGTTCTTTTTAAAACAATAAAAAAAAACAAATACAAAAAAAAAACATGAAACTATTCCTTATATTATTAAAGGGCAACAAAATATATCATACTTCGTTTTATAATAAAATAAATAAATAAGAGCTTTGTTTTTAACCACTTTTTCAAGTCAAGTTTCACAAGCTTTACCACAAAGTAAAAGCTTCAAATATACATTTTTCTTAGTTTTATGATCACTTGAGTTTATTTTGACAAACTTCAAGTTGATGATATAAACATTTAAATAATACCAGTAAATGAAAAGGTTTGTGCTCCCCGAAACTAGAAGAGGTGCTTCAAAATAAACTTTATAAACAAAGTGTTGAATTTATTACATTTTTGTTTTGCTTCAAAAATATATAAGGCGTAGTAACGTTTCCTCTAGAATTCTTCAAAGGAAATGTAATTAATTAAAATATACCATCGAAAGATTTAAAGTGTAATCACAGTTCTTGTCAGCAATCTTGTCACGTCAAGACAGACAGAGCTTTGGAAGCTTAGATTAATATGTAACCTTTGAATTATCATCCTCACACTCGATGACCTTTCATTTCTCACGGATACATCTTGCTAGAAATGACGTTAATTCAAAGAGCCTATTCCTGGCATTCATCACCGTCTTTGTTCAGGAACAATACTTAGTAATTCCACGAGATCCAATCAGCAAAATCAAATCACGGGATAAATATTTATTAGGGAACAAGTACATTGATTTCAAATGTTGTTTCAATCTTAATTTAAACTTAACGTGAATGAAAACATTTACATTTGTATAAACCACTTTGATTACCGCGTCAAACGGTTTCAAGGTTACAACTTCATCGTCAGAATTTTTACAACAAATTACACGCGTCACTAATTATTTCATCTAAACACAGTTTGTAGTGGTTCATTGAAGATGTAAGGATTTATTCTGCGTACTGCCAGAGTTTTAGTAATACACTAGAATTAACCGAAAAGATGTGGCTAACATGTTTTAGTTTACCAGGCAGAGGGTGCCGTATGTGGAATTACCGACCGTTTTGAAAATCGTAAGTCGCTTTTATCTTATGAATAATAATATGATATGTGTTAAGAGCTTTATTAAATTTATTGCGTTGTTAATTGTATAATTTTCACCGTGAATACTAGACGAACTTATAACTCTGCTTAATGTTTATTTATTTCAATTTTTGTGAGGTTTCTAGAATGTCATTTGTCAATGCGCTTTGTGACAGAAAAATGTTTGTTCAACTAGCTTCCGTGTGTAAATTTAAATTTCAAAAACTGTTTATAAAAATTAATAAATAGAGTCAAGATTTCCAATCGTCTATGCGCTCTGTAGCTGCAGAATGTGTTGTAATCAAGCTCTTATTTCTTAACGATTTTGAAAAAAAAATCATTAGAAATACCAAAATCATTGTTTCATTATGTTAATGGGCTAGGTTTCATATCGTTCATGCACTCTGTAGCTGCAAGACTTGCTGTAATCTAGCTCTAGTCTGTTATTAGTTGGTAAATTATATTATATTTATAAACGAGGAATTAAAATCCTTTCTGTCCATGCGCTATCTGGCTGCAAGCGCTCTTAAGATGTTTTTTTACAAAAATGGCGCTGTGTAAAATATCCACAATAATAATAATATCAAGTGAGATTTCTTTACATTTCGTCAGTGCAAAATATACTTGAGAGTGGATCAATGATTTGAGAACCGCGTGAGTTGAGGTTTTTATTTTAATAGTAGAGAGGGTTCAGAAGGTTTGTTTTCGATTTATCGATATATATGAAAAAGTGCGGTTAGTATCCAAGGCTTTATCCCACTGAATTTCTCAAGGGTATATTTGTCTGCAACAGTCAAAAGATTGGAAGGGAAGTGAACTGAATTCTTGAGATTGTTGTGCGGTATTATCAACCACCCTGAAATTGTGAAGGGTATTTTTTTAAAAATAATAAAAATATATTTTAATCTGATTTAGATAACGCCATTTTTCTAAAAAATCATATCAAGGGTGCTTTACGTTTTTTGTCTCAAGATTCTATATATCTCTTGGCCTTTAGTTGCACTTGTACGAATTTTTTTCTCTCAATATTTTCATTTTTATAATAAGTTTTATTGTTCTCATGATAGACCCGAATACTTTAATTTTTAGGGTGATTTTTAACGAGTTGTAAATAACTCACTATTTGAAAATAAGAATCAAGCGGTGGTAAAGTGAGATTCAAACCACGGATCTCTGATCGTGGAGGCCAAGACACTTACTACGGGACCACCACAACCTAGTTTATACGACGTATTTAAAAAAACACGATTTTGTATAAAATTTTAAAATGACATATTTTTATTTAGTGATAAACATATATTATTTTATCAAATAGAAATATTACATAATATATAAAGGAGATAATTTGCTGATTATATTTATAATAAAATATTGTACATGATAAACCAGTATTATTTTGTGTGAAACAAAGCTAATTATAAGATTTACTAATTAAAATTCATTAACACAATAAAGAAACAAAATAATTTTATGTTCAACAATTAAGATAGCTGTGAATAATAAAAAAATACAAATGACACTGCAGATCAAAAAACTTTATTTACAAAATATATGTAAAATTTCCATCGATTTCAATTATGTTAGAAAAAAGGGTTCCACATTATTTTTTCAAATACTTTCTGTTGTTATTGCCATTTCAAACCTCCATTTCACCCTTCCACCCAAGGCACGTTTTTATTTCTCTAAGGGTGTCCGGATTCCCATTAACTCGTTCTCTGGGCAGTTGCTTTAATAAATGTTCTGTATAAGGAATTTCAGTTAACCCTAATAATTGAGTATTAGAAATAATCTGCTATCGGTGGTTAAAATTCTCCCTAATTGGTGATTACGCGGAAGCTATATGTATATTACATTAAGCCGAGAACTTCGTTATGGTTTAAATATTAACTATACATGCTTCTATTTGTGGGGCAAGACGGAAAAATTATTTTACCCGGAAGACAAAATATACGTTGAATACTTACCTTTTAGTAATCCTTTTTCAAACTTGTATCTTTTAAAGAAATGAGAACGTTTACTTGTAACGTTTTGCATTTTTTTCATGTAAATATTTTTAATTTTAAGGGAAAATTTATAAGAATTGAAGAAAAACATGTACGTTTCAAGGTATTATGAATAAAAAAAATTCTTTTAAAATTTTTGTTGAAAATGTGATGTTTTATTTTTATCTGTGTACTCTTTATCAGTGACTACATAATAGCGCATAAATACTTGTTTTAGTTTTTAAATAGTAAGATGATAAGCCTTATTTATAAGTCTTGAACCCATTTCACATATCCCGTTTGAATTTATTCGGCACAGTAAAATTAGGGTGAATTGACATTTATCATGTTATTCAATATAAAAAAATATAAAAAGTCAGCAGCTAGTCTCATGGAAAAATCCTGAAACAGGAAATTGACTGGAAATTGATCGGCATCATATCATACTAGTTATTGCATTTGCCTGGCATTAAATTAAAATAATGGAATTATACAATAAACGTCAACCCACTCTATATTATTTTAATGTGCCACGTGGATTTTCACCATAGTCTGAAATAAGTATTACGGATTAAATACAAATTAAGGACTCTTAATATTCTCATAAAACAAAAGTTAAATATTAAGCGATGCTTGTTGATAGAGTCAACTTAAATTTTCTACGCAAAAAATCAACATTTGAACGCTATTTTTCAGTTACAATATTACGATAACTACGCTCAAAAAAGCAGGCCAAATTTTTTATCTAAATATTTAAATCTCGATATAAAAATTTGAGACAACTATAACGACAAAAAAAGGTTAATTTTATTTTTCAATAATAATCGGAAATATTGATAACATTGTTAGGAATGTTAAATAAAACTAAATTCGGTCACTGAATTCTTTAGAGAAGCCACTGCTAAAAAAACGTTTTTAGTTGCATGATAAATTATCATGTGTATTGAATTTGTCCTGTGGCCAGTGTTACGGACTTTGGCTAGTGTTTTACGGACTTTAGGATCAGAAGTCCGAAGTCCTTGTATACATAATGGGGAGTGACGTTTTATAATAATGCGTTAAATTTATTTTAAATTAGTAAATATTTTCATGTTACTAAAATGATCAATTACACTGCGGTTAGTGTACCGATGCTGTGTCGTATGCACCATAAAGAGGGGAAAGGAAATGAAAATGAAATATTTTTAGAATAAAATATAAATTAGAAAAAAATATATAGTGTTTTTAATCAGTGCTACCCAAAAAAAAATATGAATATAATTTTTGACTTCTTTCTTAATTATGTTGTATTCCTGACTGCACTTTTTTTATTTTATTTGTGCATTTCATTAGGAGAAAATATTAGTCTGTAATTATAATGACGTTGGGCTGTAGGTGTTTTTCATTTTGGAATTAAGATGTTACCAATTATTGTTCTAAGTCGCGCATTTATGATTTGTGACGCAAAAATACTACTTTGTATATTGTTTTAGGGATTGGAAGCTAACAATTCTTTTTAAAAAAACGATTTTATATCTAAAACCTTGAATTACTAAAACAATTGGACAGTGAGAAAAATAAACGGTTTTTATTGCTTAAATATTTTTTTTGTAAATTTTCAACGGTAAAAGAGTTGGTTTAAAAGATTCATCCCATCTTATATATAAATATATGTATGTTTGTGTATAAATACGTGTATATATCAATATGTGTATACTAGGAAGTTTATATTTTATTTGTCTGTTCTTTCTTTTAATTTGTATATAATTGTTATGTATTAAAATAGATTTGCCTAGCTTAGAACGGGATATGTACCCTTGTTAGCTGGACAAAGTGAACAAAAAATATTTCAACTATTATAATATGTATAAATAAATCAATATGGTTATCTTTACTGTAATATGAATTAGGCAAAGGCGAAGTAAATTGATTTGAATTTGGCGATAGTATTATTAATCTTACATATACATATAAAAGTATTATCATTGCATTTATAATATTATTTTTTGCATCTTCTATTGTATATTTTAATCAATTATTATCTTATCAAATTACATTCATTCTTTGTACCTATGCGTCCTTTAATTAATAATAATGATTATGTAAAAATACGTTTAAAAAATATCACAAATTCCTTTAAATATCAATTGCACCATTAAACATTTGGAAAAAAAGGGGTAGTGAAACGTTTTAAGAGGAAACTTCTACATTCAGGTTTTATCTTTTCAAGAATGCGGCCATTTAACCACTCCGCCCGCCATTTTGTAGTCGTTGCGTCACAGTTTCTTTGTTCTCGGGTACCTACCGTGGGAACAGATTTAGCGCGATGACGTAGCGCTGAAACACACGTTTCGCCTTTGAATCTGCAAATGCGGGATGCAATTCCAAATGCACCAGAAACATAAATCGTTAGTGAGGATCGAAATAGATGAGGCCTCTGCTGCAGTGCTAATATACAACGGTTTGATTGCGTCGCAACGACATTGTGGTTGTGATGCTATACTGACTAAATCAAATTCACAGGAGTTCAGAAGTAAAGATCCTTTAGTCAACTTTATAATGGAATTGAAGTACGACAAAAACACCCAGTAACATAATTAATTATGCATAATTGAAAAATACGTTAACACAATAGATAAAAGCGCATTAAAAAATGTCTCTATCGTGTAAATCAAAAAAGTTTTTTTCTCTTATTTAAAAAAAATTAATTATCAGGTTTACAAAAGCCCGTGGGGGTTGGCATTAAATACGTATAAGAACATTGATTGAACTTAACCTTAACAATCTTTATAACTGAAATTTGTCCAATCGAACAATTAAAAATAGTTTTTCGTTTAATAAATATTCTTGTTTTTATGATTGACCCCAATGTTTCAATTGAAGCGTGTTTTTATATTAGTAGTAAAGAAACGTGGAATAATACAGAAATATTTATAAATACGATTTAAAAAAAAAACTTATGGTATTACTACTACTACTACCATCACGCTATTTCCCCGTAGGGGGAGGCAAAGAGAATGGACCGCCACACACGTCTATCCTGGCATACACTCCTAGCCTCTTCCACATTCATACATCTTGTCATACATGCCCTTCGGTTCTGTCTGCTTTTGACATGACCAGACTTAAGATTTTGGTTTATCTGATCATGCCACGTCTTCCTTGGTCGTCCTCGTCTAACGTTGCCGTTCATTTTTGCCATATATACTTGTTTTACCATTCTCTCGTCGTCCTTCGATTGACATATTTTTATTAGAAATTACTGTGCTTAGTGCTCCGTTCATTTTGTTGCCCGCATTCACTCTTCTTTCAACATCTTTTTCTACTCTTCCATCTCTTGAAAACATGCTTCCCAGGTACACAAATTCTTCTACTTGCTCGAGACATTCGTTGTTTACATTTATTATGCAGTCAGTAACCTCACTATCCCTTTCAAATACATTTCCTTATATTTAAATCCTATCCCCGTTTAAAAGTTTGCCATTTGAATGATATTTTTTTTAACAGATTTCACCACCTAGTGAATTAGTAATAGTTTCTTGTGTTCAAATTTTTACGACTGGACACCTAGTCCAGCGATTCGCATTATCATTTGTTTAATTAACCAACAATCATTTACTGGAGGTGTTCATTCAACGGGTGCATTGACCCAATATTTAGTTTTAGTTGTTATTTCTCATCACAGGGAGCCTAAAATATCGCTTCTTTATTTTTTTGTTTAAAAACTTTTATTAAAAAGTATGAGACTCGTATTTTTCAAAAAAGTTGCCATTTATAATAAAAGTCTCAAACGTTTAAACATCAAAAATTAAAAACAAATTTATTTCACCTTTACGATGATTTCTCTTTCGATTTCTTGTGTGTTTTATTAATTCCGAAAATAAACAAAAAAAATAATTTTCAGAATGTTTTTAAAAATTAAATTTCTTACGAGTCGTTCAATGGCTTGATACTTTGATTTTCCGCATGAGTAATAAAATATTTTGGAAACAAAAATAATAAATTGCTTGGGTTATTATTCTGAGATATGCTTCGAGTTGAAAAAAATATATACTCCACCTTAAAATTTAAACGTAAAATTTACATTAATTAAACAAAAAAAATAATTTAATAATAATTATTGTTATAGTTTTAAGACGCCAGTAGTTAGGAAGCAGACCTCGGTAGGACATTTTGTATACTGTTAATTTAAAAGCTTTCAACCAATCAACGCTCGCACTCTTATATTATATTGCTTAGTTGACCTTCTGAACAACCTTAAAACTTAAATAATATTAAGTGATATTTAAGGCGAATAGATAAATAAAATATAGTATAAACCTTAAAATATATATTTTGAGCCACGTCTTTAAAATAAACCAAAAATCACCATAATCATCATTCCATGTCCGGTCTCTAGTTGGAGCATATGGTATCCACAAAGAGCCTCTATGCCTTTTTATCGGCGGCTAACTCTTTTGCGACTTTCACAGTCATGTTTTCGTCCCGCAGTTCTGACATAAACTGCCAAAGAACAGTCAGCAGAGGACGTCCAGGACGTCGAGAACCTGATGCCTTGTAAAATAGGCAAGCGTGGTTAAGGCTCTCAGAAGGCATCCGCAGGACTTGTCCTAGCCAACCATATTACCTCGACTTGATGACAGTTGTTACTGGAGTTTACTTCGTCAGTTTGCTTAAAACTTCATTCCTTTCAAAGTCAGACAACTATTCTCAAAACTCAGTATTTTGCTGTTTTGGGCCTTAGTAAGGTGCCACGATTCGCATCCGTAGAGGAGAATTGGAGTTGTGCAGGCGTTATATAGGCGGTATTTGGTTTTCACTAAGTAAATATCCAACTCAAGACAGCCTTCATACGGTTAAATGTGGCGCCTGCTACTCCTAACCACACTCCCGGTTCTTTTTGAAAGCTGCCATTTTCTGTAACATATACTCCCATGTATTTGAAACTCGGGACCCTTTCGATGATTTGGTTTGATAGAGTCAGGGGATTTTGAGCATCAAGGCGCAAAGTATTACACAGTAAATGGGTTTTTGCAATATGGATTTTTATACCCATGCATGCGAAGTATCTATTAAGCTTATCTATAGTTACCTGAAGACCCCCGACTAAATCGTCAATTATAACCGCATCATCGGCATACTCGAGGTCGCAGTGTTTTTGGGAGGGGGAGATGGATATTCCTCGATCTAGTGGAATGGACATTCTAAGGATGAAGTCCATAAGGATTATAAAATCGTACCGTTTTTGTACCGAATTCATTAATTTTAAGTTTAGTGGTGTAATTTTAATTAATAGTGGTGACGAAACATTATCTTCAAACTAAAATATTAATAAAAATTTACCGAGTATAATATGCGATTAAAATTAAATGTTTATATTTGATTTAAAATTATTATGAAATTATAAATAAAGCATAAAATTTTTATTATGATTTTCTTTTCACACCTAAAGATACATAGGGCACTGTATTGATATCACAATCGCAACGTATTGTTGATTTTTTGTTACATGAAGAGAAGATGATAAACCTTACGCTTTAGGTACCAGTCCAGGGACACCCTTTTAAACAAATATTTCAGATCAACCATGCTGAAAATTGAACCCGAGACCTCATGCATTACACCACGAGGCCGATGAAAATAAATTTAACCGATTTAATTGAATGCTATAATTATTGGTTTATAAAAGTGTCTTAAAGTTTATTGTAACTTTGGCCAACCTAATTTAGTATTTTAGTAACATTAACGTTGTCTAAGGGTTTGTTTGTTAACGAACTGCTTTTGAAGTTTGATGAAATATTTGCATAATCTTTAGTACTAAACGAGCTATAAAGTTTTTTGGATTTACCTTCAAGTTGAATATTTATTAAGGGAATCTAATCAAAGAGTTCCAAGGTTAAATGAATACTGAGAAGTTAAATTAGTTAAATATCAAAAAAAAAAATAATGGGTCAATTTTAGGTGTCGAATCAATTTAAAGGTTGGTTACATCGAAAAGGTAAGACTGTAAAATTATTTTAAAGTTTGGTCAAAAAAGTTAGCTAAGGCAACTCCTAACAATATTACCTTAAAGCTGGCCCTTAATAGTTTTTTATAGTTAATTCCGAATTAATTAAACATTTAAAATGAAGATTCTTTACATTATACTACTAATAAAGATAATATTTTTAGACAAACATTGGTAAGATATTTTTCTTATATTTTGACTGGACCGTTTTTTATTCTTTTATGTAAGAATTTTAAATTTCCGTTTTGTCAAACCAAAATAAATTAGTGTGAAATTCGTGCCATGAAAAAAGTTATTTAATTATCCGAAGGATATGTTCATTTCGGAGATTCAGCAACGATCCGCGAATTTTTTTAAAAACTAAGGAGTTCCTGTTTAATTAGTGGCGTTTGACTACATCCAACTGAAGGAATGTCTCAATCAATAAAAAAATAAAAAAATAATGCTCTTTTTCATGCTTGGCAATCGCGATGGAAATTTTCGTCTTAGGAAGGGTAATCATTTTTTTTCTCAGTCTATCAGATTTAAAGTCTCTTTGGATTATCTCTGGTCACTGGACTATCCAGTTTTTATCAAGTAACGGTAAAATCAATGAAAGGTTATTTGTTTTTAATATTTTTTATTCCCCTTCGTGCTGCTGTGGATATCTCAGTCTTCTGAATACACCCTGTAGAGCTTCTCGCTACAATGCGTGGCTCTTTTATAGGCCTTGTAAGATAACAGATATGGTGGCTTCTCAAAAGAATGTTAAGGCTTAAAATAAGTACTTAGGCGAATTGATAATGTTCAATCCATTTATTTCCCACCAGTCCATCAAGAATTAATATTCCCCTTTTTCTCAATTTAATTTCATCAATCAATCAAGTACGTATTATGAACCGAATTCTGGGTTAACTTTTTGCAGAAAAAAGATGTCAAGGATACAAGATTACAGAGTTTCTTCGGGCAGCTTTTCTCGTTTGACAATGAGCAATTTTTCCTTGTATCTGGGCATTGTTAACTCAGATGCGGTGTGCGGTATGTGGTTGGCAAGTCTATTTGGGTCTTTTGTTATGTTTTATTTTTTAAACCATATAATGAAAAAATAATGGCCATTTTCAATGAGTTGTATATAACACGTTAGGGTAAGGTCAGGTTTGAACATCTGATTTTTGATCCGTGAGTCCAGGATTCAATTCAGTTTTTTGACACATTGTTGCGCATAAAAAGTTTGTGTAAATGTACCAACTATTGTATTTAAAATTATAACATAGACACTTTACTAGGGAGTAAACGAGCTTGAAAACAAAAATTAAACTGTGGTAGATTAGGGTTCAAACCTCAAACCTCTGCTCTGGAGTCCACCGCATTCTTATTTTACCACAACCGGAGTTGATTTTACGAACAAACACAAATTATAATGATCCGAATTCACTCGGAATCCTGTACAACGCTGGTTTAGACCAGGCTTGAGAGAGCCTCGGTGATACCGAGTCCGCACGAGGCGAGATATTTCCTGTTGTTGAAGAGGGTTCAGAAAAAAAATCTACGGTATCTCTACTTGAGGAAGTATGGTAGTTATCTATAGCTCTATCCCATTGTATACTTCTTGGGCATGCATGGGACCAAAAGTTTGCAACTTTGAAGGGGCGAGTTCCCACCGACTCATTTTTTCAGACAGACAAGAGGTTCTATCGAGAATTCCGCCATTTTAGAGAGTATATATTTTTACGTTCCTGATGGTTATCTTTGACAGCGTCAGCACAAATTTTACCTCCCGGCTTTCAGAACCAACCTGATTCCAATTATGCCGATTGGAAGAGCAGTCAGGCAGCTAAACATGATCACTTTGGAGATCGACATCTTTCATATCAGTGAAACTATGTTTAAGAGGCAAAGACTCTTTCTATTGGTGATATACTATAATAACCTCGAACCATTGCCTAAGCGTTCCCGGTTTCATGTAATGTTTCAATATAATGCCTTGAATATTTTGTTATGTTATTTTGGTAAAATAAATTAATTTGAATTTAAAAAGAAAAAAATCCATTCGGCATAAAAACTTTTTTTGTTCGATCTACAATGTGCGATTTCAAAATTAATTTCCCATCTACGGGAAATCATCGCTATTCAACAAGCCGGAATTAGTCGTGTTGATTTAACAATTTCCGTACTGAGAACTTTGGTCTGTACGCGGCTACCTAAAATTAGAGTCGGTATATAGCAAAACTCGAATAATTACCAAAACTGCCAAATTTCTGAATGTAATTTCCTGTTCGATTATACTGACATAAGGAATGAATGTTTAATCAATTGAAACATTCCAGAAATTGTTTGTTTTGGGAATCAAACCGTTTGAAAAAGTTTTCATTTGGTGTGTAGTGAAATAAAACAACGAGCTTCGTTTTGTGTTGTAAGTAAATCGGAAAAAAGTTATAATCATAAAAATACAGGTATATTGTGATTTAATTTAACTTTTTTATGCCAAAATGAATTTTCATTGACATAACTATCAGGTATTCTGAATATGTGACAAGAATTCTGATTTTAAAATTTTGGGACAAAATTAGCAGTTCACAATGGAGTCCTCGTCTGATGTATAGGAGCCAAGTATGTACTTGGAAAAACAGGAATAAATGTAGGCTGAATGCTGTTGAAATGCAATCTCTCAGGCAATTTTTTTTTTTTTTTTTATTTTATTCAGAAAACATATAGTCATTTAAAATAAGTATTAAAAACAACATTTTTTTAACATAAAAAGACCAATTAAGTTTTCATAAATTAACAAGATATAAACATTATTAACAAAAATTTTAAGTCATCCACGCACACACATGAACGCACATACACAAACATATACATTACATGCGGCACATATACATAGCATAAACCACTCAAGATGCACATTCAGCAACTATCCCAAATAATCGACCCCATGAAGAAATTTTTTGTACAAATGCAACGTGCAGTTAAAAATGTCTACAGTTCGTTTTAATTTCTACATGTACGTCTAAAGAATGAATTCGTGGTAAAACTATGAACAATAGATGAACAAATGTCGAGATCCGTACATTATGTAAGGCTGAGATAGGCATTATCGACAAAATCAAAAAAGGGGCTCTGCGCTGGTTTGGTCATGTAGAGCAAATAGACAGCGAAAGAACTGCTTAAAATATTAACAATGCAAATGTTGATGGATGCAAAAAAGAAAAAGGCCGAGAAAGACATGGCATGATCAAATCCAACAAAAACTTGAAGATGGACATGTCAAAAGTCGAAATAATCGGCATGCGTTTATTAGAAAATGTATAAATGTAGAGGAAGCGAGATCTGTATGCAAATATATAGTGATGTGAGGTTCTATCTTCTCTGTTTACCCTTACAGAGAAACGGCGTGATGGTTTGTTGTTGTTGGCAAAAAAAAACTGTTTTTAAGAAATTATATAATGCGCATTGGAATCGAAAATTTCATAAAACATTTGTTTTTATCTTATGAAATAAGTTTATTCAATCAAATGACATATTTTTTTCATAAACGTATTAAAAGCTTGCCTCAAATATTATTTTAAATAAAAACAAAAATTCGCCTTAAAATAAATAACCCCAGCCAGAAGAAACTTAGGCAGAATAAAACAATAAGATGTATTTAACGACACCAGTAACAAAAACAACTCGCCGCTTTTATATTTTGGTAGTTATGGGAATAAATAAATGCTAAAATTTTTATGCGTTTTAAAGATCAGATAAGACCAGTTTGAAAGTGATAACAATACTCATTGAAAAAAAAATGCATTTCACGGAACTGAAATCTTGTTCAGAGTTGTACTTTTTACCGCTTTAAGATTCAATTTGCCTGTATCCAGCTAAACTCGTTGTCGCGAGATTGACTTGGAAAAAGTTTGCTAACTGGTGATATGGTCATCTTATCATTCCATTTGTTCACGAGTGAATGACAAAAATTAGAATTTTATGTGGGCAGTCTTAAAATTCAATTGAATTAACTAACTAACTAACTAACCATCACGCCATTTCCCCGGAGGGGTAGGCAGAGAGGATAGAACGCCACACTTCCTTTGCTTCCTTCACATTCATACATCTTCTCATGCACGCACGTCGATTATTCCGACTTTTCACATGACCACTTTCAAGAATTTGTTGTACTTGATCATGCCATGCCTTTCTCGGCCTTCCTCGACTTCTACAACCAGACACATTCGGATCATAAATCTTTTGAGCCGTTCTTTCATCATTCATTCGCTCCACATGACCGAACCATCGCAAAAGACCTTTCTTAATTTTGTCGATAATGCTTAACTCAGCCTTGCATTCTGCTCTAATTTCGACATTAGGGCACCTATCATACATTGTTTTTCCGCACATTCGCCTGAGGGATCGCATTTCAACAGCATTCAGTCGACTTTCGTCCCTTTTTTTCCAACTCCATGCTTCGCTTCCATACATTAGGGTTGGTACCAGAACTCCATTATGAACTGCTAATTTAGCCTCTTGCGATAGACACTTATTTGCTACGACAGACTTTAAGGCACCATTAACTCTGTTACCGGCACTAACCCTCCTTTCAATATCCTTGTCCATATTTCCATCTCTAGTAAACATACTACCCAGATATACAAATTCTTCGACCTGTTTCAAACTATCTCCATTTACTACAATCTTACATTCAGTCATAGTTACATTTCTTTCAAAGACCATGACGTTCGACTTTTGCACATTCATTAGCAAATCACTCTCCTTGCACACTTCGTAAACCTTTGTAACCAAGGATTGCAGTTCCTCTTCGCTGTCAGCTAGGAAGACTGCGAAGAGAGAGACTGATCAATTAAATTATAGATTTTTTAATGTGTTTTTGGCTGGTCTAGAAAAAATGTTAAAGGTTTCATATTGTGGATGGAATGTGGTGTTATGCACGGTTAAAATCTGCCACTGAATCGTCAAATTGGAAAAAAGATGTTGTTGTTTGATGCTTTTAAAACGAGTGAAATAAGATGGCAATAGTCGTTATCATTATAACAAAACATAAATACTCATTAATAAACCGTATAAGTAATTGACAATTTTGCTTTGTAAATTAAATGTTTCATTATCAATAAGAATCCGTCATAAAATTTTAGAATATTGAGTTCTTGATTGTTCAGTTTTAAAGTTTTCTTACTGTTTCTTTTCTCGATCTGATCAAATTTATAAATTTAGTACCGAGATCGATGAAAACAATTTATTTCATTTCATCATTCAGCTCAGTTTGTATTCCATATTGGAAAAAAAAACATGTAGTTATGCAGAAAATAGTCTGAACACAACTTTGAAAAAGGAAACACAGGTGTAATCGGGTGCAGTAAAGTTAATTATATGTCCTAAAAAAACAGCCAGGCCACTTTCATACAAAAAAAAACACTGTAATAATCCCGTTCTTAAAATAGTGTTAATAACAAAAACAGCAATTCTCGATTTGCAGAAAATATCCAGAGCACTAGAAAAATATTATGGTATTGATGCTGATGGAAAAGTTAATGCCTCCAGGAGTCTAGTTCTCTTAAATAAATAATAGTGAAAAATTACAAGATTATTTTAATTTTAATAAAATAATGTCGACTAAAATAATGACCACTTATCGACTTTTCTATGTCTACCGGTTTCGAGACGTACCCGTCTCTTCGTCAGGACACCAATTAAACCAACATTTAGTAAAAGGTTTGACCACGAAGTTAATGCTTTAAATATTAATAATAAAATAATTTGTTTTAAAACAGAATGTCACATACTTTAAAAGTTTGAATGAGATATCATTCAATTTTAGACTTGGCTGTTTTCTGAAAAATACATATAAATACTTATATACGGTTGTGTGGCCAGCCAGATTTAAAAAATCAGCATAATTGCTCTACTGCATAATTAAATGATTTTTTAAATTATTATAAAATAAGTATTTTTTACGATTGATTACCCTAACATATATATAAAATAACATGTTAAATATATAAAACACAACACACAAAGGAATTTTAATAGGGCTGGCTGTTTTCCGCAAAATGCAAATCTAAGGTTGTTTGGTCAGCTAGACTTGAGAAATAAATAAAACTGGTCAAATACATAACGAAAGTATTGTTTCTGTTATTAAAAAACAAACATTTTCATCATTTATCATTTTTCAAAGTAAAAACATTCCAACTCTTGTGAAGATTTTATTATTCACTCTTAAGTTCACTTTTCTATGGTTGGCTGCTTTCTGCATAACAACGTTCAAGCGTATCGCATATCGTCCCACGCTACAATTTTTCGATCTTCATACTATAAAACATCTAGCATAGATAACGCGTGGAATAAATAAATATTGTTAAACAAAAAAACCACCGTAGTAATCACATAGTAACAATACTTTGAAACTTTCTACAAAGTTAAAACTTATAGCAAATTTTCACTACCAACAGTAACCAAACACACCAGTTTTATGAAGTACTATAAAAGATAAATGAAGAATTAATTTAAACAGCGTGTTAAGAAACACTGTTTTAATAGAATTCTAAAGTCACTGAATTTTTTTATTTCAAACTAGGTATTTCAGTATTCTGAAATTCGCGAAGGGACTTTCGCTCTTTCAGCTTATCCTGTTTTAAGGGATTTTTCGTAGTAACGTCAGAATACGTTTACCCCAAATTTTATTCAAGTGCTCCTCGTAGGCCCATTATATTTAATCGTGCAAGTTTTCGGGGCTTAGTCAGACAAAGGTCAAAGACTTTTGCATAGAAGGACAATCACTCAAAGCCGGTGAATTTATTATAAACGAGCTGGAAAATTTCATACCAAGTATTACTAAGCGTTATTATCGCACCTAAATGATAAATTGTTATGATATGCTGGAAACACTATCCGAAAAATCTCCGATAGCTGTTATTAGATGACTTTATAAACTTGAATTCCGTGCTAAGGTAACCAAAACACTTGATTTGTACACTTTACGACACAAAAGTTTATTGAGACTTGAGACCATAAAGTATTAACCTAATTGAATCGTCTATGTGGAGGAAAACCATTTTATAATTATTGATTATGAAGTTAATTACATATTACAGCAAGACGATGCAACGCAGGTACTTGGGTTGAGAATTGAAAGCGCAAATTGAAATCGTTCATTACACTATTATTTATATCACTACAGAGATGGGTAGAATTTTAGTTTCAAGATTATGGATATTCGAGCGTTTACAGGGCTTATGACCTGTCATAGGTTGTGTGTGTATAAATATGTAAATATATATACATACCAAAAATAATATCGTTCATTACACGTTTGTTGTTAACTTTTAAATAATTAAACATCGTGTTACCACCAATAAATAACAGAATATTCTAAAGTTCAGACATTTGAAAAAAAAACATGGAGACACAATGTCTCATATTTTTATTTTCATAATGCATGCAAATAAACATATCGGTAGATAATAAACATAAATATGGCAGAAGAGACAATTTGTATTTTTTCTGTTTTTTAGTTTTCAAAAGTTTTTATCACTATTTCAGTAAATACACATAGATAATAAAAAAGTAAAAACCATAATTTAGAATGTTAATTCATTATTGAAAAACAACACTAAAATATTATAGTTTGGGGATGAAAGTCTTGAAATTGAGTCGTATTTCAGATCTCCTGAACATTTTTGAAAATTACAGATGTCCCTTCTGCCATCTGACTACCGATATAATTTAGCCCTGTTGTAGCAAAAAAAAATAAAAAAAATCATAAATACGCCGCTCATATTACGCGCGTGCGTCCGCTATCACTGTCATCAACTGACTGAAAACTGAATTTGTTTTACCCAACCCCCGCCACAGAACAGCGTCTCTGTCTTCCTTGTTATGAATTATATTTTCATGCTCTCTCTTATACATATATGTTGTTAAATTAGCGGACATTCATTCTTCGAGTAGCAAGAATAAATATTTTTTGTATTGACATCCAGCAAAGTTAAACAAATTTTACTTTACAAATCCATTGTAAAAATGTAACTTTGAAGATTACGAAAAATACGAGTTGATCTTTTAAAAAAATAAGAGATATATATCAAATCTTGAGCCCTATGTCGACTAGTGTGACATTACAGCCACACAAGAGTTAAACTAAAAACAAAACTAAATCAAAAACAAAACTTTGTTCGCCTTTATTCTATGCATTAAAGCTTAAGGGCTTCTCTAGAGAATTATTATTCTAAGATTGAGACATTATCTATCTGCTCCTAGAGGAGCATAAGGCACTGCACCTTGATAATTTTTACGAAATCGAAGGTTCGGTTATCAGTCTTGCGCTTCAGGTGCCAGTTCAGGAACAATAAGATATTGCATTGTAGAACTACCTTTCAACCAATGTTTCACGTCCGTCCTGGATTTCATGCATGGTTAGCAAACGCGTCAACCATTACATTATGGGGTGGGCTTATATTTCCTCGATTTCTGTTTTTCAGTATTTTTACCTGAGAGTCGCCATAGAGTCGAAAGGTTATATTTCACACATAAAAATGTGTTTTTTCATCTGCCTGGACTGAAATGTTCAGAATGTACGTTTCATAAAAACAATTTTTTTAAATGACAAAGATGTTTTGAAAAAAAACAATACTAACCTAATTACAATTGGTAACTCTTTAGTATTTTTTGTACTAAATGAGTCTGAGAATAAATTTATTCCACAGTATTATTATTTGTTGTTTATTAAGACTATTTGTTGTTTTACCAGATAAGTATTTGTTTCCTTTATAAAATAGATCTGTTTTTTCGTTTTTAAGGGCTTTACCTTTGTCCGTTCCGAATTGTTTCATTTTCAATAAGGTTGCCTTCGTATCAATAAGAAACACACTAAGATACTTTTTCTGTCCTTATTTCCCCATTTTCTTGCTTCTCCGTGTTTATTTGATCAAAATACATGGACGTACATAAATGTTACTGTAGTTGCCTAAAATTTGTATACCAAGGCCGGGTGTAAAATATAGTTTTTCTCCAACTTTACTTTAAAATTCAAAAGTATGTGTTTAATATATATAAATATTGAGTAAAGTCGCTTGGGTGTGGATATGCTATAAATATAAATATAGAGTGAGAACAAAGATTATATTCATTTTAAGCATTGTTTATACACGTTACTAAATTCAACGCTTTGTTCTCACCAAAATATATTTAAACGCCACCAACTCGCGTGATTTTATAACTGTGTTTCTGTTAAAACTGTTTAAAAAAGTGTTTATTTGTAAAGATCAAGTACCGAAATTTAACTTTTACTATAAACATTTTACATTTGATATAGTGCTCATTTAAACGTTACTTTCATGAAATGAAATGAAATGATGAATCACAAACCATTTTTTTTCAGCATCAAGTAAAATTACTTTAAAAATATCAAAAGTAATACACAAGTTTATCTGACATCTTAATCAAAGTGAAATAATAATAATCAGAAATTTTAAAACGGAATCACGTGTCTGAAAACAAAAAACAAAATTGACAAGAAGCGTATAGATCCTTTGGTACCTACACTACGCACACAGATGCGCATCTACTGTCTTACAGGGAACAAACAAATATGAACCAAATGTTTTTACAGTTATTTCCTAGGAAAGGACAAAGACCCCGTATACTGTATACTTCATACAGAGATCCTTTGAGTTCAAGTATCGGTCACCGCTTCCATTATTTGTTAACCTTAATAATAAAATAAGGAATGCTATCTTTGTTTAGTTTTTTATCGTTTACTTTTTTGGGCTGCCACATGTCACTAAATTGCCAAACTTACAAATTTTTTGCTCGATGTAATTATAATTGTGTTTTTTTTTGTTGAAAACTTTTTGAAATCATTCTTATGTTGCTGAAATTCTACTCGTTGATGCGTTTTGTAGCTGCAAAACTGGTTGTAATGTTAGCTTTTATATTCTATCAAAATTAACTTTGATTGTAGATGGAGTCTAGATTTTTAAACGCCCATGCGCTCTGTAGCTGCAGGATATGTATTCTAGATCATATTTGAAGAAGGTTATTTATAAATTAAGAACTCTTATCATCACTTTATTTGGTCTTTCCGAAAAAAAATATATTTGAAATATTGATTTAAAATTGTGTTTTTACTCTGGAATATTTCGTGGTCCCTGGACTGGCACTTGAAACGTAAGACTGACTGTCTAACCCAAATATAACGAAAAAATGATTGAGATACACTGCAATTGGTAAACCAATGTAGTGTTCACACCATTAGATAAATAATCTATGAATATTTCTAAGTCATTAAAATATTACGGGCCAAAAAAACATCCTTATTTGTGAATAAGTTATATTCGAAAATGAAGCATTTAATAAAATTTAAAAACATTGTATTAATATTTAACTTCTTCTACTACCATCACGATATTTTCCCGTAGGGGTAGGCAGCGAGAATGACCGCCACACACGTATGTTCTGGCATATATTCCCACCTTTTCCACATTCATATATCTTGTCATACGTGCTTTTCGGTCTTGTCGGCTTTTGACATGACCAGATTTCAGATTTTGGTTTATCTGATCATGCCACGTCTTCCTTGGTCGTCTTTATCTCACGTTGCCGTTCATTTTTGCCGTATGTACTTGTTTTATCATTCTTTTGCCGTCCATTTGTTCTACATGACCAAAACATCTCAGAGACCCTTTTTGATCTTACCAATTAAACTTGGACTCAGATTTATGTACACTCTCGCCTGATTTTATCATTCGTTACCCTGTCATACATTGATTTTCCACACATTCGTCCGAGAGATCACATTTTAACCACGTTCACTTTGCTATTTCCATGTTTCACTTACAAATATAAGTGTTGGGACTAAAACTCCGTTGTGCACTGCCAGTTTAGCTTCGACTGATATATTTTTAATTTTGCCGTTCATTTTGTTGCCCGCATTTACTCTCCTATCAACATCTTTTTCTACTCTTCCATCTCTTGAAAACGAACTTTCCAATTACACAGATTCTCCTACTTGTTCAAAACTTTTGTTGTTTACATTTATTATGCAGTCAGTAACTTCACTTCCTATTTAAAATACTCTATTGACTTACTTTCGTTCATCACCAATTCGCTCTCCAGGCATACATCATACATTCTAGAGACTATTTTTTGCAAATCTTCGTTGCTGCTTGCTAACAGAACTGCATCATCAGCATTCTTAGTCTTCCTGGTAAACTCTCTAAAAGGTCTAAAAAAAATTGGATTTCAACGTTCCACGAGAAACAGCTTTTTGCCAAAACATATCAACAGATCTAAACGAAAAGAACGAAAAAAAAGAATAAGAAACGAATATTTCATTTAATTTGTGGTACTTTGATAACATGGAAAAAAACAAAGTTGATGCTTTAAATATTTTTTTTCATAATTTACGAATAAAAAAAGGATTTTATTCTCAAAAATTTAGTAAATTAGAAAATGCCTTATTAAAAAAAAAAGTACTGTTTCATGTTGATTTCCAAAACATAATAACAAAGGTATTTTTGTCGATTGCTTACGTAATAAATGTATTTTAAATTGAAAATTCAATGATCTAGATAAAGACATGTGTTTATTCGGGAAATTCCTTCCATTTACAGTAACGTGGATAAAACATGTGCTCGACCCTTCAGATCCTGAAGAAATGTAGAATTTAATGGAGCGGAAGTAGATTGGGTCCAGAACTGGTCACACAAAGCTTTAGGCGAAAGTAGGCCATACTAATTTGAGGGTTATTATCGGAACCAACAGTGGGCATCGTTAAAAATGTCAATCAGAGGTAATGCTAAAGCTCGTTTACCTCTGTAGACAAGGATTTTTTTTATACGCCTCCACTCGTTTGCAAGTGATTTTGATAGGGCATTGGTTTACAAAAAAAAAAAAAAAAACTACACCTTAATATTTTTTCACTGGGTGGATAACATTTTTTAAAGTAACAATGGGTGTCTAGGTATTTGCAGGGCTTATTTTTAATAACACATAAAATAATTAAAGAAATACAGATGTTAAAAAAAAATTATACCGTTTGTAAAGTGGCCACTTGGCCACCAGCCTAAAACAGATTATTAGCCGTGCTAATGGCTAGATATTCATATTATTTTCAATTAAATTTTTCTCCGTATCTGTTGTCATAATATGTTATTTGAGTAAAAATAAGTTGCCACTTTACACACTGTGTAATATTTAACATTCAGTCTATGCTTTAAAATTCACATTTCCTCAACTTTTGCATCTGTTGACTTTTGTGAAGTAAGATCTGAAATATTTATTGATGAGAGAGAGATTCATCTGGCTGAATTATTTTAATACTAGGCAACGCTTAAAAATGCTTTTTAATTTGTATATTTTACCAATTAGTTGAATCAACAATATTCAAAGTATATCCTTGAAATTAAGCCTTGTCTAGAAAAATTTAGACAAACTCAAAATGTTGTTGATATATAAACAGTTCAATTACTGTTACAACGAGAAAAACGTTTTTTCACACTAATTTTAAAGTTCTTTTTTTAGTTCCTCCCTGTTATATTTTTGAAGTAGATCAAAACATTTTGTAGGTTTTTACATTTGGAATTATAAAAAAAAGTAAAACAATTTATATAAAAATGTAAAACAGAAAAAAAAACCGCCCGAATCATCCCTCTAAGCCAGCAGTTTCCGACTTTCCTCACCTCACATATACTTTTGTTTTGAATAGATAAAATAATGTATATTAAAAATTGGCGTTTTGGTTATTTAGAAGAAACACGTTTTAGTGATAAAAAATTATGTTTTTTCAGTGGGAATTAAATGTACGTATTGAAGTTCAAATAAAAAACACTCAAAATACGCGTTCATTTGATAAACTTTTTCTTTTACATTACGATGTGAAGTTTAATTATTTTTTTGGTATTGTGATATGAAAACTAATTATTTATTTTTATAATTTGGCGTCTTCCCTGGCAAAAGTCTGTGCCACCCAAGTTGGATACCGCCACTCTTAGTTCTAAGTCTTTTAGTGTTAATTTAAAAACAATGGGAATCGCGTAGTTGCGAGCACGCGATTTGAACCGCGTAGACCTTTACTCTGTTCAGACACGACGGAAACCGCGCGCTTAGATGTAAATGAGAAATGCGGCAATAGCAAACCACGCGATTGGCCTAACACGAGCTATCTGCTCAGTCAGAGAGGTATGCAGAAACGCATTGAATGATATATGAAATTATTCATTGTTGTTTTTGTATTGTATTTTTATTTCAATAAATAATATTTTAAAAACACATTTGGACAAAAAGTGTCTTACTTATTTTTATAAAATAGGTTTCGATTTTCAATATGCAAGGTATATTCATTTTCTTTCGTTTTCTTACACCCAAGCGGGTTTAAATAAATAAATGTAGCTTATTTGCAAATCAAAGTGCTTGAGATAAACCGCGAGCTGTGAACACGCTATTTTCGCGTTTAAAAGATATCTTTCAGTTGATCCAATTAATTTAATGTATCATTCCAATATATCTTTAGGTGGCATTCATCAGTGATTGGGGAAAATTGGATTTTTACGAGAAAAGAGAATCAAAGATTACTAGGGTAAGATACGTGGTGAGGGGTCTTGAATACTTAAGTTTCGTAATATATTTATACATTTAGAAGCAAGTTTCCAGTTAGAAAAGTGTTAAACAAGTATATACCTGCAGGGATGAAAAATCACTCATTATTAACGAAACACGTTGAAATGGAAACGAAAAGAAAATATTTTGGAGAAAGAAAATCCAAAATACGAAATCTTTTGAATTTAGTTCTTACCTTAAAAGATTATGAATATCTAAAATATTTAGTAAGGAATTAAATAATATTTTTATTTATATCCCTACAGAGATGATGTAGAATTTTTTCAAATTCAAGATTCAGGATTATGGATATTCGAGCGTTTACAGGGCTTATGACCTGTCATTGGCTGGGTTAAGTGGCCACTTTATGTAGGTACTACAACGTTCCCCATTTCGCTTATTTAGCGAATATCCACACCAGGTAACATTTTTGGTTTTTGTATATATGCTACGAATCAAGAACCCATCCACAAGCGAGTTGGAAGCGCCATATATGCATTGATATTGAAGTTAAGTATTTAATTAGCAGATTACTTTATTTTATGTAGTTAAGAATAAAAATTCTACCTCATCTCTGTAGGGATATAAATAAAAATATATACCTACAGTAAATCCAGATTTGTGTGCAGGTACACGAACCAAAAAATGTTAATTAAATAATAACAGATCAGACATAAAAAACTCTGGTGACAGCAGTTGTCATTAAGCGGAAGCGACACTGTTATTCTATTTGGATTATTTATGTAACGTCATTTTTATGAAAATCGACTTGAAATTCCTGTGCAATAAATAAATGTTCTAGCACGTCTTGCAGCTATAAAGCGCATGGACGGTTGGAATTCTAGTTCCTCGTCTTCAATTATTACATATCAGAGTTATAACAGATATGAGTTATCAACAATATTTTGAGTTTCTCCAAATTTTTGTAGACAAGGACTGGATTTAACTCCCTGGGTTGTTTATTTATGTTTTGAGTGGTCGTATAAGTGCACTGTTAATACATTGTAAGAACGTTTTCGCATATAAATCACAAGTGAACAAAAATCCCGTTATACTCTTATGTGCGGCTCATCAAAGACATTTTTGAAGATGAAATGATTTTTAGCTTTAACAGGCCAAAATATTCTTAGTATTTTTTTGACGCAAAATATAATGTTAAAAGTTACGTGTTATTTTTTTAGTTTTTGAATAGCTGTATTAAAAAATATCTTATATTTTCTTAATGTAACACAATATCACAGCACGTTTGCAAAAGGATTTTTAAGTACAGTCTTTTAAAAGTTAAGTAATAATGTTTAGAATATTAAAATATTTTCAAGTATTCATGTTCAAAGAATAAAAAAAAATATATCAAAGTTGTGAGTATTTTTATAAACATGATACATGACATTGATGATTTATAAAAATATGTAAAGCAGGTTCACCGGTAAAAAAACTTTGAAATTTTTTAGTACCAAACTGGGGTAAAATTTCTTAATGGAATTAAGTAGAAAGAAACGTACCACCCTACAATGAACCCGAGCTGGCGAAACAAGATTAAATGGATTATTTTATGTTGTTTCCTTAAAGCAGTTTTACAACCATTTTAATTCAGACAATAAAATATCCAAAAACACCAAATAAAAAACATAATATTTCCCCGTAAAAAGCTTTTAAAAATAATATTATTTTGTTCGGGTAAGTTGTTTTTTAAAACAAAAAGTTTTTCCAAAAAAAAATTTACGTTTTTAAAAATAAAATTTCAAAATAATTAGGATATAACTATTTTGCAACAAGAAAGGAAATATTTTTTTAGAAAGAGGTATGGAAATTTAGGCATTTACACAGCTGGTTTCAATTTTATCAACGAATTTATATTTCATTTTTGTATGTTTAAAAACAAGTATTATGAAATTATGTTCCTTCGCTGCGGTGTTCCGTGCCGAAGGGAACCATTTTATATTATTTTGAAACATGTCCTGAATAAAAATGCTTATACATCCACACATCTTCAAACCATACCATCTTTTGACTTTTGTCAAGTAAAAGAGCTGAAACCTTCATTAATATAGGTAAGATTCACGTGGCTGAATTATTTCACCTGCTAGGCAACTTCCATATCCCCTTATTAAAATATTTTCCCTCTCTGTTGTAATAAATTATAATCTTTATTTCCTAGGAGTGAAACCGTACTTTGTCTACAAACATTTGGACATACTCAACATACTGCCGATTTGTATTTGTTTCAACAACTCGGCTACCTTAATCCAAAACATCCATTTTCATTTTATATGTAAAATTATAAACTTTCCTTACAATAGAATCGTCAAACGGCATAACTTATTAAGCATCATATATAGTCTAAGGACAAAACATGGAAATGAAATAAAATTTAAATCTCTTTATGAGTGATTTCACTTTGGGTGACAATACTTTTTCCTACGCCAATAAGGTACTAGTATAAGGCAAAGAAATAAATAAATAAATTTTTTTTAAATAACATATTACAACAGAGATGAAGAACATTTAAGAGAAGGTAACATAGAAGTCTAGGCATCTACAGGGCTTATGACCTGTCAATGGCTGGTTTAAGTGGCCACTTTACATACTGTGTAACATTCACCATTTTGCCTATATTTGAACATCTATGTTCGTTCAATTCTTCCATCTGTTGACGTTTGTGAAGTTAAGGACCTGAAACCTTTATTTATGCTGGTGAGATTCATCTAATTGAATTATTTCACCTACATCCTAGGCAGAATGCTGAATGGTGATTATAGGCAGAATGGTGAATGTTACACAGTGTGTAAAATGGCCACTTAAACCAGCCTTTGACAGGTCATAAGCCCTGTAGATGCCTAGACTTCTATATTACCTTCTCTTAAATGTTCTTCATCTCTGTTGTAATATGTTAATATAAACAGCTCCCCAGGGAGTTGAATCCAGTCCTTGTCTACAAAAATTGGGACAAACTCAAAATATTGTTTTATTAAATAATAAACTTATATTAATAAATAAACATACATTATTTGAGAACTGAAGTTTGATATAAAAATATAAACTAATGTGAGTTTGCAAGGGAAACACACACATTCACGTATCGTAGATATATAGATATAGATATAGATATAGATATAGATAAAGATATAGATATAGATATAGATATAGATATAGATATAGATATAGATATATATATAGATATAGATATAGATAAAGATATAGATATAGATATAGATATAGATATAGATATAGATATAGATATAGATATAGATATAGATATAGATATAGATATAGATATAGATATAGATATAGATATAGATATAGATATAGATATAGATATAGATATAGATATAGATATAGATATAGATATAGATATAGATATAGATATAGATATAGATATAGATATAGATATAGATATAGATATAGATATAGATATAGATATAGATATAGATATAGATATAGATATAGATATAGATATAGATATAGATATAGATATAGATATAGATATAGATATAGATATAGATATAGATATAGATATAGATATAGATATAGATATGGATATGTTAATAAATAATGTTTTTAATAAAATGCTTTGTGCCCATTAAATATGTAAACACTTATGTTTAAAATTTTGGTACTCCGGCTCTGTATTTATTTATTTTTTATCTTAAAATTATTCACTTGTTTTTTTTGCTTTTTTTTTTACATCTTCTAAATATTTTTTCTTTGAAAGCATCAATTACATGTACTTTTTTTTCGCTCCCTATAGGGAGCGATATATCTAAGTTAGATATATCTAAGTTAGTAGTAATTATTATTATAAAACCATGTAGGACTATCATATGATTAATTGTAAAGGATCTTTACCGACAAGCCATATTCATTGGCTTGGTGAGTCCTGTAAAAAAAAAAAAAAAAATGTCAAAAATGTCTTAAAATAACTAAAATGTAATATTGTATGTACATAATAAATAAATAAATAAAATAAAGTTTGTTATGAAAACAAACATATATGTAAGATAGAAGTTTGTTTTAAAAATTTTGTCCGTCATGTGGACATCTTAAGCTACTAAGTTTCCATCTTCACGGATACGAGTGGTCGTAAAGTAAGAAACGCAGGGATAAATGTCACATGAAGAGAGATTTAATTAATTCGAGGACGCATACCATCAATCACTCTTTAATATCTTATAATAAGCCATGTTATGGCACTTGAAGTGCTGAAACGCGCAACATTTTAATTAGTTTCCCTAAAACGGGCCTAACGCCGTTAAAATAAAACTGAATGTTGACAACTTAACCCTTATCTATGGTACCCGTAAAACGAATTTACCCCCGACTGATATAAATTTAATTTTTGAATAGCTTTCTCGTGTACATTTATTGCTCACCACTCAATCTATTCATTCGCTGACCCAATTTGAAATGAATTTCATGGTTTGATGATAAACTAGAAGAACTCTTATTTTGGTACGTGTATTTGTACATACACAAATCTGGATTTCTCCCAAGGGGGAGCAGGTATATATCGCTTGTGAATGGTTTCTCGTTTAGCAACATATATACAAAAATCAAAAATGTTACCTGTGTGGATATTCGCTAATAAGCGGAATGGGGAATGTTGTAGTACCTACTTAAAGTTGGTACTACAACATTCCCAACATCCGCCAATGACAGGTCATAAGCCCTGTAAACGCTCGAATATCCATAAATCCTGAATTTGAAAAAATTCTAACGCATCTCTGTAGGGATATAAATAAAAATAGAAGAACTCTTTTAACTAAACTAAACAATTAAATATAACTGAATCCTTTCAACTAGAATCCTTAAAATTTATCTACAAAATAAATGAAGACGAAGGACTAAAAGTCAAAAAACTAGTAGTTAACGTGGACAAAATACAAAAATATCAGAATAAAATCATATCCAACATTAAACTTATATATATTATCATTGTAAACGATTTAAAACTATTATTATGTTGCTAAAATTCCAGTCGATGCGCTTTGTAGCTGCAAAACTTTTTGTGATGTTAGCTATCATATAATATAAATCATATTATGTAAATGTTATCAACTATCAAATATCTACATTAAGTTATTGGGGTCTAGAATTCCAACCGTCTATGCGCTCATAAGATGGAAAACTTGTTGTAATCTAACTTAAATTTGTTTAATTAGTTGTTTATTCCGTTTTTTAAAAGATTCAATAGGGGCTAGACTTCTTACTGTGCATGCGCTCTGTAGCTGCAAGACCTGTTATCTAGTTCTTATCATATTTGTTATTTATCATTATTGGAGACGAGGAACGAAAATCCCAACCGTCCATGAGCTCTGTAGCTGCAAGACGTGCTCGAATATTTATTTACTGTAAGCTCTTAAGGTGATTTTAACAAAAATGGCACTATATAAATTATCCAAACATATATATTTATAAATATATAATATAACATTCCAAAACGAGACAAGGATAGTCGAGACAAATAAACAAATGACTGAAATTATACAATCAACTATCGGACATAAGATGTTAAAAATATTATCATTGATAAAAAAATATGAATTTAAAAATAGGAAAAACATTTTTTTAAATTAATATAATCCGTAAGGAATTTTAAATAAATTGATTTCAAATTAAATAAAAAAAGTATAAATAAATAACGTGACTTACATAATTTGATTTTTTTGCGCACTGACAAAGGAACTGTTGTGTTTGAAACCGCGGAATATTAAACATGTTTTATTTATTTTAGGCAAAATAAATACTTGGTGAAATTATTTGTTTCAAGCTTAGTATCGCCTTGGATTAAAGACAGTGATGAGCAGTATATGTTAGAACTACAGGATGCAAACCTGACTTGGAAGATACACTGGAGCTGGTAGCTGATAGAAAGACCTGGACATGGAATGATGATAAATTATCTGACGTGGAAAATCTCAAAGCAAGCCCTTAAAGTTTTTTTAATTTTGACTTTTTTAAGTTCTGTCAGACATTTAGACTAGTAGTCAGCGCGTTTGGCTAACATGCATTCGCCTAGGTTCGATTACCAATAAAGAAAAGAATATGTAAGCCGTTGACTAGTTTTAGTAGCAACTCAACATAATCTGTAACATTAACCATTTTTACATGTTACAACAGAGTGAAGTTCAGTAAAAGATGACAGTTGTCTCCGGAGTTTTAGATAATACGAGTAATTTAGATTAATCCAAAACATTGTTCCTATTTATTTAAAAAATTTTGCATTCAAAATCACACTCATTTAAATATTAATAAACTTATTAAGGCTATGCTCGTGTCAAGCCATAATAGTTAACAATAAAAAAATACATAGAAAAATTAATGAGATTAAATTATAATCACATGTGATGAAATATTTTTTTATGTTTTTGATCCTATATTTGTGGTGATTTACTCATCTGTGTCTGTGTCAACTAATTGCTAGTCTCATCTCAACATAAGACGTTTAGTCCCATGGAGTTGGGACTTATGTCTCAAATGAGATACAATAAACTTATGTATGTAAAAAAATAGAGTTTACAATCCAAAAAAACAAGATATGTAAAGAAGATAATCAGCTATGAATATTAAAAATAAAATTTAGATTTAAACATAATCAAATACACAAAATAATGGTTTCATTGAGATCAACAAAATAATTGTATAAAAGTAAAATATGATAATATTGAAAAAAAAACAAAATAAGAGTATTATTGAAATCAATAAAAAAAGAATATATATAAATAAACATAATTGTAATGATAATTGATATATGGTTTCTAGAAACTCACTCTATACTGTAATTAATAGGAGTCATAAACAATATGCCAAATAAGAGAGAGTACTAAATTTAATTATCCAAAAATACATAAAATTAAAAAATATAAAAATATCAAGAAATATAAAAAACAAATAAAAGTAAATGTATGGAAGGAAAACACATTTGTCAATTTTTGCTAATTGCTAATCTCAAACTCAAAAAAAATTGACAATTTCGTCTCTATCGATGTGAATAATCAATCGTAAACATTTTCTTAAATACATTGGCCCTTGTGGAATTCTTTATGGCTGCCGGATTTTGGAGCCAAGAAGGTAAAGTTTCTATGAGTGAGTGATAGAGCCAAAGTAATGAATTATTCTATATAAATACCATTTTGTCTATATTTGAACATTCTAATTTGACCAAAAATATCAGTTTAAACACTTAAATAGACTTGAAGCGTTAAGAAAGATCATCTACACAATATTGTCGAACAAAACTTAGATCGAGCTACGCAGTGATAAGTGTAGTAATAAATTACACTGTGCACCGCTAGCTGTAGAGGGAACAATAAGAATCCCTTCATCTCTGTTGAAATATCTATATGTCTAGAATCTTCATCATCTTCCTATTTGCACCCAATAGTGCAGGGACGCTGCATTGGAATTTCAACTGTAGCGTATACGGATTTTTTTTGCTATATGGAAGGAAGAAAATACGACTAGCCTTGCGCTTCAGATGCATGTCGAGAAACAATTAATTTATTTATTAATACAAATACACATATATTACGAAAAAATAATAATAACGTATTCCAAACTCTATGAGGTCAAGGGCCCTATATTGAGTTGCGATCCAACATAATGGAAAGTGGAAATATGTACATTATTTAATCATAGCAAAAATTATTATATAAACATATACATATTTCAATAAACATTTGGACAACACGCTTAATAGTATAAAAATGTATGCAATATTATTACATAAACATGCATATATTTCAAAGGGCATCTGGACAACAAACTTAATAGTATATAAATCTATGCAATATCTCGCAGCATTCTCCTGCAATGGTCTCTTCCTTTGGACAAAATCCAAACTAACTTGTATATTATGGTACTGAGGCGTTATAATTACATAAACTACGTAAACATACATATATTATTATTACATAAACATGCATATATTTCAAAGGGCATCTGGACAACAAACTTAATAGTATATAAATCTATGCAATATCTCGCAGCATTCTCCTGCAATGGTCTCTTCCTTTAGACAAAATCCAAACTAACTTGTATATTATGGTACTGAGGCGTTATAATTACATAAACTACGTAAACATACATATATTATTATTACATAAACATGCATATATTTCAAAGGGCATCTGGACAACACGCTTAATAGTATATAAATCTATGCAATATCTCGCAGCATTCTCCTGCAATGGTCTCTTCCCTTAGACAAAATCCAAACTAACTTGTATATTATGGTACTGAGGCGTTATTATTACATAAACTACGTAAACATACATATATTATTATTACATAAACATGCATATATTTCAAAGGTCATCTGGACAACACGCTTAATAGTATATAAATCAATGCAATATCTCGCAGCAGTCTCTAGCAATGGTCTCTTCCCCTAGACAAATCCAAACTTCACTCTGAAAATGGCTTTCATTTTGGAGAACCTGATATGTTTATCCAGGATATTAAACACTCTTGAGGCCACAAAAGAGAAATTCCCCTGAGCAAAAGTCGTAAATGATATTGGTATTAAATGATTCAAATTACGACGCACGAGAAACGTTGCTGAAATCGAAATTGAAATTGATTTTCCGGTCGGCTCTGTCAGGGGTCGAACCAAAAAACCTAAGCAGCCGTGGTGAATGCGCTGACCACTACACTGCAAAGCAGGCTTATTTCAACTTGATTTTTTTTTAAGGATTATAATCTGAGAGCAGCCATCGATTTAAAAACGCTGGTAAAAGGTTCTGGTTATATTTAACTCATAGAATCGAATTCTTTATCCACTCGGACACAGGATAGTAAAAAAAAATACTAAGGGCGGAAGTCAAATAATTACTTGATTCTCACTTCTACTGAATAGTTGAAATATTTAATTAATCATAAAGTTTTTGCCTAGAATTGTAAATCTCCTGATTCAAAAGAAAATAATTGAGATGAAATAAACTTTAATTTAATATTTTAAATTAAATTATACGGTATCCGAATTTAATTGATATTTCGGCGCCTTTGTTTGCCACCGGCGTACCTTGAATTCCATAAACTAAAGTTACTCAAGAAATTATATTTACAGCTTACACTAATTTAATACCCATTTAGATCACTTTGAGATATTCTGAATGCTTAGATCCAAACTCAACCATGATCACCAAAACATCGTAACCGACAAAAACAGTATTTTACTGGAAAACATTTTTCGCTCTTGGGAATCGAACACTGTTTTGATTATTTATTCAATTGATATTAACAAAACAAATATTAGAAACAACTCATGGTTTTCAAAGTATATTCTTTGATAAGAGGGAAATATAACATACTACGAATACCAATAAAAATACGTGAAATGGATTTAGGAAAATCAATTGCATGTTTTAACTTAACCAATTTGCATATTGGGGAAAAATGTTTTCATTCATAATTTTTTTTTTAATCTTGAAAATATGCCTTCACAAAAACACAACACGATTCATCATGACAATTGTGACTTCAAAATTCAGTTTTGTCTTCAATGTTTGGCATATTCGCTTACTATTTGTATGGACTGTTATTGTCGCGTGGGTTTTAAGAAGGATTTTGACGTTGTGAATTCGTTGTCCATCTGGGTACTACAATACAGTATTAATAATTAATTTGTATTATTTATATTTTAAAAATTATTTCTGATTATATTTTTTGCATTGTATTTTTTGGAATTTGATAGTTTATTACATTTACCTTTTTTTCTAGATTGTTATTCTATGTCATTATAATTTGATCTAATTAATTTTATTATGTACTTTTATTGTAATTTATTGTGGCTTGACACGGGCTTAGCCTTAAAAGCCTTAATAAGTTCATAAATATTTAAACTAGTGTAATTTTGAATGAATGAATAAATAAATACGTAATAAAATTTTCTTCCAGACTGTAACGGGTATCGTGTAAAAATTCTTATACTTATCTGTAAATATATATTGTAATTGAATATTTGTAAAATAAAATCAAGGCCATAGAAGAGATGGGGTAGTCAAATTATTTTTGAGTATTTTTCAAAAACAATTCATCGTTCTTTCCATATTTTTGATAAAGTTACTATGCACCTATTTTTTTTTCCAGGTTTTGTTGTGGTTAAATTTTCTTTGAAAATAATTGCCTTGGTACTGTATATCTGTTTTTTTAAAATATATTTTGTTTATTTGAATTAATTTACCAATACGTTATAATTTAGTTTATCTATATATATAAATATGTTTGCACCACAACAGGCCAGGAGGCCCAATTACAGTGGTATATTACATCACCGTATACCCAGGCTTGAGGAAAATTAAATTTTAATTTTTGTATTCTCACCGGGAATCGAACCCGGAACCTTCTGTGTGTGAGTCAAGCGTCTTGGTCACTACATCACGGAGGTCACCACATTTCAATACGCTTAAACAAATTTTCATTTCAAATATCTTGAATCCTAACAAGCCACTCTTTGTGGCTTGTTGGTGGAGATTTATATTAATAATTCCAGAAAGTTCAATCATTAAAAGAGAGATAAAAACATACATTTTTTTTAAACAGATAAAAAATGTAAACAAAAAAATATATGCACACATAAACTTTAAACTTTTGATCGAGTAGCCACTTTTTTATTTTTCTCTTGTTACATGACTTGTTAAATTTAAGTTTTTTAGGAATAAATTATAAATGCGAGTTACTAAATAAGTTATAAAACATTATACTGCCATACGCATTACGTTAATTTACTTTGAAATCGGAGGCGGTACTTCATATAAAATTATTAAAAAATCTAAATGATGTGAACATTCATGAAAAGATAATTAAAATTCTTTCAAGGTCTAAAAGATTTATAAAAACGGTTTTGCATAATTGTTTTTTAATCCTCAATAGAACTGTTCATACTAAAAAGTCACAGTCTTGAACTTAAAAAACTTAAAGGAATTTTCCAACAAAAGAAGGAAGGTACCCCTATTTCTCTTGTTCAATTTAAATCGAAATATTCCACTCCAATATTCTTTCCAAAAAAAATTCCTGTGAATAGATTTGCCGAGATATTTTCAATTTTATCCAAAAATACACAAGGCAAAAAAGTCCCGTCGATTACGTCTTTTTGAGAAGGGCCGCACTATTGAAGAGTTAAAAAAGTAATGTACTTTGATATTTGGATTGGTTTCCGTATTCAAATATGCGTGAAAATAAAAATTGAATAAGTTTTACATATTAATTAAATATTAACTGAAGTTTATTGAACGAAATTGAATGGCATTTAAAACCGTTTAATAATTATTTTATCGATAACTGGAACTGTATTTTTAAAATTATTATACTCATTAATGTTTAGGAAGATTAAGGCATTCGATTTGTTTAAAAAAATGTCCCAAATGTCTTAATTCAATTAAAAATCAAATGTTTCAATTGCGTTCCGTATTATTTTCTTTGGTTATTTTACCATAGAATAATTATAAGTATGTTTTTAATATATCTTAAATATTTTTTTCAGTTTCATTTAAAAATTCTCCTAAATTTAACTATTTGAAAATTTAGGCATTTAAAATGTGGCTGTACTGGAGAATGATGTACATCTCATGGGCTGAACAAGTATTTCATGAAAGGGTACTGAATATAATCGAAAAATATAGACAACTATTAACCACTCTCTAAATACTAAAGGTAGCATACTTTGACCACATATTTCGTAGGAAAAAATATGCCTTTCTACAGTTTATACTGAAAAAAAAGAAAGATGGAGTATGAGACGTGAAAAACCATCATGGCTCAGGAATCTTCAGCAGTGGTTTGGAATACCAGATGCAACAACGCTTATCAGAATGGCGCAGGATATAGAGAAGTTCCAATTGATGGTTGCCAATCTTCAATTTAAGCGGGACAAGAAGAAGAAGTAGAAGAAAAGTTGACTAATTTTTTGGCCATCTTTTTATTTAAAAGTATTTATTGTTTGTCAGAGTACGAAATATACGGCAAATATTATTCCGTAAATTCAAAACAGTATTAATATTTTAACCAAGTTGTGGTCGCGGACTAAGGAATCACAGATCTTAAGTTCAAATCCCTTTCTTTTACAACTTTTTTCATATTTTATATTATTTAACCATTTATAATTACGTAGTTAAAGTACCCTTAAAATTGAAATATTAAAAGAAAACAATTTTATTAATGTTGTTACATTTTTACGCTTTAAACTATTTTTAGACAAAGGTGTTAAAAAAAATCAAAGACAAATGTGTGTGTAGGAAAATATACACAAAAAATATCTTAGGTTACTGAGGATAATATTGAGTGTTTTATAAATATTGTCATTGAAATAAATATCTTAAAAATATATAAAATATTCAAAACGTTTGTAATCGATGTAAATATATAATTTAGAGATAAATTAATACATTGTATCTCGGAGACATGTAAACACGTGATGATATAACCACGCGTTGTGTCCCGGTCCCGTGTTTTCACGTGGTTTACCAGCTGTTCAAAAAAGTGCATTTTATTGACATCTTGTGATTTTCATTAGTACTTTAACGCTGCTGGTAAACTACGTGAAAACAAGAGACCGGGACACAACGCGTGTGTTTATTATAATCACTTGTTTACACGGCTGCGGGATACAAACCACAAAAAAATAGTGAGACCCTGTATATGTGCGAACATTGCAATGTGGCTCTCCATAAAAGATAATTATGGAAAAACTATCAAACAAAAAGGATTTTAAAAATTGTTTCAAATAAATAAGAGAAGTTTCAATTGATTTAACCTTGTATTTTCATAATTATGACACTTTTAAGAAACCCTTCACAAAGCATGAAATTTCACAAAAATGGGCCGGGCATAGGGTCAACTCTATGTGTATTTGGCCGGCGCTCAACGTGTTAAGTAGCTTTCGAAAGGAAATTGATGTTTTTTTTTTTTAATATCAACATACGCAATTTACCCATTCCCATTTTTTTCAAAATTAAAATAAGAAAAACCGTTTTTTGACAGCCTAAGTAAGTATAACTGAAGACTAATAATATACATTTCACACGCCTGTTCGGTACATAAAATAATAAAACGACTCATTAGTTAACAAGGTGAAAACATCTCGATCGAAGACCTTAATAACTTTTCAACCTTAATAA
This sequence comes from Micrasema longulum, assembly GCF_059751315.1. Classification (NCBI taxonomy): domain Eukaryota; kingdom Metazoa; phylum Arthropoda; class Insecta; order Trichoptera; family Brachycentridae; genus Micrasema; species Micrasema longulum. Next base: position 110,088 of record NW_028278343.1, read on the forward strand.
TCTATAGTTTTATGTTACTTTCCTCAGTCTTCTTTGAGTCAAATCCGGAAGCAGTAATAAGCCGCGGCGTAAACAAATTAATGAAAGTTTAAACTGAAAGACAGACTAATAAAACATTAATAAAATAGACCCTTAGAATAAATGTCAGCTTTTATTAAATACAAAAGGGCCTGCATTTAATTAAACAAAATAGGTAATATGGATCACTCACCTGCAGTTTTTCAGCATAAAACACTAAACTAGCAAATACCACAATTCCAAGCACCAGGAAGAACACCAGTAGAGTCAGTTCCTTGGCTGATGCTTTGAAGGTGTGTATCAGAATCTTCAGACCTGGTGAGTGCCTGGTTAACTTGAAGAGTCGGAGAATCTTGATGATGGATATAAACTCCAAGATGTCCGTCTTGTCACTGATCCGCAGTGGCATGCTAGATTCTACTATCACGTCCATGTAAAAACTGAGAGTAGCTATGAAGTCGATGACGTTCACTGGAGACTTAATGAAGTGTATTAAGTTTGGCGCCACCTTAAAAAATTTGAAAAAATATATTATTAACGATTTCGAATATCTAAATTTGTGGTAAGAGAGAGGGAATTTTTTTTTGAAAAGAGCTTATAAAAGTCTAGGTAACTACTGGGCTTGTGACTTATTAACCATTAACATTAAAAAGAAACTCGTAAAGGCCTAATTTTTATCAAAGTTCATGTACGGTGTAGCGTGATAGACACTGAGAGAATCTGAAAAAAAAATCAAAGCTTTCGAAATGTGGTGTTGGCGGCGAATGCTGCGGATTCCGTGAACGGCCAGACGTATGGATGTATCTAAACTCCAGAAATTGGTTATAAGAGAAAAACTTACATTCATGTGCGAGGAAAGAATCCTGCAGTTCTTTGAACATGGAAACAAGGGGAACTCTGAAAGTTTGGAGAAAACTGTTCTCGTGGAAAGTGTCGAAGAGACAAAGTCACGTGTACGTCAACCGACAAGATGGAGTGGCCTTGTTACTGAATTATCAGAATCATCATTGACAAATGCCTATAGAAGAGCACAAGACCGTTTAAGATGACCATATTGTGAGTTTGGCTAATTATATGGAAGGCCTTTGTCGGATATTGTCATTCATCCTGCCAACTTTACCAGCCAGGTTTCAGCACATGTCACGCCTCATCATCAGCAGGTTAGTGGAGTTGCGCAATCTTCTTTTACCAACAATTCAGTCCACTCAAAATTTTCATCCTCCTAGGAGGAGGTATTTTTCACACCTCGACCACTCCTCAACAATTCTCTTATCTAAAATGTTCTTTAGTCTGTTGTTAAATGTAAACAAATACTTTAAATAAATGTAAAGAAATAAAAAAAACACCTAATTTTACTTACCACAGATCTCACTGCCAATTCAATGGTAAACCATACGTTGCAGACAAGTTCCACATAGAAAAACGCTTTATGTGGCTGACCATAGTTTTCTTGCCACTTGTTTGCTGAACTTGGCGAATATTTGAATTTTCCATCATGAGGTGTTGCTCTATGCAAATTCCCATATTTTGGACTATAATCGTTCCTTTTTCTTATTCTCATCAAAGTATTCTTCGATACAATTCTTGTAACGTTCATGGAGAGGTTTGTAATATTTGATTTGGTTTCTGGTTTGCTGAGGTTGTTGGTTTTTTTTTCTGGTTCGTTTGACCATGATGTGAAATTTGATGGATTAGGGGAACTCAAATTTGAAAGTTCTATTGTATTATATATTGTGTATTCAACCCTAAGATCTGGGTGTGTTTTCAAGCAGAACGATAGCACTGATACACATATAAAGAACACTGATATGACGGATATTATCTGAAACAAAAAGAAAAATGACATTTAAATATTAACTCCATATCTAGTAAGAAGACAGCAAAGTAAGACCAAAAGTCTTAACGGACATAAAAAATAGTTTTAAGGAGGTAGTTTATGGAAGACAAGGCATTTACTGGGATACTGGGGATTATTATGTTCTGTTTATGGCTGAGTGAATTATTCCATACATTTTGTAACATTCATAATTCTGCCTATGTTTAAACATATTTTATTCTATTGATTGTATTTAGTTGATACTTTTAATTTGTGTTTTATAACTGTTCTGTTAAGAAGTCAAACCTAGTTTTTACTTTCTAGAAGAACACCTAATACTTTATAAATAAATATATTTAATCTGAACGCATTACTTTTTTACAAATCTAAACATTCTTTTGTGGAGACATTTTTAGAGTCTATTAATATCTGTCTAATAAAATATCTATCAATTAAAATATCTGTCGTGAGAAATATCAATCTATTGAAATATATGGCTAATGATATATTTGTGAAATGAAATATTCATGATTTGATATATCTGCCCGTTAAAATATATCTTTTGTCTTATCTGCCGAATGAGATTTCAATTTTCTTTAATGGACATTTAGTGAAATATTATTCAATAAAAAAATCTATTAATCGTGATAAAATTCCAACAGGGTTAAAATCCATATCTGTCAACAAATATAAGGATAAACTCTCCAGGATAAAAAGTAGTTATCTTGGTAAATAATAATTATTTGCCATTTTAGGTAAATAATTCTTGATAATATAATTCAATCGATAAATCCATTAAAATATTTTTTATATATGGACTTGCAAATGTGATACATTTATGAATATTAAAAAATAAGTGGGTTGTTAGTTTAAGGTCAGATCCCTAAGGAGGGCGTGTTTTAGAAAATTGTCTTTTTAAAACATAAACGCGTATCGGGTAATTCTCAGAATAAGAATTTGCATACGTACTAGAGAGGGGCGTTCCGGTTATTTCAAAATGTAACAGTTACGTTTCAAATATATCAGTTTGGCGGATTGCTGTTTTTTTGCTTCTAACTTTTTAAAGAATTCCATTGAGGTTTTTGGCATTCCATCAATCAAATAAAATTAATTTTAGGTATCTATAAGAAAAATCGTTGTAGTTTTCATTTTGTTTGAATGATTGATTATTTTTTTAGGGATATTATTTTGGGGGAATAACTCTTTTAAAACAGCTGTTTATTTTATTTTACCACCTCTGACGTGAACATAAATAAGCTAACGAGATATTTATTTGGTAATACACGCTAAAAAAATAAAGATTTTCTTGCTTCAGCAGGCAGCAAATTTTCTAAAGATTCATTTCCTATTTTGAAATATTTTTTTAAAATTTTATATAAAAAAGCGCAAAAACGTTTAATATGAACGCTTAATGTATCTTTAGGGGGTCGTTGTTTAAGACGATAAAATAAAAGAATGTTTTGAAATTGAAAGAAAGGTTTGAGCTAAAATAATAAAAAAAATGTTAAGAAAGATTAGATAATCGTTTTGAAACGTAAAATTTTCAAATTCACTAATAATCAAATTTGATTTTTGACTAACGGAATAACTCGCTAAGCCTCTATTTTTAAGCCTGTAAGCAGGTGGGAAAGAAGGGATATGAAATAAGGTAGTGAAAAATATACCACAACACCCAGACCAATTAAGAATAAAATCTTTCTTGGATTTTTTTCTTGCAACTGGCGGAAATCGAACCCGCGACGCAAGTTTTGGCCGTCTAACCAACTGTGCCACAACGCTTGTCTTTTAATAAATTACTGTTATTTTTTAAAATATCAATCCAATAAGAAGTGCAATATATATAAATAGATATATATATATTAGAAGAGAAAAATGGTAGTAGGCGGCACAAGAAGTTGTCAGGTGGACCCCCAGAATACAGAATTTGAGACCCTTTGAGAATAAAAAGAAGGTAGGGGTAGAGGAAATAGACTGGTGCTATCGTTAAACTCGTGAGACATGGGTGAAAACAGAGTGCCCAGGGCAGGGAGACAAATTAAAAGAAGACTATATTCGGCATCGGAGAGAAACGAGCTGATAAGAAGAAGACTAGCAATTGATATGAAGTAAAAAGGACATAATTTGAAAGTCTAGGCTTTTAAGCTAATAGCGCAAAATTGTTTTCAGGCGTTGCCTAGTAGATGAATTGATAATGACTTACCCACATGATAATGGATTCAGCTCTTTTACTTCACAAAAGTCAACATTGAAAGCATCTACCACATACCTGAATCCGTTCTAAAGACTAAATGTCCTTCTTTGAATTCACTCATGCAAGCAAGCAATTTTTTTCTTTTTTTCTTTACGAATTGATTATACTTGTATTTCATCCTTTAGTAACCAAATTTAGTAAGGAAAAGCGCGATCAAATATTTATGTTTCAAACTTTTAACTTTACTGTCGTTCTAAAACCCCCCCCTGATTGTCCACAAATTAGAGACAAGAGGAAGTATAAATATAATAAATAAATAAATCCATCACTCAGTTCAAACTCCTTTATGTCTACAATGATAGTAAACGTTAGTTACTACTCTCTGGAGAACCAGAACGCCCCCAGGTGACACTCAAGGCCGGTCACTGGCAGCGCACCTAAAACAAGCAGACTACTGGTTGCAAACCAACTTTTGCCACCATTCATACCTACTCAAACTGTGATAATTGAAGAATTTTACCTCATCAAGCGAAAGCAAAAGCAAAGGAAAATTTAGATCTAAATAACTCCCTAGGGAGGGAATCCCGCCTGTCGGCAAACATTTGGACATTTTTAAAACATTGTTTAATGAACTAACTGGTAAACAAAAAAGTTTAAAAAATTGAATTGCTTTCGGGCGTTGTCTAGTAGGTGAATTGGTTTAGCCGGATGACGCAACTCAACTACATGATAATGGTTTTAGCTCTTTTACTTTTCGAAAGTCAACAGATGAGATGAGTTGAGGTAATTTGGATGTTTAAATAGAATGGTGAATGTTACACATTGTGTAAAGTGGCCACTTAAACTAGCTAATGACAGATCATATGTCCCGAAAATGCCTAGAATTCCATATTCCCTTCTCAAAAATGTTTTCCTTCTCTGTTGCAACAAATGTAGATCTAAATAACTTCCTAAGAAGGAAATCCAGACAGTCCGCAATTATTTAGACTTATTTGTCTGGATTTCCTTCTTAGGAAGTTATTTAGATCTACATTTGTTGACAACAGAGAAGTAAAGTATATTTTTTATAAAGGAATATGGATTCTAGGCATTTTCGTGACATATGATCTGTCATTAGCTAGTTTAAGTAGCCAGATTTTTCAAATTGTAACTTTAAATTCCCCAAAAACTCTATTAAACGTCCAAATTACCTCAACTCATTCATCTGTTGACTTTCGAATTGTATATCTTAAACATTATCACAGTTGAGTTGCGTCATCCGGCTAAACCAAGGCCAAAGACGTTGCGTTTTTCTACGAAAGTATTTTCATTGTTTTTTTTTTCATTTATGTATGAAAACATTTCTCCACAATATTTTTATTGATTTTGAAAATACAATTAATTATTATAAATCTGTTTCCTATATTTTAATCGGTATTCGTAGTATGTGATTAAACATAAACATTTATTTGAAATAACCACGAAGTTAGTGCATCAAATAAACATTTTTTTTTCTGTTATTGTAGTTGAAAATAGTATCACTAAATTTCATAAGTAATGCATACATTTAAAATCATTTTAACTGCATATACCAGTCAAGGAGAGTTATCAAATAAATGTACGTAGAACTGAAAATTAGAAAATAGAATATATATTGATAGTAAAGTTGATAAATATTTTAAATGAAGTTGTTGAGAGAAATTTATTATGTATGCTATTGAAATTCGATACTCAATCGATTTGAAAACGTTTAACCAACTGAGCATCGTTAAAAGTTTTATGCCTCAGTTTGACCTTTAGCCTTTTGGGCCCCTTAAAGCAACGATATCGTTTTAAAAAGCAACTTCGTCTTTAAAGATAAAACCGATGCACCTATAAAACGTATCAAGGGCAAATTAATATTTTTAATTGTTGGATTTATTTAATCTACCACCCATCGGAACATTATTTTATAAATGGTTTATTGATATATCTCAAAAGTATAAAATAAATTTATGGATTTTTTTCGAACAATTTTATTCTTAATTATAATTTTAATAATATTTTTTTGTAAAAAAATATTTTCGTTTTTTAAAACGAGCGTTTTTATATATTTTTATATATTTAAAATGAATATTTGCTTATTTATGATTTAACCAAATATTTATTTTTTAGAGCCATTTTCAACCAGTTGTAAATAACTCACTATTAGAAAATGGAAATAAAGTTGGAGTAGAGTGGGATTCGAACCACGGACCATTGGTCCGTGAGTCCGAGACACTAGCCACGGGACCACAACCCGATTTTACACTGATTTATTTGAATAAATACAAAATATTTTTTAAAAGGAAAAAAATTAGCAAAAAAAAAATAGTTTCGTTTTGAAATTACAAATCAATAATATAATATTTTTACTGTATTTAAATGATTCCAGTTAATAGTAAAAGGTTTTAAATTTGATCTTGGTGAAGGCAAAACTGTAAAAACGAATCTTTTAAAACTGGTTATTACAATATTCTCATTTATATAATTTTATTGGGTTTATTTTCTCCATACTGGGGTTTTATTACACTAAACAAATCACCTAGAATAAACGAAAGAATTGTGTTTCTTTTTTTTTTAATGCAAAAATAAATAATGGCGTTCTTATGATTAACCCAAACATTTAATTTTGAGGGCCATTTTTAATCATTAGTTAATAACTCACTATTAGAAAATGGTAATCAAGTTGGGGTAGAGTGGTGTTCGGACCACAAACCTTTGAGCAGTGAGTCCAAGACACTATTTATTTTCTGAATTCAAAGATTCGAAGATAATGGAAAATAATTACAAATTGTCGTTCTTTTTAAACAGTTCCTAAAAGTGTTTTGAATTAGGTCACACTTTGTTGTTACATACATACGTTTGTCATATATACGTAGGTAAGTACATTTGCAGTGAAAGCACTTCCTTGACATACCCGAAATTTGTTTTAAAGACCGAATGTCTTCCTTTCAGTATCTTTGAGACTAAAGAAAGCGTTTTTGTTATCAGAAAACGAGTCACTTAATTTTTTATGTCAGTTTCAGAGCAGCAAAACAACGTTTATTTTGTATTTTTAGAAACAGACCTTAAAATTAATAACCCATTAAGTCTAAAGACTTTTTGACGGGTCAAATTTTTTTAATACTGGTTTTTTTTACATACACTCTTACATATTATTTACATCAAATTATTATCTTTTAACAGTCACTATAAAAATATTTTTGGTATTTTTTCAGTTTTTTTTTTGTCAATTAAATAGCTCTATAGAATTACGTAATTTAATGTTCGTTCATCAAAGTAATTTTTGATTCAGAAAACGACCAAGGAACCGTATTGTGAGTGTGCAAAACTCTTTTATTAATAATCATGATCAACAAAGTGATCTATATCAATTTGTGGTCACAAAGTTGTTTTGCCAGCAGGATCTAATAGAAATTACAATAATCACATTTGCTCCTATTACAAGTACAATCCCCTTTAACAGTATTTCAATTTCATAAACCGCAATATTTACTGAATTTAACAATACTACTCGCATTGTCCGTTTGATAAATTACATATATGGCTTTTCAGCGGCTTAATACACAATCAAGACATCTCCAGTGAACTAAACTATATCCGAGCAACATGAAACTTTATTATAAATGCACTTGTTAGCGATAAGCGGACTGTGTAATTTAAAAACAAATATCATTCAATAATGTGCTAAGTTGAAATATAGGAATGAAGAAAAAGAGCACAGGCATGGACCTACCTTTGATGCGATGAGGATGTTCTTCAATATTGGTGCACTGGATGATGAAAATTCAGTATAAATTATTTAACGATTTATGATAAAAACATTCATAATGACACTCAACTATTCCAAGAATTCCTACGCAATGTGATTTAATTAGAAAATTTTGTTTCAAGTCCAAATATTATAATTTCTTATCTTCTATGTTGACAAAAGGTAGGTCATAAGGATGGGTGAGAGAACGGGAAAGAAATATAATTGGCCAGGAATAGTGCCTATAAATGCTGTTTTATACTTAACATGAGTATGAATACACCTAAGCGGTTTGTAATTGTTGTTAAATTATATTTTGATATTCATATCATTATTCATACTAACATTGTCGTTTTGTCAAATATTGTATTTGTATTTTTTTTAGATAGAAAAAATAATAATTGACCAAAAATAGATTTATCTTGTTTCCAGTTTTTTTTTTTTTTAAAGGAATAACTCGCGAAGCCTCTTCTTAAAAGGCTTGTTAGCAGATAGGAAATAGGATATGGAAAGAAGTTATTAAAAAATATATAACAACACCCAGACACCGAAACCTTTCTAGGATTTTCTTCTTGCAGCTGGCGGGAATCGAACCCGCGACGTCAGTTTCACAGTTAGCTGTCATACCAACTGGACCACGGCGCCTGTCATCAAGTTGTTACATCGGATATTGTCATTCTTCTTCATAATAAAATTGCTATTACATGAACAGAATTTAAAACTTTTTATTATTTAATTGTAATTCCATTTCCATTGTGATATTCAATATAAAATACAATGAAATGTTAATTAATGGTAAACGCACAGTAATTAAACTACTTACGTAAATAATCAGTTCAATAATGGTAGATATTTTTGTATTCGTGCTTTGATGCGCAAAATTCCCTGACTCCAACCAGAAACCAAGTCTTCGAAGGGTTGAAAGTTTTTAATAGCTGGAAGTATATGTTTCAGATAAAGGCAGCTTTCAAAAAGAACAGGAAGTGTGGTTGTACATTCAATAGTATGATGATGGAGATCGGATATTTACTCAGTGAAAACCAAATGCCGCCAATATAACGCTTGCATCAAACCTATTCTCCTCAATGAATGCAAATCGTGGCACCTCACTGGGGCCCGAAACAGCAAAATACTGAGTTTTGAGAATAGGAATCTCAGAAAAATCTTAGGAGTGCGGTGGTTTGACTTTGAAAGGAATGAAGTTATAAGCAAAACTGACGCAGCAAACTCCGGTAACAACTGTCATCAAGCCAAAACAATATGGTTGGCTAGGCCAAGTTCTGTGGATGCCTCCCGAGAGCCTTAATCTGGCTTGCCTACTTTACAAGGCATCAGGTTCTCGACGTCCTGGACGTCCACTGCCGACTGTTCGTCGGCAGTTCATGTCAGAACTACGGGACGCAAACCTGATTTAGGAAGATACACTGGAGCTAGCCGGTGACAGCAATGCTTGAAAGATCTTTGTGGGCACCATATGCTTCAACTAGGGAGCGGACGTGGAATGATGATGATGATCAGCAGGTATGCTTAGTACGAAATAAAGCGACGCAACGCTGTCGCCGCATCGACGTAAACACGTAATGCGGGGGGATTTATGTATGTATATTTAAGACAACAAAGTACCGGCTCAATTTTATGTAATAACTCAAGCCAAAAAAGAAAAGCTGATCAATATTGACACCATCAAAGGGATGTTGTGAATATATTAAATTTGACATATTCAAAAACAAGTTTTAGTGTAAACATCTGGTGGTATTTTCGGTGAGTCCCATCGATCACACCCATTCTGCGTGCCACGTCATTTCAACCTAGATATGGAAAGCCTTGGGGTTGTGAAATAACGACATGTTCAACCTGCCCTTAGATAAAGGAAGATATATGGGGTTCACGAACAGGTATAGTCTATTCCGAGGAATGTTGTTCACTGGGCGAACTGTTGCGTTATAAGCCCACTGAGCTGGAACGGACTATAGATTGTCAAAGTGGTCTATGGGGAATTTTCAAGGGTGAATTGTAAAAAAATACGATAAGTATTTTATATTTTCCATTGGTAAAAGTACGATAAGTATTTTATATTTTCCATCAAAGATGTTACTACATTATCTCTGTTTAAATCACGTCTGAAGAAACATCTCCTTTCTCTTCCTTAATCTCTCCTCCTTTCCTTTTTCCTCTTTCCGCTTTTTTCCTTTTTCCCATTGAGTAATGGTTTTGATTTAAGGTAATTTATAAACAAATACGTTTATTTCTATTTTTATATATTTTTCACTTTTTAATCTTTTTTTTTTTTTTTTCTATTGAATATGTTCTGTAACTTGAATTATAAAAATAAAACTTTTATTTTATTGGTTGGTTGGAAGAAATTGCCATTTGGCAATAAGCCCGCCAATGTACAAATAACATTATGTACAAAAAGTTAAATAAATAAATAAAAAAATAAAAATAAAAAAACTTTAAAACCAAAGAAACTTTAAAATTTTGACTATTCATCATAATTATTATTATCTTTCTATCCGCTCGCAGTGGTGCATAGTGAACTGCAATAATACTTTAGTAACAGCGGATAAAGATCATTTATGAAATGTAAAATGATCAGTCTTACGCTTCAAGAATCAGTTAAATACTGCAGTGAGCCACTATTAAAACCAATAATATTTTACAATCACTCTCCAAGGAATTGAAACAAGCACTTCACTCATAGTAAGCATACGTTTTACTGGGTGGCTTTCCTTAAGAATGATTTTTTGGCGTTTTGTATTCAGTAATTGATTAATTTATTTATTATAGATACAGCTTTAGCCAATTACAACAGTAACACGAAGAACCATATGTACAAGAAACCGAACAAAAAGAACATAAAACTATGTAGTAAAGACAAACAAGAGCAATAAAATAATGTTAAACAATGTATTCGTAAACACGATAAACCATGCCAATCCATCTTCATTTTACACTGTTTTAGTGGCGAAGGAATCTTCGAATAGCCGGAAGATCTATTCCAAAGAATTCCAAGTTGTGTGACGAATTGACTAATCTACACATTCTGGAGATTGGGGCATAAAAGTAAAAGCTGTCCTTAGAAGATTTAATTTTGACACATTTTGACTTTTGGTGACGTGGTTTGGAACATAAAACGATCGCAAAAAGGATAGAGTAATATACAGAAAACTATAATTATTCGCATATAATTTTGTTATTTTTTATTGTAAATGTTGTTTTTTCCTTGTTATGACTGTTGCTTTCATTAAATAATAAATCGTAAAAACGACTTTTTCTTTAGAGCATGTCATTATTATAATACCGTTTTCCCTGGTCGAGCAGACATTTTTCATCTCTTCAATATGAAATAGAGAAGATTTTTTAAAGACAGTAAATCTGTTTAATAATAGAATGTCAGTAATTATGTATGTATATTCATTATAAAATTTTGTATGTTTTACATTATTTTAATATAACTGTTTTCTTTTCTTATTCTTTAAATTCAAATTTATTTCATTTCTATTTACTTTATTTTTACTACTGTATATATATACGTATTTTCATATTATTTGCAACTTCTAAGTGCCTAACATTTCTCAATTTTTTAATTGCTTTTATTTTGATGCCTATAGTGCGCTAAATACTAAGCTTACATCACTGTGGAAAATTTATATTGACTGTTTTAAATTTTTTTGTTTATTTATTTTCTTATTATCTGTATGCAATATAAATATATTTATAAATAAAATTAAAGACAACCATTAACAAAAAAAATAAAATATTTTATTTGAGTCTAGAATAATTTTATATTTTAAGTGTTTTCTTTAACTTAAGCAAATAATATACTAAGTTATTCGATATGGTAATCTAAGATAATATACATTAGCACATACCTGTATAAATATTTCAAAAGTCCATAGAATTTCAATTCTTTCAGGTTCACCCCCGTGGTGTTGGGAGGAACCATAAGTGAATTTTATTATTGTTTTGGGTTGTATAAACACACTACACCCACAAATCCACCCTCACCGAGCGCGCAGCCTCCACACTGAAGTGCGTTGGATAGGGTTGTAATATTTTGTGGTAATTACGCAGAAGATACGATTAAATTAGTTTTTTTTTAGGAGTAAACATTTTAAAAGTATTTAATCAAACGTAATTGGTAGTTTATAACTATTTAACGCATATCTCCATCTAATGGTGCATAGGAAATAGCATTGTCATGGAAGAAAGGGGGATCAATCGTAGTAGAATACCACCTTTATATAAAACATTTATATCAACCTTGCAAGAAATCGGACCCGGGACCTTAAGCATGATATAAAAATATACCAACGACTACACCATGACACGGTACCTTTTTCACTCGATTTTTTAAAAGTATTTCTTTATAAGAGCATCCATCGGTTCTAAATCACTAGTCCAGAACCTTAGTTCTTTTTCTCATACAAAACTGTATTCTGCATCTGTTTAGACACATAAGAAAATAAAAGTGAATTACTTGTATTACTATAGGATTGTTAATGGTAAATTGGAAAGTTTATGCTTTTTGAGTAATAAAAAAAAGTGCTTCTCATGGTCATACTTCAAAGAACCCAAAAGCATTTTTTTTAACAGAAATATTTGCTTTCTTATGATTTAGCCAAATAATTCATTTTAAGGGGTATTTTCGAGTTGTAAATAACTCACTATTAGGAAATGGGAATAATGAGGCCTTCTTCAATCCAATCTCAAGAATATGTAGATTAAACAAAAGCATTGGAAACGTAGGGATTGTCATTTTCGACACAGAATTGTTAAGGTTTAAGCAATATATACAATATCCGTTTTTTTATTAATATATTTATTTTTACAAAAAGTTAATTTTCACAATTTACAGTCCTAGTTTTATTTCAATGCATATTTTATTTTTTGTTTGTATATTAATGAATGATTTATTTGAAATAATTGTTTAAATTGTTGATTATATTAAACTGTCTATTTGATTAATGTTTACATGTGTACACAAGATGTATAATATATTTTTACAAAAAAAAAAAAACAAAATTTATACAAATATTTTTTATTACGTATTTTAATAATGTTAACAAGTAATTGATAAAAAGTTATAAGAGTCTTTTTTAATTAGAATATTTCTTTATTTTACTTTTTTATTATCGTTTGTTAACTAAATCAATGAGTTGGAAAACAGAATAGTTTAAAGACATAAAATAAAATATTACCAAATTATACTGATATTTAAACTTTATAGAGAAATAAAACCAGTTCTTCATTCAGGTAATTGAAAAAAATAAAGTACGTTTTTGAACATTGAAATACACTCTGACTTAATCAAATTTACAATTATAATTGAAATAATATTTACGGATGATGGAATTTTGCATGCGGCTTTTTACGAGAACGTTCATCCATTAGGTGTTTATATTTATTTACTGTGACATGTTTTATTTCTTCTATATTTTTTTTTCCATTTTCAACTAAACCAATTTCATTCAAAATATAGGAATTTTCACGCATTCTGTGAATTCAAAATCAATCTTCATTAAAATAGTTCGAATTGTATTCTCTGAATTGATAAAACAGCGTTCAGAGCCTGAAACGGCTTTTTTCATTAAATGAGTCTGAAAGCATTTCAGTTAGGGCGGATGTTGGCAACGAACAAAAATGCTATGGCATGGTAAAAATATTCGTTAATTGAATCGCGGCTGTCGGAAAAGCGTTTTAATCTGCCTTTTGGCCGGTAAAAGGTGTTAATTTTGTCATTTTGCCAGGGGTTGTAATTATATGCCCCATCTAATATACCAACCATTTTTCAACAGCTTCTTTAATATATCAAAATATACAAACGGAGTTCACTCTAAAAATAACTCAGGTAGCTCTCGCAGGGTTCCGCATTTGATTTCAGGTGAGATCACAAGTCTTTAGAATATTTTTTCTTAGGCATGAGTGTTTTGTGCAGTAATTCACCATTGCAATTGGACCTCTTCGCTTGTTGTGATGCAAAAAATAAACTTTAAAATTACGTTTTCTAACACACTCATTTTATTGACAAATTTTATAAAATAAACACAAAGTAGCCATATTTTGCAAATAAATATAATATTTTAACAGCATTAATAAACAACACAACCAACGTGTTACCTTTTTAAATTTTTATCTTCTGAAAGCTTAGAATCATAACAGGACTGTAAGTATTTAATTAATCCAAAATAGGTACATAAAATAATCTTGTCATTTTTTTATCCTCTGATTTGATGATTTGTGTTTTTCAATTTACTTCTGTTTTCAACAATGTTTGAGTATGTCCAAATGATCGCAGACTGGCTGGATTTCCTCCCTAGGGAGTAATTCATATTTAAATATATTTCAACAGAGGGAAAACATTTTTGAGAAGGGATCATCCGACTGAACCTCACCCACGTGATAAAAGTTTCAGCTCTTTTACTTTACAAAAGTTGACAGATGGAAGAGTTGAGGAAATGCGGATGTTCAAACATGGGCAGAATGTTAAATGTTACACAGTGTGTAAAGTTACAACTTGAACCAGCCAACGACAGGTCATAAGCTCTGTAAATACCTAGACTTCCATATTTCCTTCTCAAAAGTGTTTTCCCTCTCTTTTGAAATAAATTTAAGTCCTTCTGTTTTATTTAAGAATGGAGAATATTTACGGAAAATGTTGTATGCTTCAGGTGGATAAGGAGAGCCTCCCGTCGAACCGGATTGCGGGAAGGTTTAGAACAGGATGCCTTGCTCTACAGAAAATCAAAACTACTACGGCCTTACATCACTATACGTATAAAAGAAGGAGGTTTTTATTGAATTATTGAATTTACCACAAAATTTACGGTAAGAAATAAGTTAGAGAAAATTTCAAAATAAATTAAAGAAAAACTACCTCCGTAGATAACGCTAATTGAATTTTTAGGCAAAATCAGTAGTTAACAATGGCGTCCTGATCCTGACCCTGATGTGGGGGAGCAAATTATGAACTTTAAAAAAAATGGGGATTAAAATAGGTTGAATGCGGTTGAAATGCGATCTCTCTGGCAAATGTGTGGTAAAACTATGTACGATAGATGCACAAGTGTTGAGATCCGTACATAATGTAAGGCCAAGATAACCGTTATCGACAAAATCAAGAAAGGAGCTCTGCGCTGGTTAGAACATGTAGAGAAAATGGACAGCAAAAGTACGGATAAGAATATTTAAAATGCGAATGTTGATGGATGCCGTAATAGAGGAAGACCGAAAAAGACATGGCATGATCAAATCTAACAAATAGTTGAAGATGGACATTTTAAAAATTGAAATAATCAGCGCCCGTGCATGAGAAGATGTGAAGCGAGAGCTATATGTGGTGAGTGAGTGATGTGGCGTTCTATCCTCTCTGCCTACCCTTACGGAAAAACGACGTGATGGTTTGTTTGTTTGTTTGTAAAGATATGGAAAGAACGTAAATATTTGTTGTCGTAATTAAAAAAATAAATATAGGAAAATAAAGTATGATGCTTTGTTGTTGTTGTATTTTTATTATAAAATATATGTTAGTAAACATGTAATGTATGTGAGTTTACATGTTATGTATGTATTGCGTAAGTAGATATATGTGCAAGTATGTAAATATGTATATCTATATACGTATGCCTGTGCATATTAATTTATTTTGTTTTTTTCATTTTTTATTTTTTCCATTTTCATTTATTAAAGTACTTGTTTCTTATTATTTCTATTTATTATCATTTTGTTTATTTGCCAAACACAAGAGTCTGACTGTTTTTCGGCAAGTTCAGTTTAATTTTTTTTTTTTCCATTTGAGTGTTTTTATGTCAAATAAACGTTGTGCGGCAAAAAAATTCAGATGTTTATTTTAGAGACATTTTTTCACGTAGAAATTATGGATTTGTTATACCGTGATTACGTTATGTTAGATAAATAGATAACGAAAGACTGATAAAATATAAATATATGGCAATGATAAATAGTAATGGAAAAGGCCGGCCAAAAGCGAAGTGTCATGATCAGATAAACCAAATTCCGAAGTCTAGTCATATCAATGGCAGACAAAAACAAAAAGCACGTATGACAAGATGTTATAGTGTAAATAAGCTTGGCATGTATGTAAGTATAGATTATAGATGCATGATGGCGTTTTACCTTCTCTGCCTACTCCTATTTAGAAATGACGTTATAATAGTAGCAAATGATTGCTTATTTGTAAATATATTACCTTAGAAGAATAACACGCTACTGGCTAGAGTCACTCATATGAAGAAAAAACATTTAATTATCTACTACAAAGATAGCTACATATTACAGCAATACAAGTATCGTAGGCAACTGAAATGGCTCAAAATTAGACAGCGGAGAGACTATCACTTTCTCTCACTTCTGTTTAATGTACTTCATAGTCCTAACGCTCCTATATACCTGTGTGAAAAATTTCAATGCTTATCAGTTCATGGTTTACCTCTTCGTTCTTATTCTCAAGGCACTCTCTTAATACCCATACACAATTCCTCTTTCTTCTCTAACTTATATAGTGTCCATGCGGCTCGACTGTGGAATCATCTCCCATCCACCATCAAAGATGTTACTACATTATCTCTGTTTAAATCACGTCTGAAGAAACATCTCCTTTCTCTTCCTTAATCTCTCCTCCTTTCCTTTTTCCTCTTTCCGTTTTTTTCCTTTTTTCCATTGAGTAATAGTTTTGATTTAAGGTAATTTATCAACAAATACGTTTATTTCTATTTTTATATATTTTTAATATTTTTTTTTTTTTTTTTCCTATTGAATATGTTCTGTGACTTGAATTATAAAAATAAAACTTTTATTTTATTGGTTGGTTGGAAGAAATTGCCATTTGGCAATAAGCCCGCCAATGTACAAATAGCATTATGTACAAAAAGTTAAATAAATAAAACAAGCCGTATGTACTCGAGTCGAGAAATGTAAGCAAAAATTGAAACCGTCCGTTTCATGTTTTTAAAACTAAAAGCCTAGCTTAAAATCATATCAAAAATTTGAAACGCTATTGTTCTATGCAATAAAGTTAAAGGGCTTTTCTAGTGAATTTTTACTCTGAGACACAAACCTTGTAGATTTTTCCTAACAATCAATTTATTTGCTCTAGTATTTGATGATCAATGAAGCATTAGCAAATCTTATCTAAAATAAGAGCGATGCTCAGATTTCTCAACGTGGGACTTAACGCCTTGTTCCCTGAACGTATATATCATAGAGTTTTTGAATTTTTTATTTTCGAATTATGTTATTTATAGCATGAATATAATTTTAGTAGAAATATTGTTTTATTTAAAATAACTCAATATATGTATCTACAATTTTTTACCGTCGCGTCAGTGTAGGAAATTAATGTATTACAGGGTTACAAATGATGAAATCAGGCGAGAGTGTAAATCTGAGACAAGTATAATTTATAAGATTAAGAAAGGGTCTCTGAGAGGGTTTGGTCACGTAGAACAAATGGACGACGAAAGAATGGTAAAACAAGTATATCTGGCGAAAATAAACGGCAACGTGAGACGAGGACGACCAAGGAAGACGTGGCATGATCAGATAAACCAAAATCTTAAGTCTGGTCATGTCAAAAGACAGAACCGAAGGGCATGTATGACAAGATGTATGAATGAGGCTAGGATTGTATGCCAGGATAGACGTGTGTGGCGGTCCATTCTCTCTGCCTACCCCTAGGGGAAATGGCGTGATGGTAGTAGTAGTAGTAGTAGTAGCGTTAGTGAATTAAAATTAAGAAATTCGTTATTTTTTCAAAACGACATATTTACAAAAAAAACTTACTTGCCATCAAAATAAATAAAAATATTGGTTTGTTTAGGAAACGGGAGATGGGGATTAGTTTTGCGAAGAGCTGTCACCCGTTTCCATTACTCCAGCGGAAGAGTAAGTTTTTTGAAGTAATTACTTCAAAATGCTCGAAACAACTCAAAAATGTCCAAATAAGTACGGAAATCAAATTAGTTACATCAAATGTTTTATCATATAAGAGATATACTTCAATGAGAATGAGAAACCGAACATACTTTAAAAAAAGAAAAATCAGACAACGCCTATGCAAAGATAATTCAAACATATATTTACACTCTCGTACATACTAATTTTGCTTTGTGCGAGTTGGCAGTTCTATTGGCGATTATAATATACTCTATACAAAAGAAGAGATCAAAATTGTTCAGTTGTTAAAATGATTTCAAAAATGTTTGAGAATGAGAACATATTTATTATAGCGGAGTTAAACTATGAAGATGACAATGGGCCCCGGATAAGCAGATAAAAGCAAACTCATGTGAATACTGGAAAGAATCATACAAAAAATAGATCTTTTGCATTATTCGCGTGCACGACAGATATGGGAAACGGGCTTGCACGGCTTCTGACAAATTATCTTGATAACACAATTATTTTATAGGTTGGTGGAAAAATATGCATAAAAAGTAAAATAAAAAAATACGTGATTTATTTTACTCTTGGGCAAATTTGTACCGTCAGGGAGCAAAGGGTTAGTAAAGTAACGAAAGAAGGCTTTCTCTTTTTCGGTGGTAAAAAGCTATATTTATCTTACCCAAAGATACATCAGGAATGATGAGACAGGAAAGTCCCTTAGGCAGATGTTCAACTGACCTCAATCAATAATCCTGAGAAGCTAATGAAAATCTAAGAAGGATATCCAGGGATCAAATAAGATATTAAAGATAAAGGAAACCTAATGGACAAGAAAAATGGCATGTAGTAAAAGAAAAAAATTAAAAGAATATTCTGTATTAATTAAGTTTGATGTTTCAATGACACTATCCTTCTTATATTTAAGAAATATTCCTTTTCAACACATATGAAGTCAGAGAAAATATAAATTTAAAGTAGCTTAAATTAGAAAGTTTAAACGGTTTGAGTAATATAAAAGTGAGTGTTCCTAATAGTCATATCTAAAGGAACCCAAAAACATTCTACGTAATTTCGTTTAAGATTAATGTGTCCTTTTCAATCCAATATCAAGAATGTGCAGATTATCCAACAGCATTAAAAACGAAGAAATTTACATTTTTGACACTGAATCGTTTAGGTTTAAGAAGTATGTACATTCAAGATGCGTTTTTATATTAATTTTGTTCGGACCAAATCCATATCTACCTTCCTGTCCTTCCCATTTCCTGGCGTATTCCATGTAACAATAATTCTACGTGTGAGTGCCGGAACGAACATTTTATTATCAGTACTAATCTAACATCAAACAAGTGAAGTGCTCAACTAAATCTATCATCAAGCGAACTGTGCCAGCGTCTCACGACCGCTAGTTTCACCAGCCAGGTTCCAGCACACGTCAAGCCTCATCATCAGCAGGTTAGTGGAGTTGCGCAACCTACCTTCCCCAACAATACGGTACACATACCAAATTTTTCTCCTCCTAGGACGAGGTATTCTTCACACCTCGTCCCCCCTCAACAAATATATTATTTTTTACAATAATTTAGTTTTCACAACTAACATTAGTTATATTTCGATGCATATTTTATTTATTATTTTCATATTGATGAATGCATTTTTTACAAAGATTTAATTTAAATAATTAGTATTGACAATTCAATCATCAAAACAACAACAAACAACCAACAGTTTTATTTGAATTTTTACAATGAGTAACCCGCTTAGTCTCTAATTAGAGGCTTGTCAGCAGGTAAAAGAGAGGGAATATGGTAGGAGGTAATGAAAAATACATCACAACACCCAGACCCATTGAGAAAAAAATATTTCGAGGATTTTTTTCTTGCAACTGGCGGAAATCGACCCACGACGACAGTTTCACTGTTAACTATCAAACTGACTGCGCCACATCAAATGTATTTTATAGAAATGAATTAATTTTTACAATCAATTATTTAAAAATTTAATCATTGATATTGTCGTTATTTGATTAACATACGTATTTAATTGGTCTCTCATGAACAATAATTAGTGTATTTATTATATTTGATTATTTCTGTCTATTTTTTATTATTTTTCATCGTTTGAAAACCAAATTTAAAAAAAAAAATCCTCAATTGCATGGTGTATCTTATTAGATGCAAACCACAAATTGGCAATAAAATTTCGTAAAACAAATAATACAAATTATTTTTTAACTTTATAAATTAGATTCATAGCCAAGACAGTACAAAAGAAGCGAAAAGGACCGACGGCTTATCGTCCTCCACCAGTGGCTCAATCACAAATAACTATCGACGTGCTTAACGTAAATAACAACATGTTAAGCATTTGAGCGATCACAATAAGCAATAATGAACATGCTTAAGTTATCGCAGTCAACGCGTGTGTAATCTCTAAGTCAACGCTCGTGTCGGTTTGTTTTTTGTTTTCCTTGTAAATAAATACAGTTCATTGGCGAAAAATCGTCGTTTGCTATAAAAAATAAACAATAAAAAATATATTGCATTTGCAAAAAAGTAAGGAGTACCCAAAACAAAAAAGGAAAAATTCTAATGTTAGAGTATGTCCAAATGCTGGATTTCTTCCCTAGGAAGTTATTCAAATTTACATTTATTTCAACAGAGAGGGAAAACATTTTCGAGAAGGGAATATGGAAGTCTAGGCAATTACAGGGTTTATGACTCGTCATTAGCTGCTTGACCTGTGATTGGCTTGGTTGGCCGTTTTAAATTTAAAGTAAAAAATAATTTACAATTATTATGGCGATTGCTTTTCTTGACATTTAGCTCGTCAACCGCCGGCTAAATGCAATAAACAGCACGATAAATAATAAATAAATAAATAATAATAGCGGTTTTGGAACATTTTTCATATTAACACCCGTGAAATTAAAATATGTGATTGCGTAGCAGGATTATTCGCAACGAAACATTCCATTGTGATCGCGAATACGATAAACAACCATGGTGAGAATTTGTCATCGCGTAGTTTATTAGCACGTCGATAGTCATTTGTTATTGAGCTACGGGTGTCCTTGGCAACTTTGTGCAGAAAGAAGGAAATCCAGAAGAACACAATGAATATTATACAGTCCAAAGTGATTACTTTACAAAGCCGGTGATAGATCATAAACTCTAGTATAGTCATTTGTGATTGAGCTACTGAAGTTCATAAAAAAGAAACGATTCATTGGATGGCATATGCATTAACAAGGCAACGCTGTAAATTGCCTAAATTCAATTGTAAATGCTGTACAATTATGTAAACATAATAATGAGGATATTTTGTTATGACAAAACATCTTCATCATCATCATTTTTTCCTTTCTTCACCTAAAAGTGCAAAGGATACTGGATTGGTACACCGGCCGCAGCGTAACTTGATCATTTTTCCAGTCCAGGATATATTGTAGTGTGAAAACACGTTTGCAAATAAATATGTTTTATCATCATGTTGGGAATCGAACCCGAGACCTCTTGTATGGTAGGCAAACGCGCTTACCACTACTCTTAAAATATAAAAAAATACATTCTGACATTTTAAAAGTAAACGCATTTTTTATTCCTTTTATTATTTCCATTAGTTTAACCATTCCATTGTGTATCAAATTTGATACATATCTATTTTGATAAATTACAACAGGGATGCAGAACATTTTAAAGAAGAAAATATAGAAGTCTAGGTATGTTCATAAGAATAAATCCCTAGAGGGTGAAATCCAGTTTTTTGTCTTCAAACATTTGGACAAACTCAAAATGTTGTAATACACATATTTTATCTAATATTTTTTATACTTTGTATCACGTATTTTTAAAATGATTTTTTCCATATATTTCTAGGGCATGAAATAGCATTTTTAATTTTAAAAAATACGCAATGAAAGTTTATGCATTTATAGAGTTAATAATCTATCATCTGCTGGGTTCAGTGATTTCACACACTATATAATTTTCACCATTCTGCCTTTAAGTATTTAACATCCATATTCACGTATGGCATTTTTAGTTTTTCTATATATGCTTCGTTTGGATATTACATTCTGATGCGTGTTAGTACTACTCGAGAGAATTATAGTATGCTGAAAACTAGCGACAGTTATTCTGTTAAAGCGGTAAAAAAATCATTAACTCTTAAAATGCTTACATTTCCATATTATTAAAAGTTCCATCTCTGTTAAAAAATTTAATATTAATATCGATTCAGTCAGAAAAAAGTCACGAACTTACTAGTTTTTATTTTTTATTATATTATCGTGATGGCTTTTATTTTGTGATATTTTATGAGAGCAATCATTTTAAGTACTGCGTTATATATATTTAAAAGTCAGATTTTTTTTTAATTAACAAGGTTGGTAAAATTCCTAGGACTTTATTCAGCAGAGTATTGAGCAATAAAAACTTTAATATCCTTTTTAATACGTTTGTGGCAGAAAGTTTTCATTGAAAATATTAAATTGTGCGTGCTTACACAAACAAAAATAACAGTAAACTGACAGGCACTGATACATTCACGTAGGCTATTAAACATTCGAACGCATTATACTTGTCTGCAAGAATTCGGATTTGAATATATATAAATAAAAATTATTATTAAACCTATGCGATTTCTATTATATTGTTATTCCCAGGAAAAAAATTAATAAAATTAAATACTGAGTCAATTTGTTTTACAAAGTATTTGATTGATAAATGAAAATCTCGACATTGTGAACGTGGATTCGTCACAAAGGGTTCTTAAGAAAGGGATAATAAATGAAAGGAACGAAAAATCTTCTCCGTTTGTTAAAATAACAGGAATCGTACTGAAAAATGTTCTTAATATTTTATTAAGGTTCATTATATTAGGTAATCACGTTATAGGTTAAAACAGTTCTTTAGATTTCTTTAATCTAATTTATGTATAAAAAAATTTTTTAACAAAATAATAAATAATTGTGTTTAAAGTAAGGCACATCAATTGATTTTTAAGTATTGTCATACTAATAAAAAATAATCAAGTCATCAAATTACGCAATGCGCTACGTTTATTATTTTAAAATTCTTCAATCTGTCGATTTTTGACAAAGGAATATTTTGATAGTAAAATACAATAAACTACATTTCTGGAATATTTAAACAAATCATTTTATAATTATTTTTTTTGTAAATATTATCAAATTTAATTATGCATAAATTGTGTATTTACTAAAACGAAACAAAATTATAAATACTGATTCCCATATTTAAAATATTAATCAATTTATTTATTTTTTGTAACAATAACTAATGAATTGCAAAACTTACATGTATACAAATAAACTCTCATAAACAAAATACAAACGAAAAGGTAATCCTTTATAATTGTTACAGCATGTGGGTGACAAAACTGGTATATTTTTTTTTAAATAATGTAAAATATAAGCACTGAAAAAAATTCTTTAAAATATGGATAAAATGAAAACAAACCCTTCCCTTGAAAACGTTTTAAAAATCTTCAAAGATATATATGTTTCTCTAGGTGTTTTTGTTTGTTTTGGTTGAATGTTTTGATTGGATGAGAAAAGATCGACAAATCATTTTTTTTTTTATTATTTTTTTTATTTATTGGGGATATCAACAGTAATACATTTAACAAAAATACAACAAATAAAATATAGAGAATAAAACCAATGACAGATATCCACAGAAATACATTAAATACACGTACAATACATACTATTGTGTTTGTGTGAGTGTAAGTGAGTGAGAGGGTGGGTGAGTGGGTATTATATTGGAATGAGAGTGGACATGTGTGTAAATATTGCACAAGTGTCAAGTGTCGAAAATACAAATATATTAAAAATATTAAGAATTAGAGATAAAATATAATAAAATAAAATAAAATAAGATAAGATAAAATAAGACTTTATTATTGAAACTAAGTATAAGACAAAAAAGTATGCTTTAAGACGCCCATTTTAAATGTTATTTTTTTACAATCAAATGGATCAATAAAGGGAAAGTTCAAATTATATTCACTAACAAAACGTATAAGTGGAGAGTTCTGGGCATAGTTCGTACGAACTGCTGGCAGATGAAATAGAGAGTTCGACGAGTGACGGGTGCGGTAGCTGGGGACATTTAATGATAACTCCGACAAAAGAGCCGGACTATCAAGGCGTCCACTAAGTATGTCATGAAGCACCCCCATGTTTAACAGTAGACGACGATCTTCTAAAGTAAGCAAGTGGTGTTTTTTGCAGGAAGACATATAATTGAGATCGGTATACCTGCATCTCCAGTTAAGATGTCTAAGAAATGTCCATTGAATTTTCAATTCACTTTGTATATATGTTTTTTTTCAGATTAAACATTGGTTCACATTATATTTAGCGGGACTTTGGGAGGATTGATTGTCTGAGAACGTAGAAAACCACGAAAAAAAAATATTGAAGAATATGAAGACACATTGCATAATGCGTTTTCATATTCTAGTAAGAAAATGGAGGGCTATTGTGTTTTTTCTTTTTACACGTTTGTTTATAAAAAGGTATAAAAACTATTTTCTTTTGTTTCAGCGATAGTATTTTCCGCAGAAAAACTAAAAAGTTATAGATCATCTTTCGTAAAAAATCAGCAATATTTTTTCATAAGATTAAATATTTTTTCTTTTATCAACCTTTTATTTTTATCAGTTTGTTAATGTTAATAATTTAAGCATATAGATTTAAAGTACATGAATCGTTACTTGCTCTACCACAACTTCAATTTGAGTTAAAAATGAAAAACTACTAAAATATTTTAGAAATTGATAAATACATAATTATTTCTTCAAAAAGCTAACACGTTAAAATTCTGATGTAATTTCTACCTTACCTTGTTACTTAAAAAATAAAAGATAAATCCTCGTCATTAGTATTTCTAGATATTTTTTTCTTTAGGAAGGTCCAATTATTTTAAGTTAAGAAATATGTTTAACTTTTCTCCAAAGAAAAATTCTCATTTTTCTCCCTATTAGATACTTTTGTACTTATCTTAAAAGCTTTTATTTTTAATTATGTTTCTAATTAGACCCAGTTTTCTCTAAGAAAGAAAATAATTTTAAGGACATATTTCAGAAAAAATATTAAATGAGCTTTATTATTTCAGATATTGTTTTTTTCTATTGACAGGTTGTGTGATTCTAAGAAATCATAATTAAAAATCAAATTAATAAATTATGTTAAATAAAAACGTTACTTACCATTTTAATTTTTTTTTTAACCTTTTTAAAAGATTTGGAAAGTAAAATTTGTATAATATAGAGGATTTTAATACAAAAAATATGTTTGTTTGCTATGAGAAGAATGAATGTGACGCCAATACTCGCACAGTAATAAGCCTGTATAAAATAGAGCACGAAGATAGAACTCATATCAAGAAAGACCGACACTCTGTTTTGTGACCGGTGTTTGTGTGAAAGAGATTATGTTGCTTGGCAATGAGTGAGGGTGCACACATGTAAGATGACTGGTGTTTTAATGATTTTTAATTTATTTTGCTATAAACAGGGCTTAATTAACATTTTATTTTTACAAATTATGAAAAAAAAAATTTTAAACAGTATGTTTCCATGTATTTTTTTTCTGAACTTCAGAATATCTAGCTATTTGCATGAAATTAAATGATGTAACATCACTGCGTGCAAAGGGTTTTTCGACTACAGTCTTTTAAGAGTTATTAAAAATGAGAAAATAATAAATGAAAAAATAAATTGCAGAGTCATCTGCAGGCGATTACTAGTACTTAATTTAACTCGGAAGAGTCTTAACTACATAAAATAAAGTAATCTGCTAATTAAAATACTTAACTTCAATATCAATATATAGATGGCGCTCCAACTCACTTGTGAATGGTTTTCTCGTTTAGTAACACATATACAAAAATCAAAAATGTTACCTGTGTGGATATTCGCTAATAAGCGGAATGGGGAATGTTGTAGTACCTACTTAAAATGGCCACTTAACCCAGCCAATGACAGGTCATAAGGCCCTGTAAACGCTCGAATATCCATAATCCTGAATTTGAAAAAATTCTACCTCATCTCTGTAGGGATATAAATAAAAAAAATAATTAAAAAAAAATCTTTACTTAAATATCAGTCGCAGAGTTACATAATAATTTTATTTTAATTTGAAAATTTACAGTTATAAAATTAACCAAATATATAAAAATAGATCGTATTAGAAAAAAAAACATGTTTCATTTTTTGTAACAATATGAATTAATAAAAAATAAATAAAAAAAGCTGACCATCAGCGTTGCAAATCCTACCTATTTTTCGGTAACAAAAAAACCGTTATGGAATATTTTTTATGTTGTAGAAAGCAACTGATCTGATACATTACTAATCTAATTATCGATCGCTGAAATATATAATATTTGGATTCATTTGAGTAAATCAAATTAAAACCACTTGTGATACCAAATTTGTGAACTGATAATTACAGTTAACTCTCACCAAAAATGTATTTATTAAATTTTTTCAAACAAGAGAATTTGATAATGACTTAGAAAAAAAAATTCAACTGAAAAATGCATATCAATAAATTAAAGACATTTTTTAAAACAGGAAACCATTTGCCACTTTCGATGAATAAATAAGAGACAATTTATCTGACAAATGTGTTTTTTGAACACGAATGTGTAATAAATTTTATTTCCTGTGATTTGCAATCCAATATGGCACCAATATCCAATAACATGACTGTACTGATAGATCGAAAGCAATAAAACTCTCGCGATAAAAATACGAAGAGTAATAATATTAAATCCCACAAATAGGGGTTTATTTAAGTTACCAGATGGGAGAAAATGGAAGAATTAAAGACAAACT
Organism: Micrasema longulum; assembly: GCF_059751315.1. Classification (NCBI taxonomy): domain Eukaryota; kingdom Metazoa; phylum Arthropoda; class Insecta; order Trichoptera; family Brachycentridae; genus Micrasema; species Micrasema longulum. Next base: position 136,638 of record NW_028278343.1, read on the forward strand.
ATTTTTTCTTAGGTTTTAAATGGTAGAATGAAGATGAAGCTTACAAATATCTCTCTATATAACACTGAAATATTAATGCAGAGACTTACCTTATATAGAAATATATTTAAAAAGTAGTTATACGAAAACTTACCGATAGTTATTAGGATTTGATTTTTTTTAGTGTTCCTATGATATACTCAAATATTTCATTTTTGGTGACCATTTTCAACAAGTTGTAAATTACTCATTATTAGAAAATGGAAATCATTTTGAGTTAGATTGGGGTTCGAACCTTGGGCATTTTATTCGTGATTGGGATTCATTCAACAATCATGCATATGCTACCAATATTAAAGGATCCCTTTTTTTAGCACATAAAAAAATGTATTTTAACGTTAACAATCAAAATTCGTTTTTGGTGGATCACAATTAGATTTTCTTCTTATATTCCTAATTATTTCGACCTCTTTATTTCTATTCACTGGATTTTAGAGAGTGAAAAAATAACAATAACTCACATTAATTTGCAACTGCGCCGCTAGGCGTTGTTTGACGTTGTATATTAATTGTTTAAAGCTTTGTTAATTACCCATGAGCAAATATTTACAAAAAAGTTACGCAATGCTCTTTACAAGCTTTCATGACACAATTGGGCATTTTGTTTCCGATTCTAAACGCCACGCCTTGCTGGCAAAAAACGATCAAAAATCGTTGGTCAAAAAACGACTTAATACGGTTTAGGTATGACTGAGGGCTTAAGGCATGCCTATGTATATTATTATGTCAATGTCACATAATATTAATGTCAAGTCATTAAAAAGATCTTTCATTAGCTGATAACAGACCGGCAGACAGACTCTGAACTATTTGTCCAAAGTATATCTTTCAGTTCCATGGACACCGTTCTCGGACAGGAAACGAAAGCCTGCTTGTCGAAAACATAAAGATAAATTAGGAAGGAGATGAGTATTAACACGTTGGCGCTAGATCTTTTAAATGTAAATAGAAAAAGTACACCCAATATAGTTGGAGCTTCAGATGTTGATGAGTAATAACAAAAAAACTAAAATTATTTTTAAAACGCAAAATTTTGTGACTAATGCTGAAAATCCAACGTTTGTTTTAACTACGTATGTTTTTAAAAATCCTGAGAAAAAAGTCAAGGTAATTATATACCTTATGATTTGTTATCGGGTGGAAGTGATTACTAACATATGGTTACGCACATAAATTACATCAATCCCGATGATGGATTCTGAAAATTGATACAAAATTTTCACCGCAAAATAACTAATAAAAACTCATTGCGCCTAAACAACTGTAAAAATAAAATAAATTTCATGCTTTTCATCTGAATATATCATAAAAAGAAAACTCTATTGGTTTAATTCCAAACCCCTCTTGAATCAGTATATTTTTAGTAATCTCATAGGACACCACTTCCACTGGTTGATCTGTGGAGAGAGTAACTCAGCGATAGGCTCTGGGTAATGCCATCTGAAAGCACAAACACCGCCTACGGTTTGGACTTCTAAACGTGGAAAGTTCTCAATAGACTAAGGGGAGGGGTGTGAAAAAAATTACATGAACTGCGATTGTAGAGAGATGCAGAATAATTCTCATCTGCTGCGGTGTCCACAAACGCAGTTAACTTGTGATGATATTGATTTGAGGATGGCCACTGGCAAGGCGATATCTGTCGCTGCACACTGGAGTGGCACGGTCTGAAGTTCGGACCCAATAAGTAAGTATACTCGTAATAAGGTGCAACACTTTATAATTGTCCCTCTAACCACATGCCCTAGGAAGGGCACCTTTAAAATTAGTAACAAACTGTCTATCTACTTTTGGAATTTAGTGCACATTTGCATTTCCTCTAGATGCCCTTTCACGTTCCAATTTCTAGTTTGAAGACAGCTTATTGATTCCAATTCAAGTTTTAATAATATTTATCTTTGTGCCAAGTTTCCGAATGATTTTTATAGAATTTCCATTGTTTGCTGTATCGAATGCTTTTTCACAGTCTATGAAATATACGAAAACATACCATGAACGTAGTGATGCAGAAAACAACCAGCCATAAAAAAATAAAACTGAGATAATAGCCCTTTTTCAAAACGAGTGAATAATCAAATCTACACAACAGATGGAAGGTTTTTGACTTTGATAAATGATAAAAAATGAACACATTAGTTTTTTTATGTATTACAAACAAGAATCTCATTATCTATTTGACCAGTTTTTATGATTCTAATAGTACCGTCAGATTTTTTTAATGCTGTGGGTGTTTATGGCAAATTGAGAAATGCCGTTTTTGTGATTGACACTATTTTCCGAAGGTGATTATTTAAGTTAAGTGTTTGAAAGCGGTCTGGCTGATTTTTTGGAAAAACAGAAATGACCTTACTGCACCCGATAACACAAATATCACTATTTTCAAAATTGTGGACAAGCTGTTTACTGCATAACTACGTTTATATTTCCTTTAGTTTCGGCATTTTTACTGTTTTATTCAGTATTTACTATGCCTCTTTACTCTCAAAACTATATTTAAAATCAAATTGAGAGTTCTCCAAAACGCTTTCACATTTCACTCATATTCCTGAATGAACCATTTTTAAGATTATTACCAAAACCTAGCTCAAAAGATTTATCAGTCGGATATCATTACATTTTTCAGAAAGTGATGAAACCATGTTACATATTATATTAAATAATATGTGAAAAATCAAGTATAGAATTATAGATTGCTTAGAAAATGAAAGACCCATTATTTGCGGATTGTTTTTTCACTAGGAATTTTAATACTAGGAATATTTTCATAAATTATTATTCTATAATATAATTTATTTGACCAAACTTCCACACTCGGCCGTTCATACATAATTCATGGTGTCCATAAATTAGTCCATTCATGTAACTTCTACCCGTTCGATAAAACAAATAATTCCATTTATTTTTGTGATCATAAATTATAGAGAAACGAAACAAAATCTGTTCCAAAAGATAATTTTAACGTGACTATGGTTGGACGTTTTTGGAATTATCACACGTTACACATAATAAATTATACCCAACCTGAATCCTGAAAGCGAAAAAACTGCTTTGAGTGGAAACAAAGGAAACCCAATTATTGCGGTTGACCCGCGGGTTAATTTAACTCTTTTTGGAATGTTCAAAACAAGAACATAATAAAAGGGCAGCAAAAAGCGATTAAAAATTGTGTATTTTATTAAACGGACTTATTGGAGATTGTTTTTTTGTTGGAAAAGCTTAATAGTGGATGACTTCAGACACAGATATTTTTTATACTAAAAAAGCATTCTGTCAGAAACTTTAATGTTTACTCTGTCAAAACAAAATGACGATAATTCGACTCATGGATAATGTCAGTACTTCTATATGAGTGCAAATCTTGGTTCCTTACCAAAATTTAAAACGCCTTGATAGTGACATTGGTGCTCGAGAACGGACTGAGCAGCCAACTAAATGAGCGTTTTAAGGGTGTGGCTGTAAACCTGGCTAAGACACAATAAAAGCACCACTTGATTTCTGAAACTGTTCATAAAGACTTGTGTCTTTCTTCAGTTTCGCATATTAACTAATTTTTTTAAAATTACCAATCGAAAATTTCACATTTCTTTACAATTAAACCGGGAAAATAACAAAACATAGAAACCTTAAAACTTTTTATTTTACCCCTTATTGCAGTCCACAATTAAAAAAAAGAGATATTAATGTTATCGGGTACAGTAAGGTCATTTCTGTGTTCTGCTATGGCGGCGTCCATGTGTAGTGGCCAAGACGCTTGACCCACACACGGAAGCTTCCGGGTTTGATTCCACAAAAAATAAATGTGATTTTTCTCAAGTCTAGGTGTTCCGTGATGTAATTCACAAATGTAATTGGGCCTCCTGGCCTATTGTGGTGTAAGAAGAAAAAAAAAAAAAAGGAAAATTATTAATCCCCTTCTGAAAATGATGTCGATCACAAAAACGGCATTTCTTAATTTGCAGAAAACACCCACAACACTAAAAAATCATTAAAACTAGTCAAATACATAACTGGGTTCTTGTTCGTAATGATTTAAAAAAACAAATTTATTCATTGTTTATATTTTTTCAAAGTCAAAAACATTTCTCCTGTCATGAAATTTTATTATTCACACTTTTCACAAAAGTGCTTTTATTTCAGTTTCACTTCTTTGTGGCTGGCTGTTCTCTGCATAACTGCGTTCAATTTGTGATTAACAAAATACACATGCTCAGTACAATCACCATTTTCTTATTTTCCGGCGTGACGGTGAAAGAATACAATGTTGGTTCCAAATTGAGATTGCGGCTATACGCTCCAGATCTCGAATCGAAAAGAAAGAAGAACGAGGCAAAACAAACAACGACACAAAGCCGAAAAACATACAGGAAACATGAGAAGAATTCGCCCGATACAACATGCACTCCAACAACAGAAGAAAAACGATTTGCGTTCCAAAGTACAAAAGTACATATAATTATCGAGACACTACCAGCAAAGTCCTAACACAGATCCTAACACGATTCAAACATGATCCCTATGAAACTGAGAAAAATTTAACTCTCGTCATAAAACTTAACACTTACAAAAATCCTAATTGTCCTTATACTAACAGTCGGAATAATCCTCTGGAAATACTCAAATCACACACACAGCTTTAACCCTAGTTGTCTCTTCTTCACACCTTGGGCTCCCATCGTCCTGCAAAACCGTCAATTGCGATTTTTTAGATTCACTCGTCGGAGTTCCGGAGTTCCCTAAGTTAAAGAACGCGGGATTGAAGAGGCGTCTGGTAATGTTTGGATACTCCACTAAGAGCTTGCCCAGAAGAGGCGAATTCACCGCGAAACGTTCCGCGCGAATTCATTCGCGCGTTAGCGAGATACTAGGCGCCAAAACATCGTGTCCACAAGCATCGCGCGAATTCAAAATTCGCGTGCACTTTGCCATACTGGAGACGCCTTGTTACGTCCAGTTGACCCGCAGCTCCACAGCGAGTGAACATATAAAGTGTGTTTCTTTGTGTGCACTTTGTCATACTGGAGACGCCTTGTTTCGTCCAGTTGACCCGCAACTCCACAGCGAGTGAACATATAAAGTGTGTTTCGTTCAACTCTTCGTCTCAAAATGCTCGCGCGTTGGTACGCTCCGCTCCTTCTGAACGCAATGGTTGCGCGTATTACGCACGAGAGAATCGCAGCGAATTCGCCCTTTCTGGACAAGCTCTCTGAAGCAGATGTGTAAAAATGTTGAACAACAATAAATAACTCACAAATATTAAAGTAATATAAAGCAAGAAGCCCAGAAGAGTGTTTTCGACTCGATAGTGAGCTACTCTGTCTGCGATTGGTACGCCTTATGGTGTTGTCATTGAGTTTGCTTGGCGTACTCCTAGAACCCGTATTCGACTTTTGGCATGGCACATTTAAACGATAATAAATTCAAAATAGTTGACAAAACTATTTTATATTAAAGGGTGACTTCTGTAGTATATATATAAGACGCTTGACTTACGCGCGAGGTTGATTTGTGTCACACCCGGATCACCACTGTAATTGAGCGGTTTGCCCTGTTTTAATAAAAAAATATAAAAAATTCCCATGAAACGTAAGACTATTTTTTACGCTTTCAAACAACATTTCAAATGACTTATGTCAATTGTCATAATAATGTCAATTGACTGACCCAAAAATTATATTTTGAACTGTTAATGTCAAATTTAAGGTAAATTTAATGTTTCACCAGAATGCATTAGAATTTATTTATTTTAACTTCCAAGAATAAAAAATAAATGTTTTTAAGCGAACGAATTTCTAAAAAAATTAATGACCTAGCCAACCAAAAAACAGACTGGATCAAAGAAAAATTAGTGATATTTTTTCTTTTGTAAAAAAGTTTATAAATGCTCCAATTGATGTTTAAATTACTACTGTATTTAGTAGGCCAATACAGCTTACTTATTTATGCGATGCACACTACGGTAAATGATGTTTCTTTTGGAATATTAATTATTTCTGATTCTAGGAAACTTATGTAGAAAATAAAAATGAATGTAAAACGAACATGAGATTTTAATCTATTGGTGAGGTAGAAACATTAAAATTGATTGTGTCTACATAAGTACGCGATGTAATTGTATTCTTGTTTTGAAAAACAATTTCGATCATAAACAAAACAAATGTATAAAAAAATACGACGGTTAAATTATTAAATTTTTTATGTATTTCTTACTGGAAAAACCCGTACCAAGGAATTTACTTTACAAGTATAGTTTAGTTTGACTTTTTTTCTACACAATGAATAGTTTTTTAATAGACTTTCTTACATAAACAATAAATATTTGATTTAAGATTTAAACTGTTGAATATTAACATTTTAAAAGAATAATAAACTATTGACTTTTAATTTAAATGTATTGTCGAAAAACATACAATAATTAACTTATGGAAAGCGGATATTTATTTCTTGAAAGCGTGTTTGTAATGCGATATTTAACGTCTTTTTTTTAAGAACTGTGTGTGGTTTTATATTTTTCTAAATGCAAATATAATGAAGTAAATGTATAACGTTTAATATTTGTATTAACATACGTTATTAGTACAAATAATATGAATTATATGCATGTTAACGATGCAGAATAGAGTTATGGGTGTGAAATAGAACCAGAACCTTCAACGAGTGTTTTCGACTCTACAGCTTCTCTAGAAAGAAAAACATACGCCTCGTAGTGTAATGGTTGGCGTATTTGCCTACCATGGTTGTGGTTCCACGTTTGATTATTTGAAGGGTTTTCTTTTTATTTATTTATTCATATAAAGATAAACATTACAAAAAATAATAACGCATCTCTAACTCTATGAGACTAAGAACCTCGGGTTAAGTTGAGATACAACATAACGGAAAAACAACTGTCCCGTTATTGTCCATTATTGTCCCTAGACTGGCACCTGAAGCTTAAGACTGATTTAATTACCTTCCTGTAGGAAATGAGCAATAAACGTTGTTTTAGTTTTACCAATCAAGTGCGGATAAAAAAATTAAAATTACGATGATATGCATATTATTAGAGATATATAAATAAAACTTAAAGATGTTTAAAAAAATAACGAAACTTCTGATTTATAGCTTGCCAACTACAGATGGCCGGTGATCGCTAAAGAACAGAACAAGAAATGAATAAGTTAGGCGCCGAACTGGAGTCGCAGATATCATGGATTACGAAGCAAAATGAAAATAGCAGTAAGCAGGACTCTTGGTGAGACAAATTTATGACAGGTGAAAATAATAAAATGGCTACCAAAAAAGTGTTGGAAGGCCACAAAAAGATGGGCCGATGACATTGCCTCGAAAGCAGGTAGAGTATGAATAAAAGAGGCGGGTGACAGAAAGGGGTGGAAAAAATTGGAGCAGACGGTGGATATAATTAGGCTAAAGAAGAAAAAGAAGATTAGCGACATTAAAGAAACATTTAATGCTTTACCAGATTAATTATTGCAATAACCATAAACATCGATTGGGCTCATTTGAAGAACAATAATAGTTAAACATTTCAAGAAACATTCTTCAGGCAAATGAGTTCCAGTTATCCTTAAATCTAGTTAAATAAAATTTCTTAACTAAGCCCTTGTGAGTTAAAGCTAAATAATATGTCTGACATTGAGCAAGTTAAAAAAATTAGAAAACATTTTAATTTCATTGACTTTTGGCATTTATAATATTAAACTTATTACTAAAGGTCACTAAATGGCCCTTTGACTATTTGACTATAGAAAAATATGATCTTCACTCTGAAATATTCATGAATAAATATTTAAAAAGTTTTCGTTTTAAATGACAGAAATAACTGTTCTTAGAACTCTTTTTTAATAATTTATCATATGGTCAAAAAGCTTTTTTACAATTAATATTCAAAGCACGGTTAAACATTTCAATAAATATTAGTACATATTTAGAGTGTACGTTTGTGTAAGCTTCTAACACCACGTGTGCACATGTGCACATGACACCACGTGTGCTTCACGTCTAATGATGGCTTGGTAGTACCAAAAGTATGTAATAAATATGGAAATAGAACTCTCAAATATTTGGTACCTAGAATTTTTAATTTATTACCAAAAGAACTTAAATTTAACTCACATTGTAACAAGAGCAAAATAAGAGAGTGGCTACTCGATCAAGAGTTTATATATGAATAGTAGCTTAGGTGTAAATATTTTATTTTTTCATATATTTTCTTGTATTTCAAAAAATAAATTTATATATTATTATTTGTATAAACATGTTTATTCTGATCTTTCCGGCTGTTATTTTTTATATGTTATTCATTGTTTTTATAAATGTAAATAATATTATTAAGTCAGTATAAATATAATCTTCACCAACAAGCTACAAAAAGTGGCTTGGTGGGATTTTAGTTTTAGTAAAAATATAACAAGTGAAATTTTTTTAAATTGTAAAAATGTATAATTATGCTATTAAATCAAATAAAAATAAAAAAAAGGTTTCAGCTCTTTCACTTCACAAAAATTAACAGATGAAAGAGTAGTGGAAATGTGTATGTTCAAACACAGGCAAAATGGTGAATTTTACACAGTGTGTAAAGTGGCCACTGAAACTGGAAGATTAAAAACAAAAGGTCCTGGTCGTTTACTATAATTGCAAATGTGTTCGGAGAACGAACATGAAATTGCGTTATTCCAAAGTTGTTCAATGATCTCCCACAAACCATAATTAAAATGAAAGATCTTCAATTGAAAAAAAAAGAACTGAAAAAAAATATTTTAAATACTTTATAGTGTCTGTTGTCTGCCTAGATGCTTAGACTCCCATTTAACATACTCAAAAATGTTATCTCTCTCTGTTGCAATTAAAATAAGATTATTGTTTAGAAAGATTATCATTTATAAAAATAAATCGTCTTCATTGTTTCGGTGGGTGAGCTTCATTTATTGTAGACGTAAAATATAAATATTGATTTGTAATTTCGCATTTTTGTTTTTTAGTGAATTAATAATTATGCCGACGGAAGAGGGCTTAAAATATTCATGACAACGTTCATTCTCAGGAAAATTAGGGTGAAGATTTGTTAACCCAACATTAGTATTTTCTCATAGGGTACACGATGTACCGATAACCTGTAAATCTCAAAAAGTTCTAATACATGGAACATGCGAGTACATCATAATGGATTTTATACCTTTTACAAGTCATAAAGCTAGTAAGTTACGACTTTGAACTAGAAGCACAACATAAAGTTTTTATTGAAGCTTTTATTGCAAGCAACTGTTTCGTAACAAATCACCATTTCAGGTAAAACGCAAATAAAAAAAAGTTTATCTCTAAAATTTGATTATAATGTCAATAAAATATGTATCTCACAATGATTATTTAGAAATAATGAGCGAAAACGCTATTTTTTTACTGAACGTGGTAAAACATCGACAGGTTTGTACTTGAACATATAACTATTTAGATTTCTCCTCAATTAATTAAGTAATAATTCAGACATATGAACCTCACCCGCATCAATAAAAGTTTCAGCTATTTAACTTCGCAAAAATCAACAGATGGAAGAATTGAGGAAATGGAAAAACATGGTTTTTAAACATAGGTAGAATGGTGAGTATATCATATTGCAAAATAGCTACTTGATTCAGCCGATGTCATCTAGCCTTCCATATACCACTATTTTTTTTTCCTACTGTGTCTCTGTTAAAAGTTTAAATATACCTTAATTTAATGGTTACTGAATCTTAAATTACCTATTAAAACTTGGGGTAATTTACAGTAAGAATTCATTTTAATTATCTAAAGTAGTTATAGAAAAGTGAACAATCACATTTTTTTACAAGTTGAAGTTAATAAGGGTCTATGAAATACTGTCGAGCAAAAAATATTTTTTTAATACTTATTAGCAGCATGAATTTTTTATTTTATTTTGAATCCCCACAAAAACGGTCCATTGCATTGGCCACGACCCTCATATGTCACGGTTCGTGTAAACTTTTACCTTATTTGTGACCGCTTAAATTAAATAGAAAATTGTCACGAATTGACTACTTACTAATGGTAGAGACGCTCCTTCTTTATTTACATTTAAGTAAGATAAAAATGTCACTTTCTAAATATTAAGGTTGTCTCTTTATCCTTCTTCTATCCTTCCCATCTCCTCTTTTCTGTTCATAGAAAATGTTTTTTTTTTTTTTGGTTGATATTTGTTTTTAATTTTTGTATTTTTGTATAGAATTGTAAGATTCAATATGCCCATATACTTGTAATTTTATCAGACTGAACGGTTTGGGTAGGTAGGAAAAAATTGCCTTAAGGCAATTTGTCCGCCCTTAAATGTATATATATATAGTATATGTATATAAAGTGTTAAAAAAATCTTGACGTCACAATTATCAAGGCCAAACATGTGTTTTTGTAGGAACATATTTTTTAATAATTTCGTGTAAAAATTAATGTATGATAACATTTTCTTACAAAATCCACATTTATTTTGAAAATACAATTAATTTTCTAAATCCACCTCACATATTTTTATCGCTATTCGTAGTATGAAATATTTCCCAATCACTCTTTGTAAGGTCACCATATCAAGTGCACCGTTCTTTTTAAAATACAAAGTGACATTAACATTACTTTCAAGAAACAACTCTTCTCTTGCTTCTCATTCTTTCTCTTAGGATTATATTTTTCACAGTGTCGTTTTTTGTTGCATCGGCGTCGTTCTTTGCGGGCATCCATCTTCCCTTTTTTGTAATATAAAATATGGTTTTTCCTTCCGATATTATTCATTAAAGAGGTACGTCTTAAATATTTTCATCGAAGATCGTTTTTCACTAACTTTCAAACGTTTATTTGTCAGTGTCCATATTATTATGAAACTGCACAAGGCAATTTTCACAAGTTCAGTATCGACAAAAATGCCGTTTTAAAATATTAAATGAGTTAAGGAGACCAAAGAGAGTTGTAACAGAGGAGAGTTGAAACATTGGCAATATCGAAAAATCTACGATCGATGGCGAACTGCCAACATCGCGCATTTATTGTTTTTTTGATGTGTCACTTGATGGAGTCGGCAACAGCAGTCTACGGGGTATGGTAGTATGTATACGATATCTGGACGGAAAAAAATAGCAAAAGTAAGTTTTTGGCCAGAATTTTGATAGCTTGTTATTTGATTACGTGAATGCTGACGCGTTATTATTTCCAATATGCACTGACTTTTAAATTTCAAAGCGTGATATTGTTTTTCGAAATTCGCCTCTAGTTTTAGGTTAAAGGCCATTAATTTGAACACAACCTGATTTTTTGGGCCTAGAAGAGTTGAAACAACTTGTTTCAACTCAAAAAATCGGAAAATTTAAATATTGAAGTTAATGTTAAGAACTCAAATAATTCTCGTTAAAAAAAAAATGAAATGATGGTTATATGATTGGTTATCGCGCCAAACGTCCGTCCTTTTTTGTTGAAACATCTACAATCCGTATATAAAATAAAATAAAATATATATTATATCAAGGGAAAAATTTGCATTTGTGTTTGAAATTTAATATTCCAATTTCAAACCTTTATTTAAAATGTGAGCATATGAAGTGATACCTAGAAAGGAATATTTTGATGTACTCCAAAAGCTAAAAAAGTGAGTATTAATTAATTTTCAATTATATTACAAAACGACCGCTTTTGTTCACCCCTTTCTAGCTAAAATAGCTTTTACCCATTCAGACCTTTATTAATTCCGGTGGATAAAAAAATATGTATTATGTGCTTACTAAAAGACATGTTTAATTTTTTTAAATACTTTATAAAATATTTTACTTTAAATTTTAATGAACAATAGGTATTAAACTGATCAACAACGTATTGAGTTTGTCTAAATTTTTGTAGACAAGGACAGGATTCACTGCCTAGGGAGCTGTTAATATAAACCAGAATCCACCTGATCCAAGAAAACGGTTAAAAATTAAAATGCATTTTCAGGTGTTGCTTAGTATTTATGTTTAAAATGACTATTGAAATCATTCAACGAATGGTTATAAGCCCTATCAATGCCTAGACTTTTGTATGTTTATGATTCGGAAACGTTAATGTAACAAATGTAAATAATGCATGTTTATTTGATCAAATGAGATTAATTTAGCGAATTATAATGATGAAATTACTGGTTATATATTTATTTGGCATTTGAAAAAAAAAAAATATTTACAAAGCACAAAATCACATCACACAAAAAACTGGATTTCACCCCCTAAGGAATCATTAAGATTAAAAAATTACAACAGGGATAGAGAACATTTCAGAGAAGGAAATATTGAAGTGTAGACATTTATGGGGCTCATGACCAATCATTAGCTGGTTCAAGTGGCCACTTTACACACTGTGAAACACACAACTTAACTTAAATCAACAGACGGAAAAACTGAAAAAATATGGATGCTAAAGTATTTTTTTTTAAATGGTCATGAATGGTGCAAGTAGCGACAGGCAGGTGATTTACGATCACTCACTAAAATATTTTTAGATTCGAATGACAGCGAATCACCCCGCAGTAATAACTGCTTACCATATTTTTCACAAGTAAATAAGCATATATACATATCTGCAGTAAAAAAATCTAATAATACAAAAATAAAATGCTACATTTTTAAGGGCATTGTGCTTTGTCTAAGAGCCACACCTCCATAGCTCTTGAAAATTACTTTAAAATTAAATATATCTGTACCTCAGAGTCAGACGGTTGCAAATCCGAACGTTAAATGTTCAAAACAACCCTAAATAATCTACTTTCTCTAAGTGATTTCTAATAATTAATAATATACATTTGTATATTCAGCATCTTAATACATTGGTTCATTCATTATAAGACTTACGTTTCTTCAAAATCAATGGACATGGTCAGAAAGCGGATACGAAAATCTAAATGTCATTTGACCAAATTCTGCATCCGTCTGCCTCTAAAGTACAGATATTATGTAAAAACGACTACAATTCATTCCAAAACCAGCTAGAAATGAGTCAAACTAAAATTTTAAGTTTTGGGTGTGACGCCGACTACAAACACAAGCAAGAAAAGGGACGTACTTAGAGATACCAGTAATTAAAAAATAAACTCGCCGCTTTTTAATTTCGGTAAATAGGGGAGTAAATAAATCATAAATATCGTTTGGATTATAATTAACACCCGGACTGAAAGGGTTTAAAAAGTAAACTACTAATGAGCGAACTTGAGCTCAATTTTTATTCTTTGCTATGTATTTATTTTCACTCTAGTCTAGAGAGCACAGTCTAATGGACACGGAACGCTAATCCGAGTGGATTATCGGAACGTTTCGTGTAGCGGAGATTTTTATCCCCGCCTGGTAAAGGGTTAACTGACTTTGAAGTTTAATGAATCAGACAAGTTTGATCCCCTTCAACGGGGTAATACTAATTCATTGCTGATGATAATATAATGGTTTCACGGTTTTTATCTAAAGACAAAACTTTCTTCGTTACTTTATTAACCCTTTTGCAATGATTTCAAATGAGTCTACATTTATTTTATTTAGAATCTTGAAGTAGGGCACACATAAACATATGTGTATCCTTATAATAACAATGTACGTTTCGCACCTTAAGAACGAAAATGACTATACTAAAAGAATCAAATTTTTCGGAAATTGCAAAGGAAGAATGTGAATTGTGACACCTTCGTATTCTTTCGTCGATTGTTTTATTTTTCCCAAAGTAAGCACTAAATTTTAAATTTAAAAATTTACCGAAAGCATTCATTCAGATAAGAATCTATGAAAAAAAAACGGCAATAAAAATAAATGATTAAAACTTTAAGCAAGACATTTATTTAATGAGTCATTATTAGATTGCAAAAAATAAAATAAACAAATGCATTTTAATAAATAATATAACATAATTTTTACCAGGTCAGATCAGGTCACCAAACACATGATTATATTCATTCACAAAATGACATAAACGTAAATAAGCCATTAAGATTATCGTTAATTTAAATAATAAAATGACATAAATTTATATAAGTCACTTAGAATATCGGTAAGTTGGAATTAAATAATCACAAAACAAAATTGGTTGTTTTAATATTAAAAAAAAATTAAGTTAACTTGCCATTTGTGTCATGATAAAATAAACTCAACCGGCTTTTGGTCACTATCTGTTTGTCTGCGTTACGTCCTTCACACAGTAATGTAAACGCAACACTTATATAGTAGCTTCCGTACTGACACGGAATCTTAATTGTCAGTAACAAAGAGACTGATGTAACGGTTTTGTCCTATTCCCACCCGAATGTTGCGTTTTTTTTAATGCAGAAAGATGAAGTTTTCATTGAAGTTGTTTTATGATCTAAACTCATTCGAAGCTTTTTTTGAGTAAATTCGTTTTTGTTCTAAAGCTGTGATATATTTCAAATAATTTATTATTTAAAATTGTTTTTCATTATTTTCTGTTGACTGAGATTTATAAAAGTGTAATTAAATATGAGATCATTGAGAATGAAGATACGAGTATTCTCAATAAGGTAAAAAAAAAAAAATTGTAAAACTGAGACGTACGTTTTAGGTTCTTGGTACTTAAATACTGTGAAGATATTAAAATGAAGGTTAGTACTGAGAACGGTGAACTAAAATCAACCTTGGAAAATATATATTTGCTACAGGAGCAAAAATAGCACTTCACAATGGAGTCCTAGTGCCAACCTTTATGAATAGAAGCAAAGTATGGTTGAGGAAATACAAAGATTAAAGTAGGCTAAATACTGTTGCAATGAAATTTCTTAGGCAAACAAGTGGTAAACCTATGCGAGAAAGGTGCTCAACTGTCAAGATTCGTGCATTATTTAAGGCTGAAACAAAAATAAGCATCATAATTTATTTCTTCAAATATCATTTTGATATTTGATTTAACGAACAACATGAAACAACTTAGAATAAGAACCTTCCTTTAAAAAGATTTTCAAATTTTTAGTTGTACATGCCTTTACATATAATGTCAATTATTTAATATACTCTGAAAACTGGTTTCTCCCATTTAAATTGAAAATATAATTTTACAAATGTAAAAAATATTATATGATGTCAATATTTTTAATTTATTAAACGTGATTTTGAAGACCAAGGTTTTTCGATTTCTGAACAGAATTCAATCTGTGTTCAGTCATTTTTCATAAAATTGTGCGATTTTGTGGCGTTCTGAAAATTCGTAAGCCTTTTCTCTATGTAGGTCAGAGAATCAATTTGAGCCTCATACTGACATTTCCATACGTATATAGATATTTGAATAGTTTAAGAGTCACGCGTTTGCCTACCATGCAAGAAGTCTCGGGATTACTTTTTTTTACAAGTTTGACATGAAACATTAATTTGACAAGGTGTTTGACAATATTAAAATATTTCACTGCCCCTTGACGGGCACTTCTTATTCTTCTTGTAACAAAATTTATTAAAGTTACGCTTCAGTTGGTGTACCAACGTGGTGCCCTATGCGCCATTAGGTATATATCAACAGAAAAGTGATGACAATAGACATTGCAGTAACGTGATGGTCTTTTGAGGGAATTAAAAAAAGAATAATCGATTAGGTTCATAATTTAAAAAAAAGATTCTTTAATATTACTGTAAAAATTTTCAAACGCATTTAATTATGTACCTATCTACTTTTTGGTAGAATTTACCTTGATTAATATAAATCTATGAAGCCTTATGAAATTGAATAATATTAAATAACATATACCTGCGCATAATAATACAATAGCTGTTCATAAGATAAGCACCTACATATTGACCTGTTATATCATAAAACGCCTTAATTTTAACGTGGCACCTGTCATGTAAAAGCCCTCCGGGCGTATATAATAAATTAAATTAAAATAACAAAGTGCAACATTTAAATAATTATGTTTCGTTTTTAGTTTCTTGATGGGAGGAATACTTTCCCGAAACGAAAGTTACACACACTTTTAAAATTTATTTTATTTTTTAAGAGAATGCCGATTCAAACAATAAAATTATGAACTTTCTACAAACGATTTATTTTTTAAAAGTATTTTGCATTTATATTTGTAAAAAAAAAACAAAGTCAAAAATATCTTATAAAAATCAAAACATAATTTCAACGACACCCATTATTTTCAATCGGTTTTTTAAATTTTACAGGGAAATGTAAGAAAAAATCAAGTTTTTCATACAATCTCAGAAGGTTTCATGCCTTGTAAGAAGTCAGTTTATACAGAGAGCTTGTCAGAAGTTGTATATGATTAAGCTTAGCTTAGCCTTTGATGTCAGAAGAACGTTTTCATGATATAAACATGGTGTTTGTAAGAGAGAGCTACATACGCAACCAATATAAAAATGTGACGAAAATAATAGATTCCATATAAATTCCAAGGATAGGAGCCTAATATAAGCATGATATAAAATTGCTTATATGATTATAATTTTTTTTTTCATTACAATGTTATATTTTTCCTCACCTTGGCTGCCGTGGAGCTGGAAGGTTCATCAAACAGAGACCAGACCTTTGGTTTCAATCTTTGCCACATGGAAAGCTCTCCAGCAAGGTAAGCTTCTTCATAGCCAAATATCCTGGCTATCTCTTCATCTGACGGCTTCTCGCTATCTATGTCCAGCTTGTCGAGAATTGCGAGCGTCGTCTGAAATGAAAAAAAAATCATTTATTGAATGAAAATATTACAAATATTTGATTATTGAATCATAAATGCTTTCAAAGTGTCAAGAGTCGATTATTGTAATAATTTGTATGCAGGTCTGCCAATTAATAAAATGATTTACAGTCGCACCGAGAATTATTTTTGGAATCTTAGTTCAGTCATATTACTCCACTACTTCTGAAATTACACTGGCTACTTTTTACATACAGTGTAAAATAGGAACTGGCAAATTGGCACAACTCTGCTATGCATTTCAGTTGAACAGTATTAAAAACGTTTTACGCTTAGATCAGCTACGTCCCAGATGCTATCATTACGTCATCATCAAAAAAGTCATTACATATGTACGCAAGTAACGCTTTATTCGGTGAACGAGCTTTTGTGGTTGCAGGCCCTGTGGCATAAAATGGTCTCTCAGCAGAAGTGCAAAACTGTTAAGAGTAAAACAATGTTTCGGAAAATCCTTGAAATCCACCTGTTATCTTAATTATTTCAACAAATCTTGAGCATCAACTAATTAATAGTTTCACTCAATTTTTAATCAAATAAAATTAATATTGGTTAATTCACTTGATAAATTTATTTATTTAGCAATATATACGCCACATAGGCATTTTTAAGGACATATGTATACATTTAAAATTATCATAACAGAAAATAGAAAGACACTATCGTATAAAATATACTTAGAGGGAATGAAAGCGGGAGAAAGGTCTTTATAATTGAATTTGATTCAGAGATCTAAAGAAAAGAGATAACTTGTTATCAAAAAAATCACGACTGGTATGTTTGTTGGCAGACCTAAAAATTCTGGGCATAGGACAATGAAATCATAGTTAGTTCTATGGTTATCGTTATTAAAAATAAGTTTTTTCTGAGGTTTCCAGTTGAGATATTAATTTAATTGAGCTCAGTAGTTCAGGCGCATCAGAAAGTGAGTTGAAGAGTGGATTTATTTCGACGGTCTTGAAGAGAAGACATATTTGCTGATAATTATTATATTTTCTGATTAAGTACACTTAAGTGTATTATATGACAAAACTGGTGCTTGATGAGTTATCCAGGTAAATCAAAACAAAATCATCACATTTTTTGGTTCTGTATTTATTATCACATTAAAATTGTGACACTTTTAATGGATTGGTGGGAGAAGTTCTCGTTCTATAGTTGATTTTTTTTTCTACTACGATAAAAAAATATTTAAATAAGATAATCGTCGATCCGTTATTTTACAACACGGAGCTATTTTCTAATTTCGCTAGCTTACATGTATTTTAGCTAAAATGACATTCTGGCTGCAACATCAATATAAAATAGGGTGATTTTTTATATATTACATTAGCTTTGGTTCTAAGTCGTAAAATGAGTAATCTTGCTCTTGCCTGAAAAACTTTATGAACGTGATTCCCTGGGTGCCGTTTTATGCATTTAATTAAAAATATTATTAATAAAATAAATTCTGCCGTGCAATCCCTAAACTACCGTTACTCTAAAAATCCACTTTCTAAAAAAACGGGAAAACTTTTCAATCAATTAAGTCTCGATGATATTGACAAAAACTATTTTTTTTTTCAATTTCAGCATAAAGCTATGAGATGATTGTGATTAATTGAAAAAAAAACGTGTCTAATAAGTAATTAAAAATAAATCAATCATCAATGCCTGCAGACAAAAAGTTGCCCGAAACTAGTTAAATGCAGTATTTTAACTGAAAGCTGCATAGAAAGCGATTTTAAGTAATTATTTAAGCCCAAACTGCAGTATTTCATAAGGTTTACTGGGTTTTAGTTGGTTCTTGGTGGCAAATAATAGTTTTGCATGTAAGTCGTTGGAACCTAGATTTAAAAAAAACAAAGTTTATCTGTCAAATTAAAATGCACGTAATTAAAAAAAAATGATTGGAATGTATTTTTACAAATAAAAAAATCAAAAACAATGTTTTGAGTTTGTCCAAATTTTTTAAGATAAGAACTGGAGTCAACCCCTTAGGGAGCTGATAAAGTTAACATTTCATAACATAGATTAAGAACCTTTTATAGAAAGTAATGTAAACGTCTAGGCATCTACAGGGATTATGATCTGTCACTGGCTAGTTAAAGTGGCCACTTCATAATTCACTTGGTCCAAGAAGAAGTACAAAAACTGAAAAAATATTTCAGGCTTTGCCTAGTACGAGGGTGAAATAAATCAATCATATAATGAATCTTACCCACACCAATAACGGTTTAAGCCCTTTAACTTCACAAACATGAAAAGACAGAAGAATACAGATGTTCAAATATAGGCAGAATTGTGAATGTTACACAGCGTGTAAAGTGGTCACTTAACCAGCTAATGAGAGGTCATAGGTCTTGTAGATGCCAAGACTTCTATATTTTTTTCTCTAAAATGTTTTCCGTCTCTGTTGTAATATGTTAAATAGTTCAACATAATGAAGAAAAAATGTTTTCTCTAACCGCATTTAAGATAATATTTTAATCATTTATGGGTTAAAAACATGATGTTACTGCATGGGAAGGTTTTTAATTTTTAACCTTTCAGGTATCGTAGTGAAAAAAAAATGGACATACTTTTGGCTGATAAAATATTAATTATGAAGCAATAAATATCAAAAAAACTTTAAATGTGAGTTTCAGTGATTTAACCTCTGGACTGCAGAATTATTATTGCAAAAATTATAATAAATGCATGTAAAGATAAAAAAATACCTACAAAATATTTTTAAATAAAAAAAGATCTCGATCGATCGTTTCGATGCCGGATCAGTTCAATAAACCTAGGTAGTCAGTACGTACAAGTAAAAAATCTTGTATGACCCTTTCAAGTGGTAAATAAAGCAGTTCAGAAATCAACCCTTAGAAATCATTGTTAGCTTAAGGGTTAACAAGTTCCTTTCAGCAAGTTCAATACCTGGCCTCTTGCACGTTAATACTGTGATTGAGAACTTGCTATTGATTGACCCTTTCACCACCTATATTTATTGATGTACAGATAAATGAAGAGGTTTTTTCACCAAAAAGGGTTGAAGCACATTTATTAACCGTGTTCTGACTTCTGGATTAATGTTAGTCTTTGGAATTTGATTCAATTTAATTTATCTGTGTGTTTTATATATTTTTAATTTTCATCCTTGTTTTAAATTTTTTAACTTTTTGTTTAAAGTATCCTGTTTTTGTAATTTCTTCATTTTTGTAACAGTTAAGTATTTTTATTGCAATATATTTTTTCAGTTTTATTAAAAATTATGTAGCTGTTAAACTGGTATTTTTGTATCTAGTAAAGCTGCTAGGAATATTTTCTTACAGTTTTTACATGTCCACACTTATTTCGTTTTATTTTGTATCGCAAGTATTAAATTTATTTTTTTGCCAATAAACGCCGTATTTCGCCACTGAACTTAACTGAACTGAATCAACAGAGCAAAGTATAAAATTGGAAAAATGAGGATGAAAGTAGACTGAATGCTGTCGAAACGCGATTTTTCGGTCAAATGTGTGGTAAAACTATTATTATTATTAATATGAATAACCTATATAGTGCCATTATCGTAATACTTCAAGGGCGCTTTACAAAGTGATTATATAAAGATATATATTATATAAGAAAAACAATGTACTTTGTCACCACATGCTAAGGATTTATTCAAATAATTTAGAGAACAAGTGGGTTTTAGATTTCTTCCGAAACATCACTTCACTCTCACAGTTTTGGACCTCTGCTGGGAGAACATTCCATGCCGTAGGGCCTGCGACCGCAAATGCGCGTTCGCTGAATTTAGTGCGCTGTTTGCGTAGAGATTTAATATATTTTCCTTTTGACAGATGTAGCTGATCTAAGCATAAGACGTCTGTCAGCTAGTTCATCTGGAATGCAGAGTTCCCTTAGATATTCTGGAGCAGAGTTGCGCAGTGACTTATATATAAGCCAACAGAATTTGTACTCCGCTCTCTGTAGAAAACGTTGCCCGTGTAATTCTCGAACTCTTTACAATAGGTGTATAAATGTCGAGATACGTACATTTTGTAATGCTAAGATAAGCATTATCGACTAAATCAAGAAGAGCCTTCTACTTTAGTTTGGATACGAAGAGCGAATGGAGAGCGTAAGAACAAATAAAAATATTTACTATGCGAATATTGATGCACCCCGAAATCAAGCAAGACCGAGAAAGACATGGCATTACCAAATTCAACACATACTCAAAGGTGGTAAAGTCAAAAATCAAAATAATCAGCGTGCGTCCATGAGAAGATGAATAGAAAAAAAGAAATGAGATCTTCAAGAAAAGACAGAGTGAAATGGCAATATATTTTCTCGGCCTACTTTTACGGGAAAACGCACGACGGTCTTTTTTTTGGTTACAAAATGTAAGTTTTTTTGTTTATTATTCATTCACAAGACTCATATTTACATTTGGTGGTGTGAAGAACACTCAATGCAGAACATCTAAATTTATTACATAAAGGTACAGCGATCAGGTATACGCTTTATATGCTAGCCTGGAGACTGAAATAACGTGTTTTTAACGTTTTATGTCGATCTGGTAAGGAATCAAACCCGAGACCTTAAGCATTGTAGATGAAGACGCCAACCACCGCAAAGATTTTTACGAGAACGTAGCCATCGAATCGGAAACGGTCGTTCTATTAGCTGTGTCTTTGTATTTCAGAAATATTTAATGTTTTAAATCATTACGGTAAAACATTTGGAATCCATCTGGGTCTTGTCTTCACTCGATGTTATAGAAAAATGATTAATTGTTACAAGACGTTTGTGGTGAAAAGTTTAACTGATTTCATAAAATAGATTGTCTAAACGACAGTCAAAGTGTTTTATACAAAATTGAAATTGAAACGGAGAGGAAAAACGTTTTTGAAAAGGGAGTTTAGAAGTCAGTGCATGTAGAGGGCTTAATACTTTTTATTGGCTTGTTTGAGTGGCTTTGTAGCCAATGATAGATCTTAAGCCTTGTGAATACCTTGACTTCGATATTCCGCTCTCACAAATGTTATCCCCATGTTTCAAAAAAAATCTTTTTTCATCCCTCGGGAATGAAATTCAGCCTTTTCCGAAACATTTGGACGTAATACTCAAAATATTTTTTAACATAAATTAAAACTTATAAGTAAGAAAATTACAATCTCAAAATTGCCTTCCCATAATTTACCTGAATATTCTAATTTTAAAATTCGGTCGGCACTTTTAAAGAATTGGAATCAAGTGGTGGAAGAATAAGACTCGAACCTTGAACTTTCAATCTGCAAGTTTTTGAAATACTACATGTAAAGCTATTTATACTGAAAAAAGTTTATGATATTTTATTTTATTCAATATTTATAATATACCCAATTATATTTTAGCATGATTATAAGCAATATCTCAATTTAAAAAAAAATCCTTGTTAAATCGGAACTCTTTTATACTAAAGTCAATACATTCTTAAATATTACATCAATATACTATATACATTGTACACATTTATACACGTCAAGAAATGTAATACAAATAATGATTATGATAAAATTTTAAATAAACTTATCAATTAAACTTCTTGGTTTAATTTGTCTTTTTATTATTTTGTCAAATCAGCGTTTTCACCTAAATAGGCATCTTCAAGACTGGTGAATTTTTTACAACGTTTACAGTTTTAATACTATTCTTAACATATTTTGAAGATAAGATCAAATAATTATTTTAACAGGGGACAGAAAACATAAATATTTACAACTAGTGTGCTAAACAGTTAGTTTTTGGGAGTTTTTGGACCGAAATTCGGATTAAGTTTTAATTATTTAAAAGGTGGTAAAAATACAGAAAGTAACACACGGCAAAATACAATAGAGTGAGAAATACACATTTTAACAGATAAATTTAGCACTAACTATGGAGTTTTATCAAAAAATATCAACAAAAAACATCAATATTACAATACAGATAAGTTAAATAATTCTAAACGAGTACAGGTGTATAAATGTATTTCTTTATTAATTTTATTGATTAACTTAGTATTTAAACTTAGTTGGAATAAAAATTTAATTATTATTTAAGAAAATAATAAATGCAAAACATTTATTGTATTTGGTACAATATATACTTTTACAAACAGATTAATAAATTATTTTATGTTTCGATTAGCAATAGTATCAAAAGCTTTATATATTTACAAATAATTAAGCACACCTACGGTAAATTTATAAAGAGTTCTGCTTTCAAAATTATATTTCAGAGAAGGGTCTCTAATGTGTATCACATTAACTGAGCTGTAAATTTTATTATTTTTACTAGGTGGCTATAATTTTTCACTTGAGTACAGACTCGCGTAGGGTGGTCCAGTTGTATGACAAATTGAGGACCTTTTTTAGGGTTTCACGAGGGTGAAATGTGATTTTCATCAAATTTAGACCAAGGAATCCCTTGTATATTATGTCCGGTATCTAAAATATAAGAATCAAGATGGGACTTGGAAGTAAAGTATGTCTGTTGTTTTTGAAGCAGTTTATAAAATAAAACGTTTAAAAAATATACAAACGAGTAAACATTAGTGGTTTTTTTCCCTTTCAATTATTGAATTTTTATCGGTTTGGCAACATAATATTTTTTTTTAAGAAATCACAACAAAGATAGAGAATAATTTTGAGAAAAAAAATTGGAATTTTTGGCATTTACAAGCATTCAAATAATAAAATATAACTAATTTAATAAAAAAAAAAAATCAATTTGTTTTTATGTACCACTTATATTTTAACAATTTGACAACCAACTTGTTTTGGCAATACTATGCCTTCTTCAGGGTTATTTACAAACAACGTAACATACATATATAGACTCGCGCTCAGCATCCGTACCGGCTGGGCGTGAATTATAGTTTCTCTCTCCAATCGTAGCTTAAAATTCGAAATTAAATTGTTAACTGTTAAACAAACATTGTGTTAGTGGTTATAAGTGGTCGATGTGTAGACAAAAACTTGGAAAAAGAAGACTATTCATTCTGAAGCATTATTTTGCGCTTTTACTAAAATATGTGACAAGTGGTGAATAACGGAAACTTTCAAACAACAGTGCGCCCACTTAAAAATCATAAAAAAAGAACATGAAACCAATCAAATCGTTTAAGAATGAATTAATTTGTGATGCGAATGTACAAAGGTTTAACTATCTGGAATACTATCTCCCACGATGAATTACAACAGTGCTACTAAAAGTGAACTTATCGATAAATACTCAATAGATTTAGAATATTTTTTTCAATATACTCGTCCATACAAATGATACGCCAATCCTCAAACCACTCTCATACTTATGTTTGTCCAATAATAATGTAAAAAATGAATAAAATAGAGCGGAAATTTCTTACTCATTATAAAACGAAATAATACAGACTAAAATGGATACAAAGTCGTTGAAACAATAGGCTTCTTTCCCCCCTCCGGCATGTACACGTGGGCCGGACCATCTTCTAGGAATTTAGCAAACAACATGTGTTTGCACATGTGCGATACTACGACAGTGACTAGTGACTACCCAACATCTACGAAAGCTACCCTTCGGATATTTTTATCTGTTATGTTATCCATAGTGTTGAAGTGTTTTTTCTGTTTAGTTTTTTATTGTAAACTTTTTAGTACGAACACTTCACAAATTTACTATTATGCTTAATGTTTGTTTTTGTAAATTTTAAAAATATTTTAAGTTGCCAGAATTTTACTCGTCCATGCACTTTGTAGCTGCAAGACGATTAGTAATCTAGCTTCAATAGGTAAATGTTATAAACTATCAAATATCCAAATTTAGTAAATGAGGTCTAGAATTTCAACCGTCCATGCGCTCAGTAGCTGCAATACTTGTTGTAATCTAACTTATATTTCCATAAATTTGTTTTCTATTTTTTTTTTTTAAATATCACTAAATCTATTAACTTTATTGTCAAATAAAAAATGTAAATAGGGGCTAGATTTTTTATTGTCTGTGTGCTCTGTAGCTGCAAGACGTGCTGTAATCATGCTCCTGTATATCATCATTGGAGACGAGGAACAATAATCCCAAACGTCCATGCGCTCTGTAGCTGCAAAACGTGGTGGGATATTTATTTATTGTACAGCGCCCTTGAGGTGATTTTCACAAAAACGACGCTTTATAAATTATCCAAATACATATATATTTGTATATATATACAATTTTCTCAGTGAGGGTAGGGAAGGCGTGGCTACGGAAGTAGAGAGGAGGGGGGTTTGTGTGTGGATTTAGGGAGAGGAAACATACTTAAAATAGGACTATTACTAAGATTTATTTGATCATTAAAAATATTTACTTTTTTATTTACAGCCTTTCTTATCTCCAATATTTTAAAATAATAAAGTGAATATCCTTTTTTGTTTGTATGTCAAATTTTGATGCCATCTTCAAAGTTCAATAAGTGACCATTTGTTAGGATATGTTCAGCGAACTTTTATTTAAATTATTCTTAGAAAAATATAGTTTTTAAGACATCTCGTATGTTCTGTTACTCTAGTTTTAAAAGTACTTGATGTTCTTTCTATGTAAAATTACTTGCAATCATGGCAGATCAACTTGTAAAAGCTTGATCGAACAAATTTATCAGTTTTTTGTTTAGCGTTTTTTAGTATACTTCCTATATTATTGGTAAAATGCTGTTTTATGTCATCTTTCCCTAAATCCACACACAAACCTCCTATCTTCTCTACTTCCGTAACCACGCCCACTCTGCTTTCACTGTGAAAATTTTATACATATTATGTTAGTTTGTTACTAACCCCGAAGAAGGCATAGTATTGCCGAAACTAGTTGGTTATGAAATTATATAAATAATATAAGTGGTACATAAAAACAAAGTGATTTTATTTAAATATATTAAATAACAATGTTCCACAAAGTAAGTGCTTCAAACGTCTAAAATAAATATTTTTTTTCATCTAAAAAGTATTGGTCTTTCTTGAAAAAGATTATTCAAAAAAATACTTGAGATATTACACGAAAATCATTATTAATTATTTATGCTGAAATAAAATATCATTATGGAGAATTATTATGCTGAGAAAGATATTAATAATTCGCCGGAGAGAAAAATACATTGCTAAGTAAATTTCATTTTGTAGGTAAGAAAATAACATGATATTAAATTTAATCAACTCGCTTTTTTGTAAAAAAGTCTTTAGTGGAAAAGTGTTTAAATTCGAAATATTTATTATTTATTAATATATTTTTAGTTATTAAGTATTAACAAAAGTTGTGTGCGTTTTTTTAAATTCAAAAATGATCACCAAAAGTAAAACAAAATGGAAAAGTAATACGTCATTTGAAAGAAAATTGTATGTTCTACAAGAGATTATATTTGCTTTTGCGTTATATAATATATATTTATATTTCATCAAAAGAGTTCAACGTGGAATGTAAAGTATGCAAAAGTTAATATTTGATGATGACACCCCCCCCTTTCTGTTTGCGTTTAATCAAAGAAAAACATGCAACTGACTTATTTGTTTTTGTGTTATTATTTGTATGCAATAAATGTAGCTGTTTTTAATGCGAATAAAAAATAAAATATAAATAAATAAAATGTTGAAGTAATAAAAGATAATTATTGGAGTAAGTATTACAATGAAAGCATCCACCCCTTTCCCGAAACCGTTCATAAAGACTTGAGTCTTGCTTCAGTTTCGCATATCAATATCAATTTTTTTTTTTTTTTAACTAATTAAGCGAAAATTTAATATTTCTTTACAATCAAACCGCGAAAATAACAAAACAAATAAACTTTCAAAACTTTCATTGTACCCCTCACTGGAGTAAGTATTAAAAAAAAACGTCTTTTTCGAAAACCTGCATGAATGTTTCATTTAAAACCTTTGACCGTAAGTATGGGTGTTGATATAAGTTCTGGCCGCTTTTTAATACTTAGCGTGTCCAGTTGGATCATATTTTGCCACTTTAATATGCGGCGAAAGATATCGCCTTGTCGTTTGCCACAATTAGGTCCCCAGAAGTGTAGCCCTCTTCCATAAGCGGGCATGTCAATAGCTGGTTGTCGTCCTGAGTTGCGCCGGAATCACATAATATATTATCACCAGAGAGGTACCCCCACCATTTTTTTACATCGTGTAATACCAACCCGTAGTCTACTGAGGGCGATCCATAGGGAGTATGTTAGGTGTTTACCTCCTTGGATATCCTCATTTGGATCCATCCACGGTCTCGCTCCAAGATCCTGTTACCATAGTTCTTCTTTCCGCTGTTGTGGAGATTCGGCGGCTTCCGTGGCGTAGTGGTCAAGACGCTTGACTCACACACGGAAGGTTCCGGGTTCAATTCCCGGTGAGAACACAAAAATTAAAACGTGATTTTTCTCAAGCCTGGGTGCTCTGTGATGTAATTCACCACTGTAATTAGGCCTCCTGTCTTGTCGTGGTGCAAAAAAATAAAAAAATGTAAGAATAGAACTGTATCTAGATCTCAGACGCAAAACCGTCGGTTGGTGGTGGTGGTGTAGGAGATGTCTAGGATCGTGAGTTTGTTTGTACCCCTCTGCTTCTGCGGCTGTCCTTCGAATGTGTGGTAGAGCGATTACAATGATTAGGTATATTTTATCAGTCGGTGTTAGCTCGAGGCATCTTGCTACTTTCCATGCCATTTCATTAGCTGCTATGTTTGCCTCTTTAGAGTGGGCAGATTTTTGCTACACCGGACATGCATACTCCACAGCTGATATGCATAAGCCATGCGCCGAAGTTCTAATTACTGATGGCGTTGCAGCCCATGTGGTCCCCGTGAGTTCAAGTATTAAATTGTTTCTTGCACATACTTTTTCTTAGTTTGCATGCAGTGCTCCTTACACGTTAGCGTTCTATCAACGGTGACTTCAAGGTATTTTAGTGTTTTGCAATTCTTTATTTTCTATCCCATCCATTCTAAGTTCAGTTTTCTGGCAGCCTTCCCCTTTCTTAGTTGAAATGCAGAAAGTTATGTTTTTTTTGGATTTAATTTCGGGTTATTTACTATATGGAATTCTCCAACTATCTGCAGAAAATTAGTTAGATTTTACTTAACCATCTAAAATGTGTTCTTCTGGGCAGCCACGGCAGTGTCATAAGTATAAACTGTTTGGTTACTTAGCCAGCGGTGGGTTGGTCGTTTGCATAAATATTGTAAAGAACAGGCGCAAGAACACTTCCTTGGGGTAGTCCATTTTTTTTTAGTTCTCCATCTGATGTTTTAGCCTTGGAAGGTAACGTAGAATCTTCTATTAGACATAAGCAAACCGATAGTCTGGGCAAGTTTATAGTCCTATTAAGGGTAAGTAAGGGTGTAGATTTGTTTGAGAAGCTTATTGTGGTTGACTGTGTCATATGCTGCTGTAAAGTCACTTTTCCCTTCTCAAAACCATCCTTTATATACTGTAAATTAGTCGACAATGTATTTTCCTAATTTTCCTTACCATTTTTGTCCTTTACTTCCTCGATTTAATGCAAACAGAAAAAAAGTGTCGAAAATTACTTTCGTCTAGTCGACATTCTACTTTGAAAAGAATATATGTAATGTAAAAGCAAACTATGAACAATATATTTTTTTAATTTTATTTTTTAATTTTATTGTAGAACATAAATTTTCCTTTCGAATAACTGATAAAGCTTTTACAATTTTTTAAAACTTTTAGCAATGACTTTTAAATTTGAAAAAAAAAGAAAAAACTTACGTTAATACCTAATACATGACAAAGTAAATAGAAAATAAAAATTAGTATCTGAGCGGTATATACGAAAAACCTTTTTAAAAATAAACCAAAAAATGATGGAAAAAATATGGAAAACATTTCAGATCTAAACAATATATTCCTCGCCTTTTCTACAACAAAGCACATACGTTATACATCAATGATCGCATACCGCGAACTTAACCAAAACAAAAGCTCATTCTTTCATATTCTATTAAAAGTTATTTCTCAGAAAATCATCTACACGTGTGAAAGAATACATAATATCGTTCCAAAGATACTGTGCCAACTTTTGGCAAAATGTAGAGTTGGTTCAACAAGTTTAACGAGTTTCGCTCTTCTTACGTGTCTTTCCAATGAGATTGTTTTACTAAGAAAATTGGATCAAGCCACATATAAAGGAACCCACGAAATACGAATACCCTTGCTTATTTTACAATGATATCACAGCGAATGTAACCAACTAGTTTTGATACAGAAAAGATAACGGGAAATCTTTTATATTTATAGATAATGTTGTGTACACAGTACTAAGTTTATACAGGGTGACTGGAACTCAACCCGCCAAAGCAAATTCGTACATGAAAACGGTCATTTGCTAATTATTGGATCTTAATTTAGCGAGCTAAAGTTTTATAGTTTGGGAGATATGTAAATTTTTATACTTTATTGAGATTTTTCCAAAATTTGTCCTTCAAGTATTCAGAACTCTTAGTTTTCAGATTAAATTATATTTTATTTATTTGTTGGTAGTCATAAACATTTGTGATTAAAATAAGTAGGAATTTCCTTCGAACTAGGGTTAAAAAATAAAATATAACGCTTAAAAAAAAGGTGACAAACTAGGGAACTAACTAAGAGTCGAACAAATTATTGAAACACCGTAGTTTTTTTTTTCAGGTTGAGTTTGATTGTTCAATATCTAATTTTTTAACCCTAGCTTGAGGAAAAATTCCGACGAATTTTAATCACAAATGTTTATGATTGCGGAAAAATAATAAAAAAATACTAAAATAATAAAAAAAAGTCTGAAAGTCAAATTTCGGAAAAATGTCAATAAAATATATAAATTGACAAATCTCCTAAATTATAAAACTTCAGTTGAAGAAAGTTAGATCTAATAATAAGCAAATGATCTCTTCTTTACGCGAATTTGATATGGCGGGTTCAATTCTAGTCAATCAGTATAATATCTAAAACAGCACCAATTGCGTAACGAGATGTATTGATAACGAGATGAATTGTTAATACAGATGACATTCTTAAATAATAAATAGTATTTACAAATTAAAACGCTAATGGAGAATACTTTAAGCAACGAAATAAAGGTTTCAGCCCTTTTACTTCACTAAAATCAACAAATGGAAGAATTGAAGAAGTGTGATCACAAATCACAAGCCTTGTAAATGCTCAAACTTCCATATTACCTTATTTAAGGTATTCTCCACCCCTGTTACAATTTGTTAATCTTAATGACTCTCGAGGGGGTGAAATCCAGTCTTTTGTGTACAAATATTTGGACAAATTCAAATATTGTAATAAATAGTATAAGTAAATATCGTATTACTGTATAATAAATTAATTAATAGGTTGTCATATTGTCAACCTCGTGGTGTAAAAGTGAGCGTTTGCCAACCATGCAAAAGGTTTTGGGTTCGATTCCCGACATGGTTGACATGAAATATTTATTTTAAAAAGTTTTTTTTATTCATTATTTGGATAATTAATAGCTATAATAATCCTAAATTTAAAACAAAACAAAAAACAAAAAAGCCAATTACAGGGTTTCACAAGTAGCATCACAGTTAGTTCAAAAAAATTCTCGAACATAAAATGAACAGTAATCTAATGTAAATCTAAAAGATAAGAAAAAATACTACGATTGTTTCGAAAGCAAACGGCGTACGTCATTATGATTATTTGCAAATAAATCTATGTTTAATGATTTACAACAACAACAACAGCAAACCATCTAGCTCTGTCCCCGTAAGGGTAAGCAGAGAGGATAGAATGCCACATCACTTTATCTTTGCATACAGATCTCGCTTCTTCTACATTCATACATCTTCTCATGCACGCGCGCCGATTATTCCGACTTTTGACATGTCAGTCTTCAACTATTTGTTGGATTCGGTCATGGCATGTGTTTCTCGGACTACCTCTATTTCTGCATCCATCAACATTCCCACTGTAAATATTCAAGTATAGTAGTTCAGGGCAGTCGATTGAACTAGAGGAAATTTTTAGTAGATAAATTAGATTCGCTATTTTAAGACGTTTTTGCAGAGGTAATGGATAATTTATAAATTTTTGTGAAAATCACCTCAAGGGCGCTATACAATTAATAAATATCCCAGTACGTCTTGCAGCTACAGAGCGCATGGATGGTTGGGATTCTAATTCCTCGTTTTCAATTAAGATCAATCAAAAGTTATAACAGATAGGAGCTAGATTACAGGACGTCTTGCAGCTACAGAGCGCATAGACAGTTAGAAATTTAGCCCCCATTTACAAGTTTTAAAAATTGACAAATAATTTTATTGTATTAATGATATTTGAAAAAATAATAACATAAGTAATAAAAAGGAGTAAGATTACAACACGTCTTGCAGCTACTAAGCGTATAGACGATTGAAATTCTAGACCCCATTTACAAAATTAAGGTATTTTAAGGTTGATATATATATAAGCTAGATAACCAATCATCGTGCAGCTACAAAGCGCATGGACGAGTGGAATTCTAGCAAAGTTAAAACGATATCAATAAATTTACAAAAAATAGAGCACAGTAGTAAATTCATCAAGTGTTCATGCCAAGAAGTAAGCAATAAAAAACTAAATAAACAAAACACTGTTTCAACTCTATGGTTAACAAAGGAAGATAGATGTCCGAAGAGAAGCTTTTGTAGATAGTAGGTAGATACCGTCGCCATGTGATAATTTCTGGAAACGCACGTCTGTAGTTACTGGAGGATTATGCCTATTGTTCCAACGACTTGGTGTCCATTTTGGTCCGTATTATTTTGTTTTATGAGACGCAACATTGAGGTTCAATTTACTTTTTTACATGAATATTACACAAACGCGCATATAAGCGGTCTGATTGATCATTTTGTATGTTATAAGAAGGCAGAAATTTGAAATATGATGTATTTATCAATAAATGTCAGTTCACTATTAGTAGCACTGTTGTAATTTATTAATTATGGGTGTAGTGTTCCAAATAGCAAAATTTAGGTACTTTTGCGTCAAAAACTGATGCATTCTTAAACGGTTTTAATAGTTTACATAAAATTTTATGATATTAAAGTTACAGGCGCACTATTTTTTGAAAGTTTCCATTGTTCACTATTTGTCACATATTTTGTTAAGAATCAAGTATTAAACAATGCTATTAAATAAATAGTCTTCATTTTTCCACTGCTTGTCTAAAACATGACTACATTTTTACACACTAACAACTTATAAACATTAACTCATTGTTTTCTAACATATAACAACTTATTTTCAAATTTATTATAATATTATAAGCTACGTTTGGAGAGGAACTATATTTCACGCCCAGCCCGTACGGTGGCTGAGCGCGATCTTTATATTTATTTATTGATATATTATTTTTAAAAGTTTTTAGTTCATTGGGGAGATTATTATATTTTTTTACACCTTTGAAGACAAAGCTATTTTGATCATGACTTGTGTGAAATTTGGGAATTTGGATATTATTTTGGTATCTAAGTGACTTATTTATCTCAAATTCTTTTATTTTTTCTTCTTTATAAATTTGTAAAATAGAATTTATTTTATTAAGAGTGTCTACTGTATGAACCTTAAATATTTTATATAGACTGTCCGTATTGAATGTTGAGGATTTTTTTAAAATTACTTTAATAATTTATCTTTGTACTATTTTAAGAGGGTTTAATATATAAGCATTTGCACCACCCCCTCCTACAATACCATATTGTAACAAATTGATTAAGATACGTTGCAACTGGTGAACGAATGCAGTGTTCTATGCATCATAGGTGCGGAAAAGGAGTGATGATGATGAAGATTTTTTCCACACTTATGAACTCTTAAGGGTTATCAATAAAAACGCGTAATTGGGGGCGTTTCGAAGTGGCTTTTAACTTATTCATATGTTTTGGTTTCGGCCAAAGCTGGAACAGAAGCCAAAATTCGGTTTTGGCCAAAACTAGAACAGAAGCTGAAATTTGGTTACATTTTCGGCTGTAAATCTTGTTTCAGTCCGTCACTAATTGTGTACAGGCATTAATTAAAATTTTGTTAGAAGTTTTGAATTTAAATACTTTAATGCTCGAAATAATACGATACTAAAAGATGTCCCACCAGTGGGTGAAAGCGCTAATTGGTCAAATAAATAAATGAAATACTACCATTTTTTTCATAATTTACATGGAAAAGTTATTTAACATTGATTTGAGTATGTCCAAATGATTATTGATCGGCTCGATTTCCTTCCAAAGGAGTTAGAAGATCTAAATTTGTTGCAAACCGTGAGGTTAAAGTGGCCATTTTATACTAAATGTAATATTGACCATACTGCCAATGTTTTGAATTCCACATTTTCTCAACTGAAAGTGATTTGTTGCTCAAATGGAAATGTAAATGTGTAAACCTAGCAAAATGACAAATGCTACACCGGGTGTAAAGTATTCACTTTAACGAGCTAATGACAAGTAATAAGTAAATGCCTAGACTTTCACATTCTTTTCGCAGTTTTCCTCTTTTGTTGCAACAGTTTTAGATCTAAATAACCCTCTAGGGGGGAAATCCAGCTTGCCTGCAAACATTTGGATGTACTCAAAATACTGTAAAATATTTCCAATTATTTTAACAGAGAGGGAAAACATTTTTGAGAAGAGAATATGTAAGTCTAAGCATTTACAGGGCTTATTATCTGTCATTGACTGGTTTAAGTGGCCACTTTACACATTGTGTAACATTCACCATTCTGCCTATGTTTTCCCTCTCTGTTGAAATAAATTAAAAAATGAATAACTCCCTAGGGAGGAAATCCAGCCAGTCTGCAAGCATTTGGACATATTCAAACATTGTTGTATTGTTAAATAACTTAAATTTTCATATAAATTTAGAAAATTTGGTCCAATTCCCCTTATTTATTTGACCAATTAGTGCTTTTACCCGCTGGCGGGTATCTTTTATTAAGTCTTTTGAGTGTCTAGACATTTGCTTTATTAAGATATTCAACATCAATATAATAAACAAGCTAAAACATTCATTCAATATCTTTTAACATGTGCACGGTAGTCCTGCTATTCACTGTATTATTCATGGTAGTGTTTATACGTGTACAGTTTAACATTGGGATAAAGGCTAACAGGCTAAATGATGATGTAAAGAGCAATCCAAATATATGGTGAAAGCACCTGTTCTGATGTGGGTGTGTGTGGATGTTTGTGATGATGACAGAGAAAGGTTTAGGGTAGCGAGAAAACTTTTCAGCCCCAAGCTTTAGGGAAAATGCCAGACATATTTAGCGAAAACTAATTGTAATTTAATGAGATGATTTACATAGGACCTTCGTTTTGTTAATTGATGAACAAATTACCTTTACGCACCATTTATTTTTTAACTATTTACCGGAAAAAATCTTTCAACATAACATAAGGACAGGATTTAACCCCCTAAGAAGCTGTTAATATTAATATATTACAACAGAGATGATACATATTTAAGAGAAAGGAATATAGAATTCAAGGCATCTACAGGGCTTGTGACCTGTCATCGGCTGGTGGCCATTTTACACATTGTGGAACATTCACCATTCTGCTGTTATTTAAACCTCTATATTTATTTAACTATTCTGTTTTGATAATGTTTATGATATTAAAGAGCAGAAACCTATATTAATGCCGGTGAGATTCACCTGATTTAAATAATTTTCACACACATTTGGGAATGCCTTAAAATATTTTTCAATATTGTTGATAAATTGACCTTGTCCATAAAGTATAAAAGTTGCATTTTTTTAAAGATGGGACACGATTGTTGAAATCGTTTCACATAAGTCAAAAAATGGTACAAGATCTTGTGCTGGATTTAACCCAAAAAATAGGGTGTTGTGTAATACTTACACAAACTGGATGAAATCTGTGGTCAAAATTAGAAACATTAGAACATATCAAATTTTCAAATAAATATTTGAAACAAGATATGCGCGCGCTTCAAAAATGTGCACGCATATCCCACGACTATAATACTGTTAACTGTCAACTTCAACTGTCAATTCTTATTTGTTGTTGCTTGTGTCGCGTTATTTGTCTCGGGTTTTTTTCTTTTACTACACTTTTTTACTCCCTTATTTTAAAGACACAACAAAACATATAATTAAAGCCCATATTCTTTCAAAAATTCATAATACGGGGTCAAAAATATAAATGACAATGCTTTCTTTCTAAGATAAACTTTTCATTTGCTTTCGTATTTTTTCCGTATTTTGTTTTGAACTATATTTAAATGATTTTTTGCTATTTCATTATTCCTGAGCTGGCACCGGAAGCGTAAAATTTACATGATTTAAAAAAGTTATTCATATTTAAAGCATTAACTTTGTGGTTAAACATTTTACTAAATGTTATGAAATATTTGTATAAAACCATTTACCAACTTTTCTATGTCTACCGGTTTCGATCAATTTTTATATCTTGTAAACAGTAATTATAAAAATACTGATGTTGATAATAAATGGAGAATAATTTTTCATGTAAATACTATATCCGTAAATGTATCAAAATTTTAACCAAGTAATATCAAACCTGCTTTTTATACAAATAACCATATTGGTAAATTATTGATCAATAATATTAAGATAAAAATAATTCAGGTATTTACCAATTAAAATGAATTCTTGTCCTTCAGCGTTAGTTAGGAGAACATCGAGAAATTTAGATATTCGTGTCAAAGAACATATTAGATATTTTCAAAAAAATAATAACTTTGAATTTACAAATCACCTTATCAATTTAAATTATGACTATAATTAAAATACAGGTGTTAAAATATTACATGCAAATATTAACGGGTCAAAGGTTCTCGTAAATAATATGGAAATCTTTCACATTGGGGAAGCTTTAAAAAATAATGTTCATTTGATCAATAATCAAACAAACTTCCAATTTAGTCCTTTATACGATGTTCCACTGTAATGGTTACCTTATTAAACACATTAAGCTTACACTTTCCCTCTATTTTTTTCATGAATTCTCAAACAACAGAACATTTTCATCATTTAATTAGTGCATGTTTGTCCTAATCAGTGCATGTGATTATTAAAATGCATGTCGTGTTGGTTTTATATTTTTGTGCCCATGGTGAAGGTGTACAGTGGGTTTTAGCATGTTGGTTTGCATGTTGGTTTTATGGGTGTCTTGACGAAGAAACGGGTACGCCTCGAAACCGGTAGACATAGAAAAGTCGGTAAGTGGTTAAGTACAAATATTTAATAACATTTTTTAAAAAAAGTTCATTTTTCACTGCAATTAAAATTACAATGCAGCACCCCGTGCACCACTGGATACAAATAAGGAAATGTTTGTGGTGAATATTGTTTTATTTAAAAGATAATGTAAATTTCAAGAATACAGTATTAGTAGTAGTAGTAGTTTTTTTGATGAATTCGGGAAAAAATATAATAAAAATATACCGAAATCAAGGAAACAGGAAAAGCACATAAATACATTATTTGAATGATTACATTTCGTAAGTTTAATTAGCACAAAAAAAGAGTTGTGTTATTTATTATCTTGAGTTTGAGGCGTGTTGGATTAAAATCTCCGTAAGAAGATGATGTGTACGGTGATGAAAAAACATGTTATATTTTGTAAGCGCGGAGGAAATTTCGCAAAATAAAACACCCGACAAGAAAATGTCAACACGAAAGTGACACCCTTCCGAGTTAATAATAAATGGAGGGAAATGGCTTAAGTGAGGCGTTTTCTATGCCAAACTGACTATTTTTGTCGCTGTTGCTGCCAGGGATTGTATAAGGTTAGTATATGGTTTTCTTCAGAGCCGAATGAATTTCATTATATCTCGCGTCATGGTTTTTTGCCGAGCAGTGATAGATTGAAAAGTGTAATTAATTTCTCCTAAAAAAGTTAAGGCCCTACGACAATGCTGATAGCAAAAATACGCTTCTTACGGGTTTTAAATAATAACTTATAATAACAATGAATTAAATCAGCGATATTTGGAGTTTCGTCCAAATGTTTGTATACAAGAAATGGAATTTATCCCAATGGGAGTTATCGGGAGTTGACATGTTACAAAAGAGATGGTTATCATTTTGGGGTGGACCTATCATTGAGGGAGTCACAAACCAGAGGTCCGAGGTTCGAATCCCACTTCATTACAACTCAATTCACATTTTCTAATATTGAAACTCGTTGAAAATGGTCACGAAATTGATGAATTTGGATAATCATATGAACGCAAATATTTCTTTTTTTAAAGTGTTCACTTTATATACTGTGTATCATTCACCATGTAACATCCATATTTCTTCAATTCTTCCGTTTGTTATTTTTTGTGCCGCTTAGAGTTGAAACTTACACTG
The DNA here is from genome assembly GCF_059751315.1 of Micrasema longulum. Lineage (NCBI taxonomy): Eukaryota > Metazoa > Arthropoda > Insecta > Trichoptera > Brachycentridae > Micrasema > Micrasema longulum. Next base: position 173,667 of record NW_028278343.1, read on the forward strand.
ATGCCAGTGAGATTCATCTGACTGAATTATTTCACCCACATAAAAAATAACAACAACAAATCATACTTCGTCGGACCAGTTGGTTTAATAAACAGAATGTTACGCAATGCATAAAGTGGCCAGTTAATCCAGCCAATCATAGGTCGTAAGCTCTGTAAATGCCTTAATCTCTATTTTAGTCCGCTAAAACATTCCCTTTCTCTGTTGTAATATGTTAGTTAAGCATACTTTAATTTATATTTGTGATTATTCATTTTAATTTTCGGTAAAAACCCAACAATAAAAAATGACATTTTATATTTTACTTACACATACAAACACATATACACACACCCAAACACTATATATACTCACCTACACACTATGTATACTCATCTTCACTAACATGTTTATTGTACAATAATAACACTTGTACGCTATCTTAAATATTTAGCATAAATATTGTTACAATAAAAATTATCGTCATAATATAATTAAAACACAATTCATTTATTTATATCTACCGATATACTTAAACTTTTGTATGATTTCTGTAATGTGTTTTGTTTTTATTAGAAAATAAAATAAAATGATTTATTTCATACTTCCACCATATTTAGATACTGTTTTCATAAAAATGTTTGTATTTTACTAATATTTAAAGACCGTTTATACGAGGACAATACAATATTGTTCTAACCCATTACTTGTCTACGTGTAAACAGTAATTTGTAGGACATGACATTGTTTCGAGACATTGCCACGGAGATATATGGGCAGGCTATCTTCGCGGAACAATGATTCCCCTATCACCGCGCGCGGCTGCATTGCCCTTAAGTAAACGCCCGCGGACAGGACCGTAAGACAATAGCGATTTGCTCGACGCAAGCGCGTCGTTCCTGCGTGTTTTTTCTGCTGGAAATGGAGGGAGAAAAAAAATTTTTTACCACTCAGTTCGTCCTTTAACAATTTTTAAACATTTAAAAAAAAAAAAAAAAAAAAATATTAGCGTTCTTATAATTTACACAAATATTTAATTTTGAGGGCCATTTTCAACGAGTTGTAAATAACTCACTATTAGAAAATGGAAATCAAGTTGGGGTAGAGTGGGATTCGAACCACGGACCTTTGATCCGTGAGTCCGAGACACTAGCCACGGGACCACAACCCGATTCTATCACATCTTAGTATAAAGTAAATAACACCTTTCGTAAACTCGCTCATAAAAAACGTCGTCTCATATTCATTTTTGTATTGTCCAATCTTTCGTATTGGCCAAGCGTTCTGTTCTGCACGGTCAAAGTTGTTCATGGAGCTGAGACAAGACGGTATTGTCCTGTCTGTTGTATTGTCCATGTGTAAACCATAATTAACTGAATAATATCCTTTGCTACTTAATTAATTCACGGATGAATGTATTTTACTTTATTTAACATATTACATCGGAGATAAAGAACATTTTAGGGAAGATAATATAGAAATCTAAGCATCTACAGGGCTTATGACCTGTCGTTGGCTGGTTTAAGTGGGTTCTTTACAGACTGTGTACCATTCAGCATTCTCCCCACATTTGAACAACTTTATTCCTTCAATTCTTTCTTCTGTTGATGTTTGTGAAATTAAAGAGCTGAAACTATTATTTATGCGGGTGAGATTCATCTAATGTGATTATTTCAGCTACAAACATACTAGGCAACGCCTGAAAGTTTTATTTTTTCAATTTCTTTATTTCTTCTTTTTATGCAAATACATGTGAGTAATTTTAATTTATGATTTCTGATATTTTTCATTCATTTTTAATTTACCCTTTTTAACAAACAACTATGCCTACTTTTGAATGACTTATATTGTAAATTTTAAAAAAAATGACAATATTTATAAACCTTTGCAAAAAAGGCATAACCTATTATTGTTTGTTTTTTTTAACGTATTTTACTGGTTTAAGTGGCTACTTAAATGATTTTATTAACTTTCCTTTTTAACCTCTGCATAGAAGACATAACCTATTACTGTTTGTATTTTTTTAACGTATTTTATGTTGTAAAAGCCCTTAGGGCGTTTAATGCATAAAAAGAAAAAAAACACCCTTTTGAAAAATTTTAAGATCATAAATTCAGAATTGTTAATAATTGCTTTTTATTGTAATTATTTGGAGAATCAGTACCGAGTGTTAGACTACCATTTGCAGGAAAACATTTTCTCTCCATTTTCTCTTCATTTTCTCTTCATTTTGGTTTAATTCCTTATGGGATCTAGGCAAAGTTATAAACTCGATACATGGTTCATCTCAGTGTCACCAAAGTGTTCTCACTTAATGACAATTTAATATGAATCTCGAAAACTCATCATTTTCTCTTTTAGGTGAATCAGACGAGTCTGTCCTATGTAAGGGTTGTAATTCAATTTTCCCATAATTAGCAGTAAGGCCAGCTCCGCCATCTTGGAGTACGAATACTCAATAGGGATGGGCTTAATAGAATTGCTCTCATTGCCGTGCTTTCCCACGTGAATGGATCAAAAGCTACTTAGAATTCATTTACCCGATGCGATAAAGCTTAATCAGATTGTAAAAAGCTTTTTATCAATTTCAAAATGCTTGGTGCTTCAGTTAAAATTTTTCAGTTGGTTAATAAGCTTAAACTTATGCTATTGTTATTATCTTGTTGATTATTGTAATAAATATTTTTTGTGAACACTATATACATTCAACTTTTTTGTGTTTTTGCCAAGTAAAAAAATAATATACGCGTAGTTTTACAGCTACGATTTTTAAAAAATAAAATCTTTTAAATAAAGAACAGTTTTAACCAAAAAAATTGCAAAAAGTTGGACATTCTATTGATAAACTAAATGCATATTTTTATTATCATTTGTTACATGAATGTAATGTGATTAATATTACGCTTCAGGCGCAGTTCAGGAATATTGAAATATTGCAGTAAACCTTTCGAATGAATTTTTCGCGTTGATCCCTCTAGAAATCGAACACGCCTAACTTACTTTAATACATCCATTTGATTTATTTTTCATTATTTTCACCTGAGTATTAAAGTCAAGGCGAAAACTTAATATTTTTGGGTCGAATTTATACTTTTGGCTAGATAAAAAACTATAAAAGATTTTAGCCGCTCGCCCCGTGTTCCTTACAACCCACGAAAGAGATTTTTCCACCCGGAAAATATTGAAAAACTACATTTGCGGTATAAAATAGGAGACGAGAGAGTCACTAGTCTCACTTTCAAGAACATTCACCGGGATGTGGAATATTTATAAACCGAATTCAGTGTATTTACATCTTCTGTTTTAAAAAGGAAAAGTGATCAGTCTAACGCTTCAGCTGCCAGTCCGTAAACAATGAAATATTTCAGTTCAAATAACCTTCAAAATAAATATTTCACATCCGCACTGTCAGAAATCAAGCTCAGGACCTCAAGAAAGATGGAAAAATGTCCCAACTACTACACATTAAGGCGGATTTCTCCATTTTTTTCTTATTCGGGATTTTTATCTGATAGCTGCTTTTGAGTCGAAAACACTCGTCCAAAATTTTTGTTCTAATAAGTTTGAACACAAATACATAAAAAAATATTTACTTACAACAAACCCATACTAAAGGAGTCAAATTAATAGGAAGAAAAATAATTTAACTCTTCACAGCATTATGTGGTCGTTTTGTTACAAAATCCAAAATAAAAATCAACTTTAATTTTAAATCAATATCACTCCACAAGTACACACCATTCAAAGCAATTGAGGTACATTTTCTCATAAACAGATTTTATGATAATGTTGGTAGCTAGATACTTTATTTAAGACTCACTCGTCCAGAAACTAACAGGAACGAGTATTTGAAATATTAAAAATCATCATCATAATTTTCTTTCCGCACGTAGTGGTGCATAGATCGCATCGTAATTTGATCATTTTTGTCATATGAAGGTAAGATTTTCAGTCTTACGCTTCAGGTACCAGTCCAGGGACTATGAAATATTCTAGTGGAAAAACACATTTTGACATAAATATTTTATGTTAACCATGTCGGGAATCGAACCCCAGACTTCTTGCTTGGTAGGCAAACGCGCCGATCACTATACCATAAGACTGACTATAAATTTAAAAAAATAAACGTGCTATTTATTACATATGTAGGAATGAGCGTTGGTTGGTGATTCTACATCGGTTAGGGATTGACAGAGAAGACGCGGTTGATATTATATAATGCGTGTATTTATTACATGGCAAATAAGATACAGCACTTGGTTGTGTAGCACGAGCGTAGCGGCGATGATGGGTTGAAGAGACTGCATTTGAACTACATGCTGAAACTGAGTGATTTTGTCGAGCGGGACTGAAGTGAACTGAACTTATTGGGCTGACTGACTAGCGTTGCGTCCGACGATCTCTTTATAGACAACGTGCCTTTGCAGTTCATTTCTTCATGTTACGGACGATGTGAACGTACTGCAAAACAATGCTCCTGGTTTAACGTGCAATACTATAGAGTTGCATTATACAAATGTATTGGATTCGATAGAAAATGATGACATTGCATCATCGGTCATCAGTCTACTTCAAATGAATTAATTTAACACGTGTGTGTCATCGATTATGGACTATGTACCCCACACATATTTTGCGCTCTGGTAAAATAAGCAAAACAACTGTTTAAACATTTTTCTTTGACTGTCAAGTATACTTTGAGGCATTGAAATACAATGTGACAAACGTCACATTCCAGTTTTCTAAGATTTTTTAAATTTTATGATGAAACTTTTGAAGAATTGAAAAACACGTCTTTCATTATATACAATATCATTCTTATTATTATTCTTAGAGGTAAAGGTCAGTGCTATGCAAGCTCTTGGCGTCATTGCAACCTGTAAAAATCTATTGTGACGAATCTCCGCGAATAGTTTTTGCCCTCCAAGTTCAGGTCTATAAAGAGCCCGGTTCTCCCCCTTTAAGCCCAGATCCGTTAAGTACCGGGCTATTAGGTAGGAAGCGAGCTCTTCAACATCCTCACATTTAACCTGTGGTTCCCCGAGGATGATGCACTTTTTATGATGCAAATCATCACATTCACATATAATGTGTGTAAGTGTTTTCTCATCTGCACTGCATAACTTACATCGAAGTTTTGGAAAAACTCATTCAAGGAAGGTTTTTGTTAAATCAGCAGTGCCTTATAAGGGCTCTACTGATAACCCTTGCTTGATTTCGGCTGAGATTTATTAGGTCAACAGCAAAACTTTACGAAAACTCTTTAATTTTTTTTATAAAGTATTTTAATTTTCTTTTAAAGCAGTTGAGTTATAAAATGTTACGGTGAAAAATTGAGTATCTTTTTTCTCACACTTAAGACAATCCTAAACTAACTTTCCATTTTTACCTTTACACTACTAAACTCTTACTAAGGTAATTTTCTCTACACCACTACACGAGATAAAACTTTCTGGGATTGTCCTTCGCCTCAAACTACAAACAATTAGCCTTTTGGTCGCGCTTAGATAAATATATAAACTTCTAATCTCACTTTGCTCTACGTTAATACGACTGTAGCTGGGCAAAGACCGTGAAATTGAACTTCGAGGGAAATGTTTTGTCTAAAGACAGTTCTATACGTTGGCCAATACGTTCACCAGCATGCTGGCAAACACGTATTGGCAAACGTGTACATAGGGGTATTTGTGGCTGGCGCAGCTGTGCCGCAATTATGAACGCTATCGTCATCTGTACATATCGAGACGGTACACTTTATTTCTGTGCTATCTCTATCTACTTCGGTTTGTTCTACCGACTAGTCATCTCGACGTCATATGATCGAATTCGACCAATGAACGACCGTAAAAATTAAATTCGCGTTATTTACCTTATAAATGTTTTAGTAAGCTCTCATTTATATTTTAATTAGGGTTTTGGTACAAAAAGTGCCCATTTCAAGGCGAGTATAAGCTCCAGTAAATAGTAAAACAGAGAAAAATTGCTAGCTTGAACATGATTTTAATACGACTTTTGACAAATAACTACCAAGACAGTACGCTTAACGATCATCTGTATTTATCTACCGAGCGATAATAACCGGCTCCATTTACGCATCAATAAGTTCACTCAGGAAGATAGTAAAACAAAGAAAAAAATATAATTACCATATTTTTTTTTTATTGCGGCAACATTTTGACACCTAGATGCTAATAAATGTTAATAGGGTAGAATCTAGACACATTTTCTGTGCATCTAGGCGTTCGTTTTCAGAACTGACAGTTATGTCAGATTTTAATTTGAATTCAAAACTGACTTATTTCTCAAGCATATTTTTAATACGTTTTTAACACAATGATTAATTTTTCAAAACGATTTAAAATTTTAAGAAATCGTAATTAAAGGAAATATTGCCCGGTGGAATAAAATTGTTGTCACTTTTATCGCACAGATATGCGACGCCTGCATTTTCTTGTTACATCTCGATGTACCTACCCAAAACTTAAAGGTGGGGGGGGTTGGTGGTGTTTATTCGTAATCACTCGAAAGAATTTATCTTCAACTATAACGTCATAATGAAGCTGTGTCACATGAGATACTTTTTCATAAAATATATTTTTTAGGCAAAGAGTCACCTAAGTATTTGTATTTTTTACTTGAAATTTAAATTAATAAAAACATTAATTGAAAGCAAAACGGCTGATACCTGTTATAGTTTTTTAAAGTATGTTCATATTGGCGTCTGAGCCACGTATTTTTTGTACGCTTCTGACGTACGTATGCGAGGTTATACACGTCTGCACATTAGCCCGAATGGAGATACACTTACATCATCATCATTCCGTTTCCGCACCTAATGATGCATAGGGCACTGCATTAGTATTTTAACCACAGCGTATTTTGATCTACTTTTTGAAGTTTTTATGAAGCTAAGATGATCAATCTTACGCTTCAGATGCCAGTCCAGGGATGATAAAATATGCCAGTAATTAAACACATTTATGAATAAATATTTCATGTCAACTATATCGGGAATCAAATTCTGTTTCGAGATCGTAGACTGAGATAAGCATTATCGACAAAATCAAGAAAAGAGCTCTGCGCTGGTATGGATATGTAGAGAGAATGGACATTCAAAGGACGGCTAAAAATATTAATGTTGCATATGACGATGAATGCAGAAACAGATTAATACAGAGAAAAACATGGCATGACCAAATCTAACCAATATTTGAAGATGGATATGTCAAAAATAGGAATAATTGTCGCGCGTGCATGAAAAGATGTATTAATGTAGAGGAAGAGAGATCTGTCTGCAGAGACTGAGTAATATGGCATTCTATCCTCTCTATCTTTCTTTACGGGGAAGCGGCTGATGGTCAGTTTGCCCAAAATAGATATCGGAAAGTCCGCAAGAGGTTTTTTTTTTATAAAATTGCGAATCAGTAAAAAAGGTCAACACATCTTTCGAACTTTTCTCCACAACTTCCGAACTTTTCGAGTACCTACGTTAGTTTTTTAGAGCTTCGTGGCGTATTTATATTTCAAATAACGAAGAAAGTAAAAGACTCTAAATTGGCAAATAAAAGCTAATACTGGAAAAATTTATGCAAAATTTTACCATTTGAATACGCTTTACTATTTCTAGTCTGAAACAGAGCCTCCGTTTAATTAAATATTGTAATATAAATGAAACCATATAATACATTTACGGTAATTACGGAAATCCCTAAAAGTCAAAAATAATAATCATATTATTTACATTTTCAAACAACCGCTTTAAAAAATATATGTATGCATTACTTATAGAATAAACACTGTGATAATATTTACTAGGAAAAAACTTTATCTCACTAGATGCTAATTATTTTACTAGCAAAACGCTTAAATATTCTTGAGTAAAATTACTTAAAGAATGAAAACGCGGGGTATATAATTTGAAATCAGTAAATCCTTCATTTTTAATTTAAAATGTTTGACGTAAAATTCCCAAGCAAGTATAATGGGGCACTAATTAATTCATTTTGGCTTTATAATGTGATTAAATAATTACGGGTTTTGAAAACCGATTGAAATCTATAAATACCTGTTACTTTATAACTTGAATGAAATACATGTACTTTCTTAACAAATTGATAATTATTTGAAGCAATCGTTGGATCATTAAGGTGATAATACCACAAACAAACTTCATTATTGAGGTAATTACATTTAAATGATTAACAAAATAATAGAGAAACTAGTAATTTTCATGTAAATACCTACATTATACCAAGTCAAAGCTCAGGTAAATATTTAAAATACTGTCATTAATAGTGTCTCACGAGTTAAAAAGCAAAATAGTAATGATTCTGTAACGTTGTACCTGTTATTTTTTTTAATAAATGAATGAACATTAATGAATCAGGCTGTAATATGAACTCAAGTTGTGAAATAAATGATTTCTAAGTTTGTAATTATTAATTTAATTTTTAAGAATTGTTGATCTCTCATAAATCCAAAAATGCTGTGTTTTAACATGTTTTCAGAATCAGAGGTTAAATTTTATGTTTCTCTTTGTTCAATCTTAATGTTAAAGTTTTATCATTAAATTAAATAAAATTATTTGATTTATGTCTTTTGATGATACGTCAAGTGGTGGTATTTTGAATTTTCTCTATCCTCTTGAAAGTGATTAATTTGAAGTTTTTTTTTTTCATATGACGACACTTCATTTTTTATAATGACCACACTGATAATTTTACGTCAAGTAAAGTATAAAACTGCTTCAAAAACGGAAATAAAACTAATTCGTTTTGGTCAATTCAACCTAATTAAAGTGTTTTGGATAATGCTTAAGGTCACAATAATGTTTTAAATGAAAATCATTATGTTTGATTTTACGTGCTCATATTTTTTTATATTTAATCATCAGTGTGGCCATATATTAAACTAAAATTAGTCACATGGAAAAAATAAATATCCCCAAATTAACCACTCTCTGGGAGATATAGAAAATTCAAAATACACCCCAGAAAACTTTCATATGATAGATATAAAATGTAGGTCTAAGCGTGTTATGGTAAAAAAAATAGATATGTAGGTTCTATAAACCATAAATAAATTAAAAAATGTTTACATTGAAATTATGCTGAAAAGATATGCATAAGTAAAGATAAACACTACATAGAAGTATGAAGGTACACAATTTAATATGTTTCACAAATTATAACAATTTAAGGCAAAAAAAAGTTTACATTAGGTATTATTAAAGTGTAGGTGAGCAATATAGAAAAAACCCAAGTGATATCAATTTCTTCATTCTCGTTTCCGAATCAGTGTAGTCTGACGATTGGACACATTATTATTTCAGAGAAAAGTTTTGTATTATTTTTGTATAAAGGTTTAAATACAATTTCAAACTTCTTCTATAGTAATAGTAATTATTCTAGTAATATTTCAAACTTCTCCTTTTTTTAAACTGCTTATAAATTTATAAATTGTGTTTAAATAAATAGTAACAGTATTTTAAAAACTTGTATCTTTAATACTTTTCGGCTTCTTAGTTTGTGACGAAACTTTAAAATTACGTGTCATGTGTTCCGGAAGAAATTTTTGGTGGTTTAACAATACAATATTTTTAACTCAACTAATTTAATAATGCTTGCTGCTGTAAAAAGCCAAACTAATGGCAAGTTTTATTTATTTATAAATAATAAATGAAAAAAAAAATCGGTAAGGTATTCAAAATATTCTCTTATTGGATTTAATTCTTATTTTATTTTTTAAATATACAAGAGTGTAGAATATGACGCGTTTCGTCTTGTTAGGACATTGTCAAATTAGGTTTGACAATGTCCTAACAAGACGAAACGCGTAACATTATACACTCTGCATATTTTTAAAAAAATAAGTAGAATTAAATCCAATAAAAGCATTTTGTTTTGGATACCTTACCAAATTTTGGCATGGAATTTTACAAATTATTTGCATACACAATAATTATTTTTAAAAATAGCAATAAGAAAGAAAGAAAATATTTTCCAACTTTTAAAATGAATATTTATGTCTGTTTCGTTAAAGATGTAATCTGAAAAGACACTTTATTTTCCGGCTCTCATAAATATTCCTTAGGCATTATAGACTCTTCAAATCATTATGCCATATACTTATGTCACTTTTCCAGATAAAATAATCTGTAAAATGGTATCAACTCTAATCAAATGTAAGTAGGAAAAGATTCTTCGATATAATGCTTTTTTTGTTCTTGAAATCAAATTATTATCTCATTTCTGGAAAAAAATGTTCGTTCAAACACAAAGACGCGATGTAATTTAATCAGCAATACGACAAATAATGTGCCTTTTTCGAAATTGAAATCATTTGTCCCTTTTTGATAGAAAGGTATGATTGATAAATCATTTGAGTTAAATAGTATATGAAGTGTTTTTTTTCTTACCTGGGTATCTCTGTGAATGCTGTAAGTAGACCAGCAGCATGGTTCTACTTGATTGGAGTCCAGTCCCCAAAATTCCAGTTCCTCTTCAAACAGAGGTCCACAAACATTAGTTGGATAGTGAAGTTTCCCTGTTCTGAAAAAAAAAATACTTTTACCCATTTCATAATGTTTCGTAACGCTGAACAAGTGACAAACATGAACGTATTTTAGAATCATCATCACCATCTGCCTATTCGCACCCAGTGGTGCAAAAAACACTACATTGGTATTCCAATTTCTGCGTTTATTAGTCATAATTGTAACATTGAAAGTAAGGTGATCAGTTTTACCCTTCATTGCATAATATTTTTTGAGGAGTTTTTTAAAATTAAAAACAACATTTCTGCCTATATTTAAACATCCACATTTCTTAATCTTTTCCATATTTTGACTTTTGTAAATTAAAACAGCTAAAACCTTTATCACGTGGGTGAGATTCATCCGGCTGAACCAATTCAACTACTCTTTGCAACGCCTGAAAACAATTTCCAATTTGAAACTCCTTATACCAGTTAAATCAATCAACAATGTTTTGAGTATGTCCAAGTGTTTGTAGACAGGCTAGGTTTCCTCTCTAGGGGTTATTTATATATAAATTTGCTGCAACAAAGAAGGCAAACATTTTTACAAGGGATTTGGAAGCATAGGCATTAACAGGACAGTTGGCAGGTTTATGTGGTATTTTTACACAGATTTCTTCTTTTTTGAAAAAAGGTGTTGAAGCAATGACATGAGTATGCGTTGATGTAAATTGAAATAATTTTGACCAAAGCACATAACCTTTTAATTTTGATTTAATAGCTTCTTTCAGTATATACTTTTGTGATCACAGAATGTGCTTATATAACAACAACAGTAGTCAGAGAGAATAAAACGCCATATCATTCTGTCTTTGCATACATACCTCGCTTCCTCTACATTCATAAATTTTCTTATGCACGAACGACGATTATTATTACTCTTGACATGACCATCTTCAAGTATTTGATGGACTTGATCGTGCGATATCTTTCTCGGTCTTCCTCGTTTTCTGCATCCATCAACATTTGCATCGTATATTATTTTGGCCGTTCTTTCGCTGTCAGTAATAATAGAACTTGACTTCGTAATTGAACACTCTAAATCTAATGGTCAAAAAGCAGTAAACGTAGGAATTTATCGATATAAAAAAATACCTATTTTTGTGGTTTTTTTTCTAAAAATGAACGCATTACATTTATTTATTTTTAACCATTAGATTGAGAATGTTCAATTACTGTAGCATGTCTAATAACTAAATCATCCACCCAGATGTACCATATATGTGTAAATAATAAATGATTTTTTTAAATGACTGATTTGGTACAAAAATTTTCGGTTTAATTTACAGTAAAAGTCAGTTAACTTTTTTCGGAATGGCATAATGTCCGTTTTAAGAATACATTATTATTTTACACAACTTAAATTACGTCAGTCGACGTTCGGAGGCATAAAGACCATTATTTATGAGGTAGCAAACAAAGGAATATGCGAGAAATACGTGATTCGCATATTTATTCACTTCTGAATACATGTCTGAAATTATAATTAATAATCCAGACTGCACTACTAATGGATAGGTTTAATTACCCCTTATTAATGAACCAAGCAAATGAAGGAGAAAAAAAATCTTGTTGAAACAAAATGTTTAACTGGGAAAGTAATATAAATATTTTTTTATTGACAACGGTCAAAGAAATATTCGGATTTAGACAAAAAGACCAGAATTGAGAATGCAAGATCAATCTTCCATTAAATGCACAAACTCTTGTGCAAACGAGATCCGAGACTGAGCGCAAGATGGAGAGCAATAAAAGCTTATGTATTGTCATTGTTGCTGCATGGACTGGAGGGTTGCACTGGCAAAATCTCAACGATGAACAAAATTAAGATTATTCGAAACTTCGAACGTTACGTGAAGGTAAACTGAGCAGTTACGCATGTTTTACTTTATTTCTCTCAAGTTGTCGTTGTGCAAAAAAACCAAGTCAATTGGTTGCTCCGTTGAGGCGTGAAGGACACACAAACAATCAAACAATCAAGCACACTTTCGCATTTATATTAATAAAAATCTTTTCAAATCATAATTTATTTTTGTCGGCCTCGTGGTGTAAGAGTCGGTGCTTTTGCTCACCACGCGAGAGGTCTCGGGTTCGATTTCCGACATGGTTGATGAATATTTACTTTAAAGGGTGTTTTCACACCAGAATATTGCCTGGTACCTAAAGCGTAAGACTGATCATCTTACCTCCATGTAATAAAAATGATCGAGATACGCTGCGATTGGTGTACTAATGCAATGCCCTATGCATTCTTAGGTGCGGGAAGGGATTGATGATGATGCAACCATAATATATATACAAAGTGAAAAATACGAAAATAAATTAATATGTATTCTTTAATAAAACAAACGTATACACAGTATAATGGCGGAATTATTGCCACTAGCAATTTATTACAGTCTGAAAAAAAATGAACAAAAAATACAAAAATGTAAAAAAAGTTTAGAAAATAAAAAAAACAATTTAAAACAAAAGAAATAATAAAGAAAAAGTTATGAAAATACAAACAGTAAAAAAATAAATATAGGTTACGGCGTCTTTTTTTTCAGTTATTTACATTTAACTTATTTAATAACATATTTTCAATATTTATTTATACTGTAGAAATATTTATTTTTTAAAAACACTTATAACACTCTTGAAAGTTTTTTTATACAATTTATTTCTGCAATTTGTTAAGAAAGCTTAAAATAAATTTTGAATGCCATGCATATAATATTAGTATAGATGGTTTAAAAGTTACAATACCATTTATATTAGTAGACATTGCGAGCTTTATTATTTATTTTCAAATTCTCAAAATCAACATAACGTAATTTTAATTTACAATACAGGTTATTTTTTGTTATTCTATGGGCGGATTGTGAATTTTCCGCGGGCGTAAATAATATTATGTCTCACAATTCTTTGTGTCGGTTGCTACATTATTGAAACCTATATTTTCTTTTATTTTGTTTCATCCACAGATCCCGTGTTTTATTTCTTCACCGATTGTGTACTAAATTTGTTCCGTTATATTTCACGCGGATGTTTTTATGTTGCTTCCGAATTCCAAAGTAAAAATGGCTTAAAGCGTCACAAAACGGCGTCAACATGTGCGCATTTCCACAAGGCGCGAAGGCTGTAAACAAAATGGACGCCTCATTTAGAAAATGGCGGTTAGCATAAATTAGGAATGTTTTACCCCGTTGCGCTAAATTCGCTTGTAATTTAAATGTCCATGGAATGGTAATTTGAGTGAAGTAGAATAAATAAAACGACACTCATTACTATGTATAAACGTTTTGAACAACATGTACAAACTGTTTGGTTGATTCTTTTAAACTGAACTTTAAGATTGCCCCATAATGAGGAATTCCAGTCTAACCCGGAATTAAATTTTAAAAATATTTTCGCGTACACGTGAATATTAAAAAATTTTGGAGTAGGATGAAATATCTCAAAAACGTACGCAAAAATAAATAAAAAATGTTAAAAATAGTATTTATTTTAAAATCGAAAATAATGACGTCACTCCTTATATCTACGGGTAGTGTTTCCGGTTTTCGCTTTAAAGCCCCCGCACTTTGTAAGGAACGTTTTGACCATAGAAAAAAAGAGTATAGAAATCCGGCAAATAATACTTTGTTGACATTTCAACCAGAGATTATGTCAACTTTCTAGGTTTTTCTAAATCGAAACGTTCGTAAAAACAACCATAACATAGAAATGAGCGAATAACGATCAAATGAAGTAATCAAAGCAATATTCTATAGATTTTTGTCAGTTTAGTTATTGGCTGGAGAAATACAACTTACCGCGGTCAATGAAAGTAAGAACGCCAACCGTTTCATGACGTCACTACTGAAAAGTGAGACACTGATTACAGTCGTTTGGCGCGGTATTTGATAAATGTAACACTGAGAAATCATATCTTTGTAAATAACGCACAAAAAATATATACACATTTTTTCTTAGTTAAATTGTACGCTAATAGAAAGAAAATAAATAAGAAAACAGTGGAATTCATCATTGTGTAATCTGTTTGCGGTTGTTAAGTACAAAATAATTTTACGTTTTCTTTAATATTTGAGGGTAGAACGTTGGTTTAGAAACTCGAAATAAAAATAGTATTTTTCAGATAAATAGGTGCGAAGGTTTTCACGGTCACTGTTATCAATATTATGTATCTTTTATTTTTCAGATGTTTCGTAAATAAAATTTTAGAGAAAAATTAACTGATTTTCTCATGCGAAATCAAAAAGTTTTCCCAAGTATTCTGTCTATTTGAAAACATAAATATAAATAAACTGAATCCACCACAAAAAGCAAAATAACTCAAGATAATTTATACATTCAGAACGCTGTAGTTTTTTTTGTCTCAAAATACAAGAAAATATAATTTCAATAATAAATCCAACAATGAATTTGAAGATTGGATAATAATCCAATCAATCCCTTACTAAAATTTTGGTATGGGTTTTTTGGTAAGGATTGGCAAGTGAGAGAAGCGGAGAGTTGAAAAATACACGCATTTCGCATTACAGTTAATAAGACAGTAGATGATATTTGAACTAGTTTGCGATAAAATCGGTAAAATAGTTATGTTTCATATTGTTCGTAATAGCAACATATTATTTTACTGGTTTCCGCTGGCAGAATCGACACTTAAACAATTAATTAAAATTCAAATACTTATTTACAAAATACGATTTATTTATTTTTATAATTTGAAAATAACATGACCCAGATACCGTCCGTTTTGTTGCAGACACTGTTGCAATTAAGATCTCATATTGGCAAAAACTCGTTGGCAGAGATCTGGATTGATAGCTGCAATCTCGCGTCGGATATTTTCCTGTTGGAGGTAAATTGCTGTTCAAGCAAGATTTAAGGTAGTCTTATTAGATAAAATCACAAAGTGTAAGATCAGGTGATCTTAGGAGCCAGCATATGTCACCGAAGGGACTTATTAATTTTCTAGTAAAAATGCTACTCACCTCAGTAATTGTCTCTACTGGCATATCGTGTGGCTTTATCCCACCAGAAATAGGTTTTAATATTGAAAATATTATGTTGTTATCCATCATCGCGCATATATTTATATATAGTTGGATAATTAATTTAGAGCCATTTTTGTGAAAATTCACTCAAGGACGCCGTACAATAAATAAATATCCCAGGATGTCTTGCAGCTACAAAACGCACGGACGGTAGGGACTCTAGTTCTTCGTATCCAATTTAGATATTTTATTAGATAAACCGGGTTGTGGTTCCGTGGCTATTGTCACAGACTCACGGATCAGAGGTCCAAGGTTCGCACCTTGTATTTACCATAACTTGGTTCCCATTTTCTAATAGTAAGTTATTTACAAATCGTTGAAAACGGCCCCCTGTATTGAAATATTTGGGTAAATCATAAAACCAAAAAATAAATACAACGGGTAGGAGCTTGATTACAGCGCGTCTTAAAGCGACAGAGCGCATAGACGTTAAAAATCTAGCCAGCATTAACATACTTTTTTTTTATTGACAAAGAAATTTAGTATATAAATGAAATTTAAAAAATTGAGAAATCATAATTGAGAATCAATAATTCAAAGGAATAATTTAAATTTAAAGGAATAAGAATTGAGAATCAATAATTAAAAGGAATAAAATAACAAAACGTCTTGCAGCTACTAAGCGCACGGATGGTTGGCATTCTAGACTCCATTTACAAAATTAAGGTAACATTTACATATGGAAGCTAGATTACCAATCGTCATTCACCTACAAAGCGCATAGACGAGTGGAATTCAAGCAAATTATAATAACTCATTGCGTAAATTAATATTAAAATAACATGCAATATCGTTTCAAAGTCAGTGTTCCACGATTACAAAACAAAAAGACTTAATTTTAGGTTGCGCGTCAGTCTAAAATGACACACCAGACAGCGGTCATCAGGCTATTAAATGGCTTATGATGGATTTCGCTTAAGTATTGAACATTATGTTTATTGATGTAATTTACGATGAAAAAATGCGTCTCCTCACTTAAAAAAACATGTCGGGTAGAAAATGTTTTTAAAATCTCTCAAGCATAGTTTTCCATTTGTATGTACTCATTTTATTTCAATTGCTGGATGATTTGTAGCTTCTAGAAATTAAATTATAAAATTTTATTCTCAGTATTTTTAATGTCAAAAGATGCTGTAACCTTACGGGCAGATTTGCGAAGACTCCGTAAATTTTTGTCGTCGTTTTCAGACTTAAAGCACAATTTAAAGGTCCGGTTCGAGGTTCATTTCCAACTATTCCTCTTATTTGAAACTTCTGTGCCACGTGCATATAAACTGATTCGACGACCATAGCTTAATCTTCGGATATCGAACTGAGAAGAAAAGCGTTGCCTCGATAAATTGCTAGAATTTTGTCCTCGGAGTAATGATTAGTAAAAAATCCGCATCACTTTTACGTCGAATGATATCCTTCCGTATCCTTCAGCTGCTGCTACGGTAACCAGAGACAGTGCAATTTGAAGTGTCAAATCTGCCTGCAAACGCACTGTACTAATATCTGAACCTTAATCGGGTTGTGGTCCCGTGGCTAGTATTGCTGACTCACGGATCAGACGTCCGAGGTTCGAACCCCACTCTACCCTAACTTGATTTCCATTTTCTAATAGTAAGTTATTTACAACTCGTTGAAAATGTCCACCAAAACTGAAATATTTGGGTAAATTATAAGAACGCTAATATTTATTTGAAAAAAGAAAATGAAATGCTGGAAGTAACATTTGGTAAATTATTTAGCACAGCGATTTGAAGTTGTACAATTGTTTCAAAAATGTTGTCGAAGTAAAAACACAATTTATTGCTACTTTTTTGGATTTTAAGGCTTTTATAAGAATATTTAAGAAAAAAAAAATATGGACTATCAAATAACTATAGGACTTCAATGTTTTTTGTTGTAACCGCCCGCCCGCACCCTAATTCTTCCTCGGACTTTAGTATAAAAGTATTAATAATAATTACAATGTTTGGATAATTTATACAGCGCCATTTTTGTAAAAATCACCTCAAAGGCGCTGTACAATAAATAAATGTCTCAGCACGTATTGCAGCTTCAGAGCGCACGGACAATAAGAAATCTAGCCCCAATTTATATTTTTATTTTTATAAATTTTATTTGTCAATGAGTTTAGAGTTAAAGTGATTTTAAAAAACGAAATAAAAAGCAAATTTATAAAAACAGAAGTTAGATAGCAACAAGTCTTGCAGCTACTGAGCGCATGGACGGTTGAAATTCTAGACCCCATTTACTAAATTTAGATATTTGATAGTTGCTAACATTTACATAATAAAATAAATATTATATGATATCTAACATCACAAAAAGCCTTGCAGCTACAAAACGCATCGACGAATAGAATTTCAACAACATAAGAATGATTTTAAAAAATAAACAATAAAAAAACAAAAAAAATAAAAAATAATACATTGAGCAAAGAACTAGTAAGTATGGCAAATAAGTGAACATGTGACAGCGCAAAAAGAGATATTTAATAAACTAAACAAAGATAGCATTCCTTAACTTATTATTAAGGTTAACAAGATGATAGACGACACTTGAACTCAAAGGATCCCTGTTTTATTTTGGTATGCAGTTTATAGGATCTATTGTCCTTTTCCTTGTAAATAACTGTAAAAACATTTGGTTCACATTTGGCTGTTCCTTTGTAGATGATAAAAGATGCGCATCTGTATGCGTAGTGTAGGTGCCAAGGGATCTATCCGTAGAACATTGAATGAAAAACAATGTTTTTATAAAACTGACTTTTGCTAAAAACATTAAATTACTTTTCATTACTTGAAACATGAATGATTTATGAAAAAAAATAGGTAAATACAATTTTAATAACATGATATTAACAGCAACAAAACAGTTATTGAAAGTAAACAGTATATAAAAGTAAATAAAAAGCAAAGTAAAATAATGAAATTAACGGCAAAAGTAATGACATAATGGTTAAATACGGTTGATTATGTCAATAAAACTTAATCTTGTGCAAAATCCCTTGCTGCGTCAGAGGAGTTTGTAATAAAAAAATGTGGAAATTATTCGATATCTACTGCTTTTATACCAGCAAACCGTTAAATTTTGTTGAAAGCACGAGTATTATTACTGCACTATTGTTGTTCTAGAACAAGCTATTTAAGTAGTGGTATACCGGAGGACTCCAATGTTTTTATCAATAATATAATCTGAATATATGAACAAAATAACATTCAAAACTCAATTTGAACCTGGTTGTGGTACCGTGGCTAGTGTTGCGGACTCACGGGCCAGAGGCCCGAGGTTCAAACCCCACTCTACCCTAACTTGATTTCCAATTTCTAATAGTGAGTTATTTACAACTCATTGAAAATGGCCACCAAAATTTAAATATTTGTGTAAATTATTAGAGCGCTAATATTTCATTACTAAAAAAAAAAAATATATTTTAAAAAAGCCTTATGGCTTTAAGGTACATATATTTTTTACTCGTCACCATGAATATACATAATATACGATTTTTTTTTTTTTTATCACGCCCGAAGAAATATTTATATATAATATGAAGTCTTTTATTATTTTATTTTTTCCTTCTACAGAAAACGCATTTGTTCTAAAAGTCAAATAAAGAAAGAAAAAAAAGTGATTTACATTTTAAGAAACCGATTTCTTGAGCGTCACTAAAATTGTATTTGTAATAAGCATCAAAATGTCAAAGTTACTTAAGAGTGTATATATAACAAGCATAAAGTAGCATAAGTTCTGCCTTCAAATATTCTGAAAGCTGGCTAGCTACTTACTGATGGCAGTACCCATACAAACACATCACTATACGGACGAGTATACATATATAGTTTGTAACATTTTAAACACATGAGTGGTTCTTGTATTAAGCTCACATAACTGTTAGTTATAACAAAGATTCTCAAAAGGCTGAATATTTAAGTTAACCTTAAACGTAAACCTGGAATGAAATAACTTTATCTTACTTTCTAACCATACCAAGTGGTATATGGAGCACTTCCTTTGTATAATTTGAGTTACATTGAAGGCAAGGTATAACGGTTTAAAAGCCAGTTCAGGGGACAGTAAAAAATTGCATTGAAAGATCCTACCACTTTTCCTCAATCCAAGGTCGTATAGCCTCTTTTAGATTCACATAGTGAAAAAATAATTTTACGCTTTAATAAACGAAAAACGATAATTTATTTAAATGTAAAATATCGCAGTCTAAAAGCATTTTAAAATCATTTTTTTTCACCACATCAGGCCAGGAGGTCAAATACAGTGGTGAATTACAGCACAGGATAAACAGGCTTGAGAAAATTACATTAAACTTTTGTGTTCTCGTCAAGTATCTTACACGACGGATTTATTAATTATCATTCGATTCACGTTTGTAAACGTCCTGTATTTAGTTGGGACTTAATAAAATCATCATAATTTATAAAAAAATATAAAATAAAATAAAACATCTTCACATATTACACATACAGAAATAAAATTATAGAGACCAAGAAATATAAATATTTAATTAACATGGTATAAATCTATGCAGTGGAAAAAACCAAAACACTTGATCATTAAAAATGAACGAGGTGACTTCATGTCAAATCATTCTGTTCTGCAGAGCCCAAGCCGCCACAACTTGCATTTTGTCTTTTTTGTGTAATTTATTGATTTGTAATAAGCTTTTAATGAGCTATAAATGTATCCAATTATTTTTACGCTACAGTTGGAAGGTTGTAAATCCAATACCTCCCCATGCAGTAACATCAAACTCTCTTTTTAGCCCATAAATGATTTAAAATACCAAAATTTGTTACAACAGAGCGAAAAAACATTTTTAAGAAGGTAATATGGAAGTATAGGCATTGAGAGGGCTTATGACCTGTCATTGACTGGTTTAAGTGGCCACTTTAGACACTGTGTGTGGGCCCTCTAAATGTCTAGACTTCCATATTACCTTCTCAAAAATGATTTCCCATTCTGTTGCAACAAATTAAAATATGAATGACTTCCTAGGGAGGAAATCCAGCCAGTGTGCAAGCATTCGGACATATTTAAAATATTTTTTGATTAAAATACTAAAATATGGTTTTTGAAAAAAGTTTGTAGCTTGATTATGTTATATACTTTATATATACAAATAAACGCAACATCTTTTTGCGCATTTTTTTTACATGGTTATTAGATAAATTCACTTTGGTTTTTTAAAAATTGATGTATCTTTTAATTCAAAATGCTTATATTGAAAATAAGTATCTGCATTCAGTTTTAAAAAAAAAAACATCTCAAACACTGTAAATCTTATAAAGTAGAGCAGTGAAGGTTGTAATAATAACTTTAAATCACCAAAACAGTTTTTTTTGCAGTATACATTTCAAATACTCCTTTTTAAAAACTTTTGGGTAACTTTTTGTGTGCACTAAATGATGCGAATTCGAAAAACTTTTTTTAATGCCTAATATGACACGCTTTTCACAATTAATCGTTATCATCACAGACTTATGACGAAATAAAAACATTTTTTTTTATTAATATCTTGGAGATTTACTTGGTTTCAAAAAGTTTTTTGCGTTTTTTTCGAAAGTGGATTTTTCTTGTCACGGTGGTTTAGGGATTGGACGCCACATTTTTATAAATTACAAAAATGAATTAAAATAAACGAATAAATTTTTCATTTTCGATATTTATAGCACTAACATTTTTCACTAATATTTTTTGTGAGTGTTCTGTAGATTATCTCAGACAATTCTGTACACATCAAACAAGAAAATTATTTTTCAAAGTCGCTAAAGGTCGAAAATGAGAAAAAATATGGCGTACCCTAGGAATTGGCTGTTTACTGCTTCATTTTGGCTCTGTGTTAGCTTAGCGGTAAATTCAATTTAGTGGAATTATCTTTTTATCTTACACAGTCCTGCTCTCCTGGGAATAAAGGATTTATTATAAACAAGATTTACAGAAAACATACCAGGAGAACATAAAACGCAAGGTGGGTTTTATGAACTACGACTTATGTAGGGTTGACATCACACCGGTTGTAAAACTATAAATTTTCAATTGCGTTCAGGTTTACATGTTAATAAAATAAATTTAGGCTTCAGATACCCAAGGTTTATATATTATTTTAATTCAAAAAACCAAACTCAGTAAAAAAAGGTGAAAAAATTTGATTATAGAATAAATATATTGTTGAGTAACCACCAAAAAACGTGACTTGGAATACGCATTAATATTTCAATTGTCAATAAAACTTTGAATTTTAATTTGTATCGTTTTTTTTCAAACAAAAATCATCACACCAATAAAAACGGATATGTACACACATACAATACATGATTTGTACAAATGTGACCGAAGAACTCACTATGTCATTCCGAAATTTTTTAATAAAATACCTTAACACGTCTCAGAAGACCTAAAAGTAAAGAAAAATAAAAACGGAAATGTTTTTTAGATTTGTATGTAGCTCCTGTTGACAACGCTCTTCGTAAAGGAAAAAAACCCGGTTGACAAGACTGTTTCGCGGTTTGGCAGGTTTTTTTCTTTTATTTTATTAATCATATACCTATTCAAATAAATAAATCAATTAAAATCAAATAATAACATAATTATTCTCATAGTTACCGGAGGCCCTGTTGCTGCCTACAATGGTGATTCGTATTCAAATATTCATTTTTTTATGATTTCTTTGAGTATTAGCTGTCATTTGCTGACTTGCAGCTTATTAATTTGTCGGTTATTTGACGTATTCAGGGTAAGTTATATAAATTTAATAAATTAAAAAGTTTTGCTACCGGCATTTACAAGACTGTCTGATCTGTCATTGGCTGGTTTAAATGGCCAATTAACACACTGTGTAACATTCACCGTTTTGCCTATGTTTAAAAATCTCTTTTCCTTAGATTTTTTCATCTTTAAATGCATGGACTTCTACATCCCCTTCTTTAAATGTTCTTCATTTTGGCTTTAATGTATTAATATTGATAACTCCCAAGGAGGTTTAATCCGGTTCTTGTGTACAAAAGTTTTAATATAACTCAAAATATTATTGAATTATTTTTTTTTATACAAGTGGGAATTTATTTTAAAAATTTCGTTTTTATTTAAAAAAACGGATTTCAATAATTTCAAAATAATCTAAAAATGTTAAACTTGAGCCAACTCCCGAAATAAAATATATTTTTCTTTATTAAAAAATTGGCTTGCCATTTTTACAAAAGAAAAAAAAAGCTAAATCATATAAATCAGGCGATTCAAATTTATCAAATACCTCACTTGACCTGATTGGAAAGTGCAAGTCTCAGAAACTGAAAAAAACTTAAAACTCTACAGAAAACTTTCAGGGTCCTGAAACAGGACGCGCCAACCTGCCTATGCAGGGAGGCACCTCACCCCCCGCGGAGTTAGCGGCTTTTGACCGTGTACCAAATTATTACCTTTCTTCTATTTTTACTGCGCACTTGATCCGCGTAGTCCAAGCCGAGATGTTTAGATTTTAAAAATTACTTTTTTAATTTGTATTGAAAAATACATGTTATTTAAAATATTTCCTTTTTTTAAGCCATAACAAAAGCTATAATAAAATTGGACAGTCGCTTGCCATGCATCATGTTTTCCATATTTATTTCGTTTAAAAAAAATTCTCTGGAATTTCAACCATACGATGTTTAGCTGTAGTTCAAAGTTTTGCGTATTTTCACTTGTTAAGGGATTGAAAAAACACGAGTTTAAGCTTTTCAATCGTCCAATATTATCTTGGTAACTGAGTCTTTATAGTTTTTTTTTCTGTTTATCTGATTACAACAAATAACAAACACAGCAATCAAATAAAATATAAATAAACGTAAATCATACATTTTCCGGCACATTCAAATCTGTGTAAATATTCAAATATGGCCTCTTTGCCCTAATGTTAAATTTCATAGGGAAAATAACAAGATTAAATTAACGAAATACACTTTTTACCATACATATTTTTTGCGAGGAGAGCGCATTGGACAAACTTAACGAAGTTATAAATATAAAATAAAAAATTGTAGTATTTTAAAAACTTTTTAAGAAATTAAAAATTTAAATAAGTTTCCAATACAACTATAAAAGAATAAATATTTGGGTTTCGTAAATGTCAAAATAATAGTATTTACATTTTCATTCGTACCCACTTTGCGTTCGTTTTATTTTCAAATAAATATTCAAATAATAAGCAAAGGCCTTTTAGCAATAAATCCTTTTCTCCAATTTGTCTAGGGAAAAGGGGATAAGTCCATCTTCATGGAACAGAAGAGCGATTTAATGGGGATGAAAACAGTCCCAGGTGTATAGAATATAGTTGACCCGGATAAGGCAAAGATCGTATCAAATAATTCAACTAACAGCATTTTTTGTGATTTATCCAGTGAAGTACAGTAAATAGAGATGTTATTTCTATACAAGCTAAATCTTCGATTCATTCTTGCAAATATGGTTAATAGTTTTAACATGCATGTATCTATTACAACCTTTTGAGCCTAAGCAATAACAAAAATGCTTGAGTTCCTGATGGGAGTACCTGAAAAACTACAGCTAAAATGCTTAAAATAATATGACTTTAAAAAAAATGTTATGATTATCAATGTAGTGGTTATAAAACTGTTTCATAATATTTCGATTTTTTCTACAAAATTCATATGTTTTTTTATAAAATGTTGTTGAAAGAGGATGACATATGACATCGCGCTGCTACAAGTTGAATGACATTGATCTAAAGTAAAGCAATCCGTTAGCGATAACTAAAGCCGGGAGTTGGGAGAGGTAATGTTTGTGAAATATCAAGCACAAAATCCGTTTTTTTGTGGTTATGGCTGGAAATTTGTGCCCAAATTACAAAAAGTACACGTGCCAACTGACAAATGCATCAAAGATTAATAAACTATAAATATATTAATTTTAATGATTGCTATTTGCATGAGGTAAAAGCAATAACAAATGTGAATTATTATTGAAAGAATTCGAGAGAATTAAAAAGTATATATTTTGGATAATTTTAAACATAAAATTATGCCAAAAATTGAAAAAAGTTATGAAAAAATAAAATAATGTAAGATAATTGGTTCTGTAATTACAATTGAAGCGGAAAGCAAAAAAGGTTAAAGTTGACAATAATCTGTGTTGACCAAAATACTGCGATTGGGCAAATAGTGCTTCATAAGGTAATAGAGGGGACAAATTATAAGAGGCGCGTTAGCCAAGAATAACTCTAGGATTAACGCAAACACATGCGGTGCAAGTCATATTATAAAAGTAAAGAATACCGCACAGGACAAATCGGAGTGGCAGAGAGGATGCAGAGTTTTCCTGCATACCAATATTTTTATTTTAACATTTTATATACACAAACCGTTTTCATACATACGCACAAGGGCGGGCATATTACCTTAAGTCTATTTTTTCCTACCTACCCAAACCGTTAAATTGGTGAAAATCAGTGGTATATGAATACACTCGAGGTGGTAAAATAATATGTTACTGCTGTTCATAAAATAAAAGTATCAGTTGTCTTCCGGAACACCTAGAAAAATTTCACAAATATAAATTTAATCGTTTAAAAAACACAAAAACTTAATCACCAAGCGCAGAAGTAAATAAAAAAAATTGAATCGCACGAAAAATTCAACGCCCCGCCTCACTCCGTACCGCGCGTCGCTCAAACTTCAAATATTTATTCAAAGTTCCTACTTACTGATAAAAAAAATTTTCAAGGAAGAAATACATACACATATATCTATGAAATCTCCCCAGCCCGTTTCCACTCTACCCTACACCCGCGCAGTGCTGTGCCCTTGTCCATATGTATCTTGAAAATGAAATTTTAAACAGAACAAAGTCGTTACTGTTATGAAAGAACACCAACAACTGAAGGTGTTTCCGCAACGGAGTAGCAAATTAAACTTAAACAGTGTCAAAACCAGTTGTTGCCTTTAAAACTTTAAAAAAAAAACCGGGAAAACTTTACTGTTCTAAAAAAAAACGCAGGGGTCGCGTAATGGTCACAGTCTGCACTTAACTGTTATTTTTTAAACGTCTTTATGAAAAGTTTTAGTTGGGAAAATGGTAACTGTTATTGCTATTTTTATAATCGAAATACCCACCTCTAGACCATACTTTTGGTATTTTAAAATATTTTCATTAATAGACAAAATATTGATTAATATATATATATATGTGAAATAAATATTGACTTAATGTCTACACTTTACTTTAAAAAGAGGAGGAGGTAAAGAGGGAAGAAAAGAGAGAAGAGAAAGGAAAAACTCAAATATTCAGAAGGAGATATTTCAAATGTGATTTAAATGTAAATAAAGGAGTCCCTGAAATTAGTGGGTTAATATAGGGAATTGAGACTAAAAGCGTCATTATTACCCTTTTCACATTCAGTGGCGCAAAGTACATCGGATTCGTAAATCAAATGCAGCGTATTTTGATCATCTGCTACATAAAAGTAGGGTGATTAGATTAACGCTTCAAGTACTAGTCCAGGAACAATGAAATATTGCAGTTCGAACAACCCTTAAAATAAATACTTTGCATCCACTCTGCCAGGAATCAAACCCGGATTTCAAGAATGGTAGACGAATGCGTCAAATACTACACAACCCGGTTGATTTATTTCTACAATTTTATTGTTCAGGATTTTTACTTGAAAGTAGCCATTGGGTTGAAAACACTCGTCTAGGGTTTTAGATTTATTTTTAAAGGTATATTAGCATTTCTATAATTTACCCAAATATTTCAATTTCGGTGACAATTTTCGACGAGTTGTAAGTTGGGGTAGAGTGGGGTTTGAACCTCGGACCTCTGATCCGAGAGTCCGCAACACTAGTCACGGGACCAAAATCCGATGTATTTCACATTCATTACTGTCTTCGTCACCCGCCTGGACATAGATAGTATATTTTATCGTGTTTGCATGGAAATTGTAGAAATTTTAATAGCTGTCAATTTTTTTATATTTCGCATGTGTATTTAAAGTGACAATTATAGTCCGTTTGTACTTTAGCGGAAAATTCAATGTGAAGTTTGAACAAACTCTTCACGTCAGAAGTGATAAGGAGTAAACAGACATACATTTTTACAAACATCCCCCCAACGCGAAACCCCTTCAAAATGTTTGCCGCGGTGAAAGATTTTATTTTCCGCATATTTTAATGCTTAATCCTTTTCGACCGAGAGTTCATTCAAATATATAGACTCAAATTTAAAAATTTATATTCTCCTCTACCTTGAGTAATTGTTAAAGTGAAAGTTTATTTATTTCTCAATGGTATTCGTAAAAATATTTATTTCTTTTTGTACTTAAGTTGGTAGTCGGCATTGGCGAGAAACAATCATTTTTAGTTTAGGAGCTAGCTTCTGGCTGGCTTAAATTATTTTAAACAATTTCTTTTTGTCCATCTAATGGATATCGAATGTCACTATTAAATATATCTCAATTAAAATAAACTAATTTGATCAAATAAACATAAATATATTAGATAATAATATAATCAGATAATGCATGCTCATTAATTGAGTTAATTTATTAATCAGTTTTTGATCCGATTCACATTTAAACTAATGTCTAAAATTTTTTGTCTACCATGCAAGAGGTCTCGGGTTCAATTTCGACAAGGTCAGCATATAATGTTTATTTAAAAATGCATTTTTCGATATTATAATATTTTATTGTCCATTGACTGGCATCTGAAGACTGATCAACTTACCTTCATTTCACAAAAACGTTCAAGATACGTTGCGATTGTTATACCAATGCAGTACCCTATATACTAGAGATGTCAAACCTATGGCATGCGTGCCACAGGTGGCACGCGAGACGATTTTGCATGGCACGTGAATGAAGAGAAAAAAATAAAAGTGATTATCCAAAAAAATTTTAAACAAATCTGAAAAAGCAAAAAAAAACATTTAAATAGCCATGTGTATTTTTTTCGTTCTTATAAATATAGCAATGGGCATTTTCTCAATTTTTTCGTAGACCCCTATTCTTGTTAACTAATATCTTCTTCAATAAACTTTATTAAATCAGGCGTAAGAAGTAGACTTACAAACG
The DNA here is from genome assembly GCF_059751315.1 of Micrasema longulum. Classification (NCBI taxonomy): domain Eukaryota; kingdom Metazoa; phylum Arthropoda; class Insecta; order Trichoptera; family Brachycentridae; genus Micrasema; species Micrasema longulum. The sequence continues at coordinate 201,294 of NW_028278343.1, forward strand.
AAAGTACTTATGCTTGTATTCTATTAAAAGTTACGAGCCATGAACCGGATATAAAAAAAATTGCATCTAACATCCAACGATAAAAATCTCACTAATAATGAAGTTTTGAAGGTTCTACATTTTTTGCGATAGAGTCTATTTTTATTTATTTATTTTATTTTGCCATTTAAAAGTATTTATTATTTTTTATATGAATAAATGCATTGTTTATATTAAAAATCTGAAGTAACACAAACATTTGATGCATTTTTATTTCCATGGCATGTGGCACGCGACATATTATATCGAAAAAATAATAGTTTTTGGTACTCAGGCTCAAAAAGGTTCGCCATCTCTGCTATATAACATTAGATACAAAAAGGGGAATGACGGTGATGAATGTCTAATATAATAAAGAAATGAAATCTATTAAAAAAATTATTAAATTATTTTGTATGTCATGTCAACGTTAATTAATTGAGGTTTGAAAGGGTTATCGAAATGTCAACGACACAAAAGGTAGAAATATATATTTTTAGTTTTTTTTTTTGTATTGACGTTTAAAGTGACTGCTTCCATTTAAATAACACAGAAGCGGTATTTAAACCAATATGTATAATTCATTTTATTACAGATATATATATATATATATATATATATATATATATATATATGTATATACGGAGGTCTATATAACACGTCATTGATTGGTTTCAGTGACTTTTTACTCGATCACACAAAAACATTTCTCGTATCAGCACGTTAGCTTTATATTTTTGGGCAAATGGTATGGCGAATGTGTATGATAGAGTTTGTGTACATCTCGAAGTACACCCAGAAAAGTCGGTAAATGGGTATATTTGAATTATTTTATTTTATTAACATAAACGGCAAACCTGTCTTTTACAAAAAAAAATAATTCTAACATATTTAACTTAATATTTTTTTTTTAAAAAAAAACGTAAATTTTCTTTTACCAAAGATTTGTAAAAAAAATTGCTTAAAAAAATTTATAAGAATAATAAAAAAAAATAACCTTAAAATTATACAACATATTCAGTAGAAAGTTAAAACAATTAAGAAAAAATGTAAAAAAAAATAAAAATACTTTAATGTAATATAACAAGAAAATCGTAAGTTCTGTTTCATACAGCTGGTCAAAGTGAAGAAAAAATTGTATATATTATGAAATGTATAAACAAATAAATATAATTACAATTAATTAACCATCTTTGAAAAAGTTAAAAAGGTTCGTTCCATAGGAACAATACCCTACACTAAGTATATTCGATACGTGGGAATAACTATTGCCGAGTTCATGAAGTCTGTTTAATACGGCATTACAAGTGTACACTGTCCGTGAATTGTTGCTACAAAACGGTGGCACCTGTCTAGTCATTCTTCCAGGCGCCCCGAAGTTGATGAGAGATAACAGTTCAGGGCAATCCCATATTGAATGTACAATTTTAAATAAATTTAAAAGGTCTAAAATTTTCCTTAAAAAGTTTTTAGTAAAAAATCGTTATTTAAAAATTCATGACTGATTCTAAGTTTAAAATTAATAAACCCTAAGAATTTTTTTGGACTCTTTTAAGAGAATTTTGGTGACTGTTGTAGTAAGGAGTCCATATTGTAGAGTAATACTCTATCTGGCTTCTCATTATTGAAACAATCATCAACATTAAAGTACTTATGTATATTTAAAATATGAATATTTAAATTTGTTGCAACAGAAAGGGAAAATATTTTTGAGAAGGGAATATGTTTTTCCTCTCTGTTGCAACAAATTGAAATATGAATAACTCCCTCGGGAGAAAATCCAGCCAGTCTGCAAACATTTGGACATACTCAAAACATTGTTGGTTATATATTTAAATTATTAAGTATCATCTAATATTAAAACTAAATGTTATTATGCAAAAAGCAGCTAGCCATAGAAAAATGAAACTGAGGTAATAGCAAGTTTGTGAAAACAGTGAATAATCAAATCTAAACAACAGTTGGTATGTTTTTGACTTCGACAAATGATAATCAATTAATGCATTAGTTTTTTTTTATATTTAAAACAAGTACCTAATTACGTATTTGACCAGTTTTAGTAGTAGTTTTAAAGTACGGTGTTTTTTTTCTAAAGCTGTGGGTGTTTTCTGCAAATTGAGAAATGCAGTTTTTGAGACCAACACTATTTTTAGAAAGTGATTATAATAGCTTTTTTTATGAAAGCGGACTGGCTGTTTTAAGCAAAACATAGAATCAACCATACTGTATCCGATAACACCAATATCTCATTTTTTTGCTTTTTGGCTGCTTTTTGCATAACTACGTTCAATTATAATAAATATTTCAGGAGAAGTCAGATCAGACAACTGAAATTCTTATTATAAAGATTAATATATACCACTAAAAGGTACATTATAAAGCCGATCTAAGTATTCTAAGAATTCGGATCTGACCATCAAATTCTAAATTGAAGGTAAAACGTATGAATAAGCGTCGTCCTCACATATAATGGATCAAAAATGCCTACAAGAAACTCAGACATGTAAAATATTTTTTTGGATGTTTTACCACAATAAGCTATTTAGAAAGGGTTATAAAATCCATTGAAAAATCGAAAGTAGTACTTTTCAACTAACGGAATTTTTAGAGAGAAAACATATTTCTACATAACTTGCAAGAGAGGTTCGAAAAGATGGACGACACAACAGACAGATTAATACAATCTTATTTCCAATTTTATTTCCATTCTTAATTTTTAATTACTCTTACAAATTTTCTTCATTTTTAATATTATTTCCATCTGTAAATACTCACTACAAACTACAAACCTTAAAATATATTTTTTTCAATTAAATTTTAATTTTTAAACAACTTTCATTTATGTTTTTTTTTTCCTTCTCTTTTTTATACTTTCATAATTAACCTTACATATAATTGCTTTTTAATATGGAAACTTCACTGGTCCATTAGAATTAAGTCTTATTGTGTAAAATATTAAACTTTGTAACTGTACTGTATGTTTTCTGAATAAAAGAAAATAAAAAATAAAAATAATGTAATGATTATTTTTTTTTAACAAAAATAAACTTTTTTTTCTGAGTCTATAAATTTTTTTACATTTGTCGTGCAACAATATTATTTTACATGATAAAAAAATAAACAATATTCAACTTTTTAACTAAACTCTGACAGTCTGTGATCACATTATCGTTTAAATAACAACATATTACAACAGAGAATATACTATGAACGAAAAAAGATATTTAATTATGGCCAAATACCGCTCTCCTCCACTCGATATAAAATCTTTTATGACTGAACTGACTGATATTTTTCTTTTATTGCAGTAGATATTAACAAACACCTTTATTTTTTATTTATTTATTTGACGGACTTGAGCAGTCCATTCTAACGATGGTAAATACAATTTCTTATAATAAATACAGGCACTAATAAAATAAAATACAAATAAATAAAATTAAAGCGAGGACAAAATAGATAAAAATACTACCTCAAAACAAGATCTGGTCTATCTAAGTGATTTTTTAAATCTATAAAGACTTACACCAAAAAAGTCCAGATCTTGTCTCGAGTTTAAAATACGACACAATCGGGACATTGGTGCATGCAAGCCATAGTTTGTGCTGTGTTAATCGAGAAACAGCATATTATTTACTCGCAACCGGCGGATTGAATGCCACTTGTTCCTGTAACGATAGTACATCAATTAAGCCATTCAGTAAATTAAACATAAATATGGAGTCAATGTCCTTTCTACGCTTTTATAGATTTGAGATTTTTAACATTGACTCCATTTCTCCGTAAGTGTAGTCTCCCCTCTCGAGGCCAATCATCTATGCTACTTTTCTTAGCAAACGATGTTGCACCGTGAAGAGTGAATGCGGGCAACAAAATGAACGGGGCACTAAGCGCAGTAATTTCTAATAAAAATATGTCAATCGAAGCTAAACTGGCAGTGCACAACGGAGTTTTAGTCCCAACACTTATGTATGGAAGTGAAACATGGAACTGAGGGAGGAAGGATGAAAGCCGAGTGAACGCGGTTGAAATGCGATCTCTTAGACGAATGTGTGGGAAATCAATGTATGACAGGGTTACGAATGATGATATCAGGCGAGAGTGTAAATCTGAGACAATTATAATTGATAAGATTAAGAAAGGGTCTCTGAGATGGTTTGGTCACGTATAACGAATGGACGACGAGAGAATGGTAAAACAAGTATATATGGCAAAAATGAACGGTAACGTTAGACGAGGACGACCAAGGAAGACGTGGCATGATCAGATAAACCAAAATCTTAAGTCTGGTCACGTCAAAAGCAGACAGAACCGAAGGGCATGTATGACAAGATGTATGAATGTGGAAGAGGCTAGGAGTGTATGCCAGGATAGACGTGTGTGGCGGTCCATTCTCTCTGCCTACCCCTACGGGGAAATGGCGTGATGGTAGTTGTAGTAGTAATGTTGCACCGATTCGATATGATTTATCCGGCCTACATAGAAGGAAGACCAGATCACGAATGCATATTCAAAAAGAAGACAAACAAGTGAGCAATATAGTGTTTTAACCGTGAACATATAAGTTAAGTCACTAGATGCCCTGGTAAGTGATGTGTCAAGTAAGCTGTTTTCCTATGTTGATGATACTGCAATAATTGTGCAAGATAAATTCTGGAAAGAGACTGTCACAAAAGCCAATAAATGCATGCTAGATAAGAATCTTCTTTCTCTCAATTGAAAAAAAACTTTCTTCAAATCGTTTAAAAATTCTAAATTGTCAGCCCTTTTTTTTATCTTTACATTGTGTTCACCACGTATTTTTTTTACTTTTCATATCTATCGGATTCTTCAAGCAGCCTTTATTTAAATTTAAAACTAAATGTTTACCAGGTAAGCCTGTATATGGGCAAATTTCACCCACATATAGGCTATGCCTTTGTGGGATTTTTTCTTTGTGTTTATCTAATAGATTTTTTCGTATTTGTAACTTATTTATTTTATTTGATTCTAAATTTTGTCTTTCAATTTTAACTTTTTAATTTTAATTCTTAATTTTAACTTTTAATTAAAACTTTTAACTTAATTTAAATTTAAACTATAATTTTAATTTTAACTTTTACTTTTAATTTTAATCATTTGATTTCAACTCTTAATTTATACTTACCTACATCTACTACCTGCATCGAATAATTTATTGTTAGTTGTGATTTTATTTACAATTAAATTGAAATGTTCATGGAAACAGAGAGAGAGGGAGGAAAGTAGAGTAGCTTTACAATGTCTTCTCCTTTTTATGAACTTTTTATGTAATATTTTTATTTTTACTTTTTTAGAATTAAATTATTTTTCCCCTCTCCTCCTGCATTCATTAGTGTGAAATCTGTAATTGGTCTTACTTTTTCAAATTGTTCTTTTGTACCTTGTTTTATATAAAGACTGTATGATTTCATTAATAAATAAATAAATGAATAAATTACTAACAAATCCACCTATATATTGTAAAACTCCAAGAAAAAAAATAAATGAATCAAAAAAAGAAAAACAGCGACGCAGAACATTTAATAGAAAGAATAATATTGCTTGTGACCTGTCATTGGCTAGTTTACGTGGCCACTTTACACACTGTGTAGTATTATGCCGATATTTGGACACTATATTCCTTCATTTTTTTTCTGTAGTAAAATGGTAATATTAACAGGTGTGTAAAATATTGAATGTAGTCCTTATTTTCAAAAATTTGGACTAACTAAAAATACTGTTGATGAATCCACCTGGTCTAAGAAGTTTCAAAATTTCAAAATATTTACGGGCGTCACCTAGTATGTGAGTAAATTTATTCAATGAGATAAATCTCACACGCTTCAATAAAAGTGTAAGCTCTTTATCTACATTAACACCAACAGATGGCAGAATTGAAGATATCACATCTTAATCTTAATAAAAAACTTAATTTTACATCAAAAGTTCATTAAATATAGAAATCATCTCATTTGATCCAAAAGTTATGATATTTTGAGAATCGCACTTCAACTAAATCTTAGTTCTTGAACATTCCATTCAATGTGACTCACGTGGTTTATCCTTTAAGGCACAGAACTTAATAAACGTATGTTCCATGTACCTAAACCAACATACATCCAGTATTACGTCTTGAAAAAAAAACAAAACAATACTCCTCTCAGTAAGCAGAAAAAAACCAACAGAGAGAGAGATTGAGAGAGAGCAATAACATAATAAATAAACATGGGTCTTCTCAGAAAAAATATACAAAAAGGAAATGAATCAATAAACCAATTATAAGTCACAGTGCTGATTAATGCCTAGGCATCCATATATCTCCTTTTCAATATGCTTCTCTATAAATATTGAAATATCTGCTATTTTTTTATTTGTCAGAAAATAATATTTGAAGGCCAAAAAAAATTATGATTACTCAACAGGTTTTCTAAGCCAAGCGGAAAAAAAACAATATTTTCTAATTGTGATTAAACCAGTCCATAGGCGGAATATTAGAGGAAAAATCTCTACGTTTTATATTTTCCTAAACGATTTCCCAGCCCAATAGACGTGCTTTGTTTACCTTTAATAAAATGATTTTACTTTGTACTATTTTACTATTTCACTTTTCTTGGGCCGCAAATATACACGTTATCTTCATTGGTACATATCGAGATATGTCGATACGTGTCTACATAACGTATCATTCAGGCGTCATGTGATCAAATTCGATATACAAATGGCGCCACAACTTTACTCCGCGTTCAATGTTAATTTAAAATGAAAGAATCATTTTTTCATATTTAAATAGGTTTTTGCGAAAAAAGTTGCCACTTCAAAAGTATTTGAATTTTTAATCAATCGCAATTAAAACAAAATGAGAAAACAAAAAAATGAGAATCAGGAGTATTTATTAACAACTCTACACTTTTCAAAATGCTTCTCTATCTACATTAAAATATCTGATATTTTTTTATTTGTCAGCATATAATATTTGTAGGCAGACAAAGTTTATGATTACTCATCAAGTTTCCTAAGCTAATGGTGCGGCAAAAAACAGCATTTTCCAAACGTGATTCAACCAGGCAAGTCGGAAGAAAAATTTATATGGTTTATATTTCCCTAAAAGTTTTCCCAGCCCACTGAACGTGCTTTGTTTACCTTGCAACATGATTCCCTCCCTATTCATAAAGTTTGATGATGTTCACGGTACGGTATAATATTTGTTGACTACTATTAAGTTAATTTGGAACAAGTTTTGTGGTAGACCGTAAAATTTGTGAAGGAAATTTTTACGACTCCTGCGTTATGCTTTTCGTAAATATTTTTTATCATAAAACGCACATTAAAATGTGATCAGTGTTTTCTAAGGTTGGATTGTTTTTTAAGTTTAAGCATAAAACATAATATTAACAAATAAAATATAATTTTGCTGTTCATGTTCATAAAATATTTTTTTTTAAAAACTTGAATCTATAGTGCTTTATCTACACATTAAACAATTTTTTTAACATTATGTTTTTTAAAAGCGTTAGTATATACGTTTATTTATTTATATACGACCAGTGAGCATTAACAAAAACAACAAGCATTAAATGATTGAAAAAACAAGATATTTTTGGATGTTTGTACCACTAACTTAGTAGTAAATTGCTATATTAATAAATTAATAAAATTGCTCTGTTTAAGTCAAAAAGTCAAAGCGTTATTTTCAATATATTCCCTTAAAAGTCTAGCCCTACCTTAAATACAAAAACCCCCTCCCCTTACTTCTGCCCCACCATAAAAATAACTACCCCCCCTCTATCCTTATCGACACCCACTGTTCACTATTTCTTTTACGTATGTATATTAAGTTATTATATAACACTGAAGAGGACAACGTGAGATGCCGAAACTAGTCGGTTGTGACAGTAAAAAAAGTGGTTCATACAACAAAGTTATTTTATTTATTCCTTTAAAAGAAAAAAATAAGACATAAATTCAGATACACATGAAATAATTCAAATAAAAATATGAAGAATGTTTTGATTTTGTTCAAATATTTGTAGAGAGGCTAGATTTCCTTCGTCAGGAGTTATTAAGATCATAAATTGTAGCAACAGAGAGGGAAAGCATTTTTGAGAAGAGAAATCGGAAGTTCATAACTAACATTGAAATTCGAGAACGGACGCAGCGGCCTCTTATAACAAACGTCTTGAGGATACAGCGGTGGACCTGGCTTAAACACGTGCTATGCATACCTCAGGAGTACCTAAATCCAAGTTGTCTGTTCTTTAGACCTGTGGGCTCACGCTGTCTTGGAAGGCCATCGATAACGATCTTTCGACTTTATTCGGCGAACTAAGGGGCGCTGGATTGAAGAGGCAAGAGTGCTGGCTGGTGATATGGTCTCCTGAAGGCAAATGGTGATGTTCACATGCTTCCCAAAGGAGCAAATGTGGAAAGAAAGAAATTAAGTTTTTTTTTCAGGCTGGTATAAGTGGCCACTTTTAGCACTGTCTAACATTTACCATTCATCTCATGTTTAAATATCCACATGTCCTATTTTTTTCCATCTTTTAAACACTACGCAGTGCGTAAAGCCTTACAGCATTAAAGCCTTACTACCTCGTGGTGTAATGGTATGATAAGAGGTCTCGGGTTCAATTCCCGACATTGATATAAAATATTTATTTATAAAAGAGTGTTTCCACAAAAAAATATTTCATAGTCTTCATCTTCGAGACTCATATATTTATTCCGAAATTCCAGACAAAAGCAATTTTCGCATATTCCTAAAATAAAATTTAAAAAAAATTTCAAAGAGAAAGTTTACTCGTATAAGAAATTGAATATAAAAAATGTACTTTTACGAGCGGTACAAATTAAAACAAAATTGTGCGGCGAAGTGCCAAAAAGTAAAATTGAATAAACAAAATAAAAAGAAACTACTTTTCATGACGTCACTAGTTCTTTTTAATCAACCAGTGATAAGAGAGTTGTGATCAATTTCCAGTTTGCGGTAATTCAACTAACGAATCAGCAGAACTCATCAAGAAGAAGGAAAAGAACTTGAGACGTCACATGTGAAGTAATTCCACAAAAACAAAACATAAAAAATAATAGCGCTGAAAGTGCGATACATTTGAATATATTTTTTAATTTTCCTTGTTTAATAGTCTATAAGAAATAAAAAACCAAAAATAACGATTGACCTCTCTCATAAAAGCATCTTATAAATACCCTTGTTTACTTACTTCCATATAAACTGGAGTTCACTAGAAAAACATGTAACACCATCACTCAACTTGATTTCTTGTAATTTTCTCCAAGGAGAAGGGTGCAATTTGGATTTTACAATTTTACTTTTTATCAACTAAAAGGATGATGCGAAAACAAAAGTAACGATTCAAAACGGGTTCTATCTGAATTTTCTATCCCGAAAACCAACAAAGTAATGAAATTTCGTTAGACTCTAGAAAACTTATCTCAGAAATTAAATTTTATCGCATACGCGTTCTAAGGATATTACTGTAATAACAGCAGATTCAAATAATTTGATGGTCGTTTTTTAAAGAAATCAAGATAACTTTATAGTAGGTAGATTTTACTTTAGTTTCATGACTTAAAAAAAATGGAAAATAAAATGAAAAATTTCGACCCCGCCCACGTATACTATCGTTACCCACAAATTATTGATTTTGAATTTTTAGTGTATTTCTTCCATCTATTATTGTAGTTTTACTTCCAACGAAGAAAATTTTTCTAATTAATTACGTTTTGTTTAGGGCGCATACTATTGTATCTCACATTTTTAAGAAAGTGGGGTTGGAGAACATGGGTTCTTGCAACACTGGACACATGCAACTCCAGGGGCCTGACCTGCCAACGCAAAAGCGCAACACGTCACCAATGACTGAAAAAAATAATTCAGACCTTCTCCGCTCAGCATTGATTCAACGTTGCTCATAGCATTTAATGTAAATTAATTACAATAATACTGAATACACACTTGAGATTATTTTCGCGAGATGGAATATATGAATGGAAGGAAGCAGCTTTAGAATCAGCTACAATGGTGTTCGTTGGACAAGTTGAACGTTTGCCACACACGTTGTTTTTTATTTTTAAATAAATTTCTTTTTTTTTTCAATTATTGAAAAAAATAAATTTCAATTTTTTTCAATAATTCAAAATCAATATTTTTACCAGAAAAAGCTTGTTGCAAAAAAAATTGACAACGTAAATATAGAATAATCACTATCCGATAACGGAAGTGTTAAAATTTTGATCACTAAGCGATTATCTGAGGAAGATTTATAAAAAAAATGGGGAAATCGTTTTCAAATATTCCTTTCAAGAATCAAAGCTCTTAAGTTGAGATTATATTTTATGTTATTATGAACTGAAATCTTAAAAGCTCTTTCAGTGCTCTAAAATATGCTGTGGTTTCTGGCCAACGAACCGTGGCTAATATTATAATTTATAGATGTGGCTACCATAACACCGGAGTTTAATTATAAACCTACATTACATCGGGTGTTAACACAAATTGTGTTCAAAAATTACAACAGGGATGGAGAATATCTTAAAAAAGTGAATATGGAAGTCTAGACATTTGAAGGGCGTATTACCTGTCATTGACTGGTTTAACTGGCCATTTTACACCCTGTGTAACATTCACCATTTTGCCTATGTTTAAACATCCATATTTCTTAATTTTTTTAATTCGTTAATTAAAGTAAAGTTAAAAAGCTGAAATCTTTATTGTTGTGAAGAGATTCATCTGACTGATTTATTTCACATACTTGGCAACGCCTGAAAACAATTTTCCAATTTTAAACTTCTTCGTGAACCAGTTGGTTTAATAACAATATTTGAGTTTGTCCAAATGCTTGTAGACAGAAGATTGGATTTCACCCCCTCTGGAGTCATTAAGATTAACAAATTCCCTTTTTAAGGTATTCTCCTCAAGTCAATAATATATTCTACTTCGTTATTTTACAACAGATAAAAAAAATATTTTTTCTCATCTTCACTTATAGCATTAAAGTAATTTTGTTAAGTATCATTTTAACATCTCAAACCAAAGTCATCAACTTTGGAAAATAGCGTTAAGAGCACCAGTCTGGTGATTTTTATTTTTAATAATATAAGCATCTACATATCGTCATAATCGTGATTCCATGTCCGCTCCCTAATTGGAGTGTGCATGAATTCTCCAGGGATTTCTGTCGGCTGCCAGCTTCCATGCATCATCCAAGTCAGGTTCGTGTTCTGTTGTTTTGACATGAACTGCCAACAAACGGTCAGTAGCGGACATCTAGGACGTCGAGAACCAGATGCCATGTAAAGTAGGCAAGCGTGATAAATTCTTAAATATCGCTCGTTCAAATAAAATACGCGTGAGGTGGTGGTGCGTCAGATATGACCCAGTTTTAAGAGTAGCCTTTTACGTGGTTATTTTATTTAGGTTGTCAATAATATTTAACCATCAAAACGTGCTTTAAATCCATAGAAAGACACGTGGTACGCGAATTTCGTTTAGAAAAACGACACCCATAGCAAAAAAAATTCAACCGAATCGAAAATTTTTAATCCTACAAGGTCTAATCGAATCCATTTCCGGCAGGTATAAGTTAAAGCTTTCAAGAAACATCCGCAGCATATGATCCACCCAACCATATCGTCTCCGTTCAGTGACAGTTATCACCGGAGCTTGTTTCGTCCGTTCTCTTATTTTTTCTTTATTCCTTACAAACTCAAATCACCACACGACAAAGACATCTGTCCTCAAAACGAAGTGTTTTTCTGTCTTGGGCCTTAGTGAGGTGCCATATACGTACGGAATAGGAGTTATATTTTGTCGCGTCCCGCGACAAAAATAATTATACCTATAAGATAATCAGAACCGTTATAGTTTAAAAGTAAAATTGAATATAGAAAACAAATCAATCGCGTAAATAAACGCTTTACCCGACAGCGGTCAGCAGCCATTCCGCGGCGGTCACGTGATACCTCCCACCACACTAGTTTTTTTGAATACAGGGCCGTAGCACTCGCCGCTGGCGAGCCAGCCAGTTGCAATCTGGTTCGCGAGCAGTGTCCACGCCGCGCTAGGCCAGTTTTCCCTCGCAAATAACTATGGGAGTTTTGGTATAATTCCCTATGCACCATGTTGAGCTGTGCCCAAAAAAAACTTGTATTCTAATTAAACCAGCTTCCGGTAAGTCTTCAACAACTTTCGAATATATAAACCAACTTGTTTCGCTTATACAAATTTGTAATTTTTCATTATTGTCCACAGATCGGATACGTATGATCATTTTAAGCTAGAATCCATTATGACGGCTGTTTAGCCTTATACACCACGTAACAACTAACAAATCTCCATTTAGTAAGTACAGTATACAGCACGGAACTGTTGTTTTTTTTTTAACTTACTTTCTCGAGCCGTTTGTAAAGAAATACATTTTTTTGTAGTATGAAGAGTCAGGTTACCCCGGAATCTCGCCCTTGAACCTGAGTTGTCGACATTTTCTTTGATTCATCCTGCAGAACTCAGCAGTTTTTCTCCTCAATGGCAAATCGACACAGGACGCCATTTCTAGGATCCTTCGTAATCGCTGGTGTTCCTAGTACTTCCTTCTCAAGTAAAATAATATAGAATGGTTCGAATCTCTCAGAGGATTATGTGAGTACCTCGCGTGCATCTCTTCATAAAGGTTGGTGGAAATATACTTCGAAAATTAGTGACTCCTAATGTAATACTACAGTGAACTAATGGATACGCAGGACTATTCAAATCTTTATCCTCATTACGGGGAACCGCTGCCCAAATTATTTTCGGTTCTAGGACACTTAGAAGTAATCACATTGTAGGTTAATTTCGAATCCTTTTAATAATGGGCTATTTTCAATTTTAATTCTTACTAGGAGAGATCTCTGCTCCAATTATTATTAATCCTGTTTACTATTATTAAGTTTCTCATAAATAATTGTTGAACATCTTAAGAAACATATATGTCCGTTGTCTGTAAAACTATATTTTACTGATTTGTAATAAATAGACTTGAAATGAACCACTTTATTCTGTCTTTTCCCACCGTTGTTCACAACCAAGCAAGAGATTCAGTATTTTATTAGAATTTTGCAATAATACCTTATGGAAAGTAACTAAGGACCCATGTTATCCTTCAAGGAACCTTGAGATCAAAAAGACCAAGTTCTACCTGAGACTATTAGCCGCAAGGTAAGATTCAATATTAAAAAAGAGTATGACAATTTATATTATTACAAAATAAGGAGTTTTTCTAAGCCCATTTTCCACCCAGATAAATAGTGTGGGAGACAGTAGTACTTGGAAATTTCCGTAACCAGATTTGGCGCTTTAAGGATCATAAATCATGGAATAAAATGGCGAAATCCAAGCTGAATATAGAGATCTTGCAACTCAAACACTGCATGTGACATAAAAAAATATACATTTTGCTACGCCTATGTAAAAAAAAAAATATTTTCTGATTTATTAAAAATAAAAAATTTCTTTGATTTTTAAGAAGTTTTAAATAATTTACTGTTAGTAAATTTTGAAAAAGGGGTCTCACAGCAGGGTTCGAACCTTGAACCTCAGATCCGTGAGTTTCGATTTCCCGGTTCACTTCCAACTTTGATTCTCCCACAACATCAAACATTTTCATAAATCATAATCAGCACACGTAAGTGTTACATACTGAATAAATTTGGTTTCAAATCAGAAAATTGATTTTATATTTTTGTGCAACAACTATGGTGAAGGTGTATAATGGGATTGTTATGTCAGTTTAATTGGTGTCCGGACGAAGAGGCGGGTACCCCTTGAAACTGATAGACATAAAAAAGTCAGTAATTGGTTCCATACAAATTTATTATAATTATTTTTTGGCTTTTTAAACATTTTTTATGCAAAATAAGTATAAATGTTTTGTACATACAAAGTTAATTTTAACGTTTCAACCTCTTTAATAAAGTGAAAACTCGTATTTAGAGAAGGGGTTTATTTTTGATTAATTTATATTTTTATACACAAATAATCATGTATTAATTTTGATGTTTATTTTATTTTTACTACATAGAAAACATAACTTAAAATTACTTATTATATTCTTAAATAAACACAATTTTCTACTGTATGGAATTCAAGATAAGGTGGGACGTGTTTTTTAAAATTTATATATAAAAGTTTTAATATTTCCTATTGGTTTAAGGATTTCAGGAAAATTATTACAGTTTTAAGTAAAATTTGTTGTTTTTGCATCCTTTTAACCATTGAAAGAAAAAAAAAACATAATTAAGATGAATTTTTAGGATTTTTTATTTTATTAATTTTTACAAAAAATACCTTAATGCTCATTTAAATAGATAAATATTCCGATAAATACATGTTTTTATTGTCGGTAATCAAACTACAAAATACATTTTAAAATACAATAGAGATATATTATTATCTATCTTTCATAGATTCCAAGATATATGACTCCAAATATGATTCGGTCCTGTGTTTTGTTTGGAATTACATACTACATCCTTATGTATGGCACGGAATGATATGTATAATCCGGTGCATTGAGTTTCGCGAGTGACGTAGCGCGGCGCGGTAACTCGCCAGTGACTCGTTTCACCAACAATAGTAGACCAACAAAATGCGATGCAATAATAAGCGTACCTAGCATATATCTACGTAGATATACCTACCCGTTTCAAAATAGATACGAGGTAATCCAACAAAATAGATACAATGTAAGAATCCAGTTCTTGTCCACAAAAATGTGGAAAAACTCAAAATATCGTTGATAAATCCACCTGGTCCATGAAGAAGTATAGACATTAAAAAAATAACATTTTCAGGCGTTAGCTAGTATGTAGGTGAAATAATTTAATTAGATGAATTGCACCCGCATAAACAAAGGTTTTAGCTCTTTAATCAAGAACCAAGCCAATTTAAAACAATCCGAACCATTGAGGAGTGTTTGATGGAAAAGAATAGATATTTAATGAAATGCTGAAAATGCTTGGTCTATCGCATCCTTAGGTAGTTAAACCATCGTCCCTTTTAAAAAATAAACAAACATAGTATTATAGTGTCAAAAGATATAAAATAACAATATTTTGAGTTTGTCCAAATTTTTGTAGACAAGGACTGGATTCAACTCCTTGGGGAGCTGTTAACATTAACATATTAAAACAGAGAAATATAATATTTTAGAGAAGGCAATGTAGAATTCGAGGTATCTACAGGTCTTATGACCTGTCATTGGCTGGTTTAAAAGGCCATTTTACACACTGTGTAACATTCACTATTCTGCCCATATTTGAACATCTAAAGTTCTTCAATTCGTTCATCTGTTCCAAGTTGAAGCATAGAAGTTGACAAAATAGATTTTTCAGACGTTGCCTGGTATGTAGGTGAAATAATTCAATCAGATGAATCTCACCCGCATAAATAAAAGTTTCAGCTCTTTAACTTCACAAACATCAACAGATGAAAGAATTGAAGGAATAAAGATGTTCAAATATGGGCAAAATGGTAAATATTACACAGTGTGTAAAGTGGCCACTTAAATCAGCCATTGACAGGTCATAAGCCCTGTAGATGCCTAGACTTCTATATTACCTTCTCTTAAATGTTCTTCATCTCTGTTGTAATATGTAAAGATACAAGGTACATGAAGACGTTCGAAATATAATAAAGAGCGATAGAAAAGTCATTCAAAATTAGTCGAATAAACATAAAACATTGCAAAAACCAAATTAACAATGTAAATAAATTACTGCACTTTAAAAACATTGCGCCCTACTCAAAAACCACATTGTCACAGGTCATAAAAATGACATAAGCTTTGTTTTCTGCAATATCTTGCTTTTTTAAAAAATGTCACTTACATTCTTTTAACGACGAGTCAGTTTGTAGGTATCGATAACCAGGAGCTTGCGAGCTTGTAGTATTGCAAAAAGCTTACAAAACCGTTTCAAAATCAACAGGAAATAAATTGGTTGGCATATTGCGTAATCTGAAATTTCCCATACAAGCCACGCAAGCATTTTATATCCGTGCAGTATGTTACTGCCATATTTATTTTAGTATTTCAATACAATTCACTGTTAACTACTGAAACAAAGCATTTTTGACACGCATAATGTATTTCCAGATTGATATAATTATTTTAAATGAAACAAAACAGGAATAATTATTTTAGAAATGTTGCAAATATAATTTTGTAATGAACATTATTAAATTATTATTGATGCAGTTATATCTGTTTATTTAGAAGGCATTTTATTAAAACTTGTTACAACAGAGGAAAAAAATAACATTTTAAGAAAGAAACATTGACATCTGGGCATTTACAAAAATTATGACCTGTCATTGGCTGGTTTCAGTTTCAGTGCTACAGAACTGCGTTTATTTAATATTTTTTAAACAAATTAAAATTTCATTGGCTGGTTTAAGTGGCCACTGTGTAACATTCACCATTCTGCCCCTGTTTGAATATCCACATTTCCTCAACTCTTTCATCTTAACTTTTGTGAAGTAAAAGAGCTAAAACTTTTATCACGTGGGTGAGATTCAAATCACGTGGTTGTTTAAATATGGGCAGAATGGTGAAAGTTACACAGTGTGTAAAGTGGCCACATAAACCAGCCAATAACAGGTCATAAGCCCTGAAAATGACTGGACTTCCATATTCCCTTCGCAAAAATGTTTTCCGTCTCTGTTGAAATAAATTTTAATATAAATAACTACCAAGGGAGGAAATCCAGCCAGTCTGCAAGCATTTGGACAAACTCAAACATTGATAAATATTACAATTCGTTACCCAATTAGTCTAAAGACTTTTCGGTGGGACATATTTTTTTAAAGACAGGTTTTTTTTTAATAATTTTATTTTTACCATAGATATTTATTAATGACTTTTTTTTTTCAATTTAAGATCTCTCATATTAATGATGGTTTGTGGAAAATGATTGAAAAACATTAGAATAACGCATTTAAATGTTCGTTCTCCAAAAGTTATTTGTAATTTGGAGAATGAACAGGGAACCTATTGTTTTAAATATTTTAGTTTCATTGGACACCTTTACACGGTAAAACATTCAAAACTCTGCCTCTGGTTAAACATAGAATTTTTCTTAACCCTCAATCTGTTGACTTTTTGAAGTAAAAGTATGTATTTTAATTTTGGTAATTTTTGTTTTTAATTTTTGGATAGAATTGTAATATTCATTATGTCCATGTACTTGTAATTTTCTCAATTTGAAAGGTTTGGGTAGGTAGGATGAAATTGCTTTAAGGCAATATTCCCGCCTTTATATGTATTTAAATTGTACATGTCTATAAAGTGTTAAATAAATAAATAAATATAAACATGTTAAAGCGTTACAATTTAACATATAAATAAATAATTCTTCTTACATAATTTTAAAATGGCTTGACTTATGGGTAAACATATCTTTTACTCTTTATATTTTTCTCGACATGCCGATACGTGTCTTCATTATCTCATTTCATACGGTAAATGATCAAATTCAACCAAAAGATCAACGCTAAATAAAAATTCAAGTATTTTTCCTTCGTATTTTAAATAAGCTTTTATGATTAAGAGAAGCCACTTCAAAATCTTCAAAATAAAATGTAATCGCTTGAACAAGATTTTTGTACGACATTTGATAATTCACAAAACGGTTTGGTTAACTTTGCATCAATATGTATCTACCATTTTAATGTATCTTCGTAATCGTTTAAGAGAATTTATCTTCAACTATACCGGCATAGTGAAGGTATGATTTCCATATCTTCCGATTGTAATTGCCCCCCTGGATCTGAAGCGTTAGACTTATTACCTTCATTTCTTACCTTTCTGTAATGGATGAACGGGATACGTTGGATTAATTTTGAAAATGCCGTGCCCTTTGCACATTCAGATTCGGAGTATGGGATGATGATGATCAATATGGTTAATTACCAAAAGTACTTAAAAATGAATCAAATAAATTTAAAAGAAATAGGTACACAAATACATGAAATGTTACTTCTTGTTTTAATAATAATTAACAAATAACTTTTTTTTAAACTACTTTATGTAGTCAATAAATACTTTAACAAGTCTAACATTGATTAAAATATAAGTTAGTCATGGGTAAAATTTTATAAATGTTTATCAAATTTCTAAAATAGCTTCCAATTGAGGGTAGAAAAAATGAGAATTTAAGACTTTTGTAGCATTAAAAATTTACGTCAAGTTCGTGAGAGGAATGTATGGAGTATTTTTATATACTTTTAGGGTTACTCAAATAATGCATTATTCATCCAAAAACAAGAATATTTAATGGCTAAACATCTTACAACCGAGGACAATAACATCTGAGAGAAAACAAATTGGAAATCTTGGAAATTTACAGAGCCTTTGACCTGTCATTGGCTAGTGTAAGTGGAAATTTTACACACTAAAACATTAACTGTTTTTTGGATGTTTAAAAAACAATATTTTTATTTAGTTAAAGAGTTGAAACTTTTGTTGATGCAGAAGAGATTAATTTGACTGTTCAAATTGTTTCACCTTCATTTATAATAATTGTCTGATTTATGAAGCGCCATTTTTTACAAACTCATCTCAAGGGCGCTTTACAATTGTATACTTAAACATTCTGATTAAGCTAAACTGACATATAATATTTTCTGATTTAAAATTGAGGGTATGATAAACTAAAGAATTGAGATTTCAATTGGGATCTAAACTGACTGGGACTGTCGATGATTCATAAATTTGAAGGTAATTGGTTCCACGCAGAAGGGCCGGTAACGGCAAAAGCACGATATTGGAACCTAGTGTTTGGAGAGTGCCGGATTTCGAAAAGTTTTACTCTACTTGAATCAAATGCTGACCTTAGAATATATTTTCCACAATACAAAGGTCCGATAGGTATTTTGGAGCCATTTCATGAAAGGATTTAAATACTGTCCAACAAAGCTTGTATTTTATTTTGTAGTAGGCAACGCGCTACACCTGAATGTTTTTAAAATTTAAGTAACAAACACAAATATTCTGTAGATTTATTTATTTTACATTTTCAAAAAAAATAAATGACAAATAATTAGTTTTGATCAAGTTGATCTGAAAACTTTAATTCAGAAAAATTAACAAATTCAATAATATGAAAATGAATTCAACAAAGAAAATTTAATGAACGTTACGTCTTGTAAAAAGGGATCATTTTACCAGTAAATAACATTATTTAAATAATAAAAAGCTTTCTTATGACTAACCCAAATGTTGAAATTTAAAGAAGCTATTTGCAACAAGTTGTTAATAACTTTCTATGCGAAAATAGAACCAAAGTTATGGTAGAACGGGGGTGAACTTCAAACCTTTAATCGGTGAGCCCGTGACACTAGCCACAGAACCACGACCTGGTTTAAATGAGCATATCATTGTCATTATATCTTTATAAATATATATAAACACATTACATTTATATATACTGGATATTTACAGTGCGCGATCGATTTAATCAGGGAAAAAATGAATCATACAGATGGTGTTAAAATACACCTAAAAAAAGATGGACATGATAAGGTTTGACGATGTCATTGCTCTGATTGCTAAATGTAAGAAAATCTCACCAAAGCTTTCATCCATGTAAAATGTATTAAATAATTTATTGTATTTAATATGAATATAAACAGGAGCAAAACAAAAATAATGACTGTGGCCAATAATGAGCAGCAAATAAATGTACTAATTTTAAAAGCAACTTTGAAAAACGCAAAATGAGTTTGTGTACCTTGAAAACAGGATCACCTGAGATGGTAGAACAAAAAGAGAAGTCGAGTGCCGCATACATCAAGCAAGGCTTGCGTTTAACAAAAAATCAAAGATTTTCGAGTCGAATAATATTAATCTAAAACTCCGCAAGTTACTTGCTAAGACATACGTATGGAACATATTGATGAACGGTTGTGAGACATGGTGTCTTACTAAAAAAGATTTAAAAAAAGATTAGAGACCTTTAAGATGTGGTCCTACAGAAGAATATTAAGAATTTTCTGGAGAGACCACACCACTAATGACGAAGTACTCAGCAGAAAACAAAAATCGAGGCACCTAATCAAAACTATCTCAGAGAGGCGCCCAATGGATCGGCCACATTATGCGCCATGAGGGTCTCCTGCATATCATAATAAAGGGAATGGCTGAGTGGAAAAATTACAGAAGGAGCCTCCGACGGGAGTATTTGGAGCAAGTGTGCAAGAATTTGAACTGCGCTTCATATATCGAGCTGAAGAGGGCTGCAGATAATAGAGACCAGGGGAGGACAAGATGCAGGACTCTGCTGCAAAACAATCACCAAGATTGAGAGAAAACATAATATCTCTATCTGTAGCTGATGGTGCACAGGCACCACATCGACACACTAAATGTTTGCATAAATACTAAATGTCTTGGCACACTAACACAAAAACAATCTGTTACATAAAGTTTATGTCCAGGGGCAGTGGAATGTTGCAACCTTTAAAACAAATATTTTACATCGACTATTTTAGGCATTGAATTTGAGACCAAATACGTGGTAAGTAAATACGTCAACCACCACACTCCATGGTTGACTTATCCCCTGTGATTTCATTTTCACTATTTTTACCTGATAATACAGAAACACTTAATTTTTTGCAACAGAAAGGAAAATCATTTTTAAGGAAAGGTTGTGGAAGTAAAGGCATTTACAGGGCTTGATACCTGTAATTTACTAATTGTAGTGACCACTTTACACAATTTGTAACCTTCACCATTTTGTCTATGTTTAAATATCCACACTTCCTCAACTCTTCCATCAGTTGACTTTTGTGAAGTAAATAAGCTTAAACCCTTATAAAGTGGGTGAGATTCGTGCACCATCTCAAAAATGTTTTTTCTTTCTGTCGCAACAAATTTGGATCTAAATAACTCCCTGGAGAGGAAACCCAGTGTGGTTTTAAACATTTGGACATACTCAAAACATTATCAAAAACACTTGCCTACGGTTCTGGTTCATTTTCTGACACATAGCTGTATTCTTTATCCGCCTTGACACGGATATTCTCAATAACTTATTATTACTGTTTGCCCATTTTGTAAGCATAAAACTTACCGTGGTATTTTAAAATTAAATAAAGTATTTTCGTGAGAAAAAACTCAGTAATCCCATATTTCAGCAATCAAATGTAACAATTAATCAGGGTCAGCGTGTAATTCTGGCTGTTTGCGTGTTTGGTGATGATAAAAATAAACTTTTTGATTTATGAGATTTGCAGAGGAAGATAATTGATGGAGTTTCAGAAATTCCCGCTCGAATAAAGTGATTACTTAGGGAAAAGAAGGTGATTAATAATATTCGTAGTTAACGCTAAGGGTCGGGGTCAGACAGTCTCGGTCTGTTAATGGAATGATCGTTAAATGACTTTATTGCATTTATTTTTGCTTGCTTCATTAACTGTCATAAATGGTGCATTATCACACTTCAATTATTTTTTTATTTATTTAAAAGCATCTTTTTTTTATTTTTGAAAAAAAAAACAAAAAAAACTTTTGTTTTCTGAATAAAATTCATATTCGAAGCACGCATCGTGCGGTTATTTATAATCATTAAATGAATAAAAAAACAACGTTGTTTTTAGCCCTTTTTTTTCTACCTAGCGATTTCAAAACTACACAAGCTTCTTCATTCTGTAAACCCGCATTCAACACAACTTATAATATGGGAACATTGTCAAAAAGTCACAAATATAAAGTACTTAAATTTAATAAATCTGACAAATAATACATATTATTGTAATGATCGCGATTGGAAAAACCAAAAGAAAAATTAATATTAAAGTAAAAAACTACCTAATAATTATAATTCTGAATTTGCTAACCATCTGATTATTTATATAAAGACACTTGATCAAAATTTCCTCTTGTTGAAAATAAAATATTAAAACTAGACAACTTTAAAATCTAAGAAATTTAAAAAGCGGTTCAGAATAAAAAAATATAAATTAATTACCAAACAAACAACATTTCATTAAGTCTACTCCAGTCTTATTTTAAAGATCGTATCTATCTTATTTTACACTACCCATCTTTACAAGGACAACATGACAAAAATACTTATTTTTTTAGCTTCATATGTTTCAAGGATGAACAAGGACTGAGTACTGCAATGGAACCAGACACGTACGTTATTTCGACAAGAAGTACTCAAGTGTCCTATTTTTTATGGTCTTTGTCTTTTTTAATCCGTCGGAGAACGTCATCGTTTCGGACTCTGTTTTCACAGGAGATTTTTAGTAATCCTCTCGTAGCACCCTATTTCAAAGGTTTTAATCTTTTTTGTAGTGGCTCGATAAAGTGTCTAGGTTTTGACGCCGTAAAAAAGTACTCAGAAGACAAAACATCGTACAATGCGCATTTGGAGGTCAAAATTAAAGTTTATCCAGCAAAAGAGGTCACGCATCCGAAAAAAAGCAGTCTCGCGCCATCTCTTCTGACTTTGGTCTCTTGTGAGTGATTCCATTTAGCATCCTAAATATTTATATTGATAGACTAACTCAATAACGTGCGCTCTTATTTTTCAAGTCGTTGGAGAAGTTTGTGTTTTTTTTCGAATAACCACACATTTGGTCTTGGAAATATTCATTTGTAGCCCTTTATTTAAACTAGCCGTGTGTACTTTGTCCAATATTAGCTGCAGGCTTTCCACACTGTCTGCGAGAAGAACAATACCATCAGTGGATTAGATTTTGTTTCTAATTAGTTCATTTATGCGGATGCCATCGATAAGTTTACTTATTGCATCTGTAAAAATGGCTTTCGAGTATATATGAAAAAGGAGAGGAGACAAAATGCTTCCTTGCCGGACTCCACGACATACGTCTTTATTCAATGTCAATTCATCAGCCACTTTTAATGCAGTTTTCTAATGCCAGTAGAAGTTACCAATTGTTATTTTACCTTTAGTAATCAAACGACAAAAAAAACTTTTTTTCCTTTTTTTTTTTGTCATTATTTTAATAATTTCAATTTTGGACAAAAAACGTTTCGTATTCAAAGAATTTCAATTTATCATTTGCTGTTTTATATTTTTTATATTATTTTTTAATGTGACATTGTAATTATTTTAATCAAATAAAAGAATAAGTCAATTTCGAAACTACGAAAACATGTAAATTGCTTACATCAAAACTTTATTCCAAAACAAACGATGGAAAACATGGTAATTAATGGTAGGGTACGGGATATTTCTCTTCCGCATGGAAACACCAAATTCGCCTACAAAAACACAAAATTCGTATTCTGACAGTTAAATTTAGAGTTAGTTTATTTTGACAGATAAAGTTGGGTTTAATGGAGACTAGAAGTGGGTAATCTTTACTATTATCACTGTAGCCAGGTTAGTAATAAAACCACTCAGTTACCTGTAAGTAAGAACCCTTTCGGAGTAGTACAACAGAATAATATGCTTCAATGTAATTTCGGCTTAATCGTGGGTTTTATTGAGGTTTCTGGGAAATTATTATATCACCTTATCACGAATTACAGGTAGATTTAGAGAAAAACATCAACCGAATAAGCTTTCAGTATTTCAACTTAATGCTCTTGATTTGTTCTCCCATCAAAAATAAATGCTTTATTTTAGTTAGTAAAATGAACAAACAAAAAGTTATAACAAACAAAAAAAAAATTAATACTCCAATACCTAAAATTATCAACCTATTTACATAGACATGCCCTCAACCCACAAAAGTGATCACAATTAACTTATGCCCAACGCGTATTTAGGCGTTCTTTGACTGCCAGTCGGGTGTAACGTGAGCTTGAACCTTTAGAATCGAAATTAGAATGCCTGTTTGTGTCATACAAACGTGCTAAAATCGTCCGAGTAAACATTGTGAAAATAATGGTTTATCTTTATATATTTGTTTTTAAGCTATTAGTGAAGCATAAAATAATTAGTATCCAAATAAAATAAATATTTATAGCTCTTCTTTCTGACAGTGCACTTGTAGAAATGCGGTTATTAACATACAAAATGAGAGTTTATTATTTTAGCATTCCGCAACATCCAGTAAAAATAAATAAGTGGGTGGAAATAAAAGGAATTGAAGGAAAGAATCTGGCTGGGATCCATAAAAAAATAATATAAATACTAACACTTTGAGCACCAGCCGAATACACATAGAATTTAACCTGTGCCCGGCCCATTTTTGTGAAATTTCATGCTTTGTTAAGGGTCTCTTAACTCTTGTGTGGCTGTGATGTCACACTAGTCGACATACGACACAAAACTTTATATATCTCTCTTATTTTTGATGAAATGATGAATCCGTATTTTTTGTTATTTTCAAATGAACATTTTTCACACCCAATTTGGAAAGTAAAATTTTTATAAGTATGCTAAATGGTAATACTAAAAATATTTATCCTTACTTCACGAAGAATAAATGTCCGTTTATTCAGCAACACATCTATACAGATACCTTATACAAGAGAAAACAGGAAAATAGAAGTCATAACAAGGAAGACAGAGGCGTTGTTCTGCGACGGGTATTGTCCAAAACAGATTCAGTCTTCAGTCGGTTGATGACAGTGATGGGGGACGCACGCGCGTAACATGAGCGGCGTATTTGTGATTATTAATTTATTTTGCTATAACAGGGCTTAATAATATATTATGGAAAAAGAATTATTAAACAGAATGTCTCCATGTTATTTTTTTTCAAATGTCTGAACTTTAGAATATTCCGTCTTTTACTAGTGGTAACACGATGTTACATCACCGCGCGCAAAGGGATTATTCACCACAGTCTTTTAAGAGTTAAAAGAGTTTTGATTATTAAAATACTCATATTTATTATAAACAATTTAATTAGTCATTTTTGTGTGATAGTTTTGCCAACATTGGGCTTTATGGAGAGAGCCACATTGCAATGTTCGAACATATACAGGGTCTAACTCCTTTTATTGTGATTTGTATGCCGAGCCGTGTAAACACGTGATTATAATAACCGGTGAACCCGGTCTAGTATTTTCACGTGGTTTAACAGCAGCGAAAAAGTACAAATAAAAGTCACTAGATGTCAATAAAATGTATTTTTTTCGTCAGCAGGTAAACTACGTGAAAACACGGGACCGGGACACAACGCGTAGTTATATAATCACGTGCTTACACGGCTCCGGGATACAAAGTGCTAAAAATGTACCAATGATGGATATTTTTCTAGTATTTGTAGTACATGTATTCTCATCGAATGCAGACTTGGTGTAAATGTAAATAAACAAATTCGTTAGCTATGGTTACGTTTTCGCGTTGATAACCCAAATAAACTAAATAAAAAATATAATATTTTTCAAAAAAATTCTTAAGTTTACGGAAAAAAAACGATGAAAATGAGTTTAGTACACTTTTGCCTTCAACATCCATTTTGAATGTTTTTTTTATTGTTTTTTTTTTGCTTTTAAAAGGAAGTGACGGGTAAAATTACCCATTTACTTAAATTAATATACCAACAAAACAAATTTAACTAGCGCCTTTCAGGGAAATGAGATGAAATCCTTTCTCGATTAAGTATATAATCCTTTGTAATCGTGTAGAAGGGGATGAGTTGAAAATTCATAAATATTAAGGAACAATTAGCCAATCTTTAACAAAGGCTTGGAAAATTCTGCGCCTCATTTTAAGTTCACAATGCTGTGGTTTACTTATCACAAGTTATTATGTGATAAATTCTACAACATCTGCCCCCAGGACCATTAAGTTATTTGCGGCAACGAAAAAACATTATTCAACCATAAATTCTCATAATGTTAAAAAAATGTATGGGAAGAAACGAAATGGATTCAGAATAAGAAAATGATATTCGACAGAACCTGTGATTTATAAAAACAGAATTTTACATATTCCAAGAATACAGTATGATAATACAACATTTTTTTAAAATATTGTATTTTGATACTATTTCTTGGATCAGTTGGTTAAACATTTTTTTTTTAATTTGCCGAAGTGTTTGTAGACAAGAACTGGATTTCTACAAGTGAAAAAGTATTAAGATTAACGTTATACAATTAGAGATAAACATCCTCTACATAGGTTTTTAAAATATGTGGCAATGTGACTCTCGGACAAGACACAATGCCTTTAAAAACATGACATATTATATCTGGATCTTCCGTTTTTTTACTGCTGATATGTTTATATGTACATGTGTGTACTTATTAAAGATATGGTGAGCGGTGAAAGCGGGGTGGTCCGCTGTCATTCAGACATATATGAACACATTTGAGCGAGTAATCGTAAATCGCCTTGCTATCGCTATGTTGCCAATGGGTGCGATACCCTACCGATACAACTTGCATCTATCTGGGTACGGGTATACCTACATAGAAAGATGCAATAACATCTAATATTGGAAAATATACATAGTACATTGTACTGCAAAAGTAGGGATAATAGATGAATATTTTTTAATGTATGCATTGTTTATTATATTTTTTTGTGCTGTGTTATTGTGTTTTTTTTTTTAAATGCCAAATAAAGATAATTATTATTTTATCAATAACGTTTGAGGTAAGGGAACATGGAAGTCTAAAAATGAGATATAATTTTATCAGATGAATCTCACCTTCGTCAATTAAGGCTTCAGCTCTTTAATTTTAGAAAAATCAACTGATAGAAGAATTGGCTTTGCTATAAGTCCTGCTGGATATAAAGATCTGGTGGCTTCCAAAAATAATTTCAAGGCTTTTAAAAAGTTTTGTAATCGGTTTGGCGAACTGATCATGTCCAATAAATTTAATCGCAGTCAGTGAAAAACTTACTTCCCTCTTTTCTATGTACTTCTGGATTACTTCCTTTCAGCACAAAGAGAGTTTCTTTGGACAGCTTTTATCGTTTGGCAACGAGCAAATTTTCCGTGTATGTGGGCACCGCCAAGGAGACTTTTGTCCTCAAATCTGGTGTGTATGTGGTGGGCAAGCTGATGAAAGAATTGAAGAAATAACGATGTTTATTTTTTATTATTTTATACCTGTAACCGCACTAAATTTATTTGCTGCTTAATCAAAAAAAGTATAACTAATTTGCGAAAACGTTTTAATCAGCCTACTATAAATGAATCGACGTGTAAACAGTATTATTTTTAGCAATATCAAAACTTGTTTTTAATTTTTAAACAATGTTGACTGTGGAAAGGATTTTTTTTAAAGCCACGTGTAGCAACTTAACAAAACTTTTTTCTACTTTTTTTTTTCAAAAGAAAAAAAGGATTTTGATTGAAATAATGTAGGAATCACGCCAAAATAATAAAGCATATGTGATATTTTTTTAAAGATAAAAAAAAAAAACTTCATTTGGGTCTTTTGTAAAGTTGCTACACGTCACTTGGTATTTTTTTCCTTTCCAGCGTCGATATAATTTAATCACTAAAACAATAAACCAATTGTTCACTTTACATACGTGCATGCTAACTATATACCAATACAGATTCTGCACTTGTATGTAGTTCACTTCAAAGCATGATGCATTTTAAAGAGCACAACCTAGTTCAGCACAGACAAGAGGCGTCTGCGTCAGAATACAGTATTGTCAAAATACGCGTCCAGAGTTCAGGTTCAGGCTCATTCATAGACAAAACTACATTTTGCATCCGCCCGGACACAGACAACACTTAAAAAAGGTAGGTATCAATATTTAAAATTGTAAATTGAATCGGCTTTGATATTACGAACTGATTTCTTAAAAGACATGAATGTTTAAACATAGACCGAATAGATAATGTAAAACAATAGGTAAAGTAGTAACATAAACCAACTAATGACAGGGCATAAGCTTTGTAAATTTCAAGACTTCTGTATTCCATTCTTAGAATTATTATTAATCTTGTTGTATTGAGCTTAAATTAAATTAATTTAGTTATTTTTAACGGTTCTAAGAACTTTTTAGAATATTGAATTTATAATACAAATTACAATATAAAATGAAAACACACAAGATGCAAAACTACTACTACTACTACTACTACTACTACTACTACCATCACGCCATTTCCCCGTAGGGGTAGGCAGAGAGAATGGACCGCCACACACGTCTATCCTGGCATACACTCCTAGCCTCTTCCACATTCATACATCTTGTCATACATGCCCTTCGGTTCTGTCTGCTTTTGACATGACCAGACTTAAGATTTTGGTTTATCTGATCATGCCACGTCTTCCTTGGTCGTCCTCGTCTAACGTTGCCGTTCATTTTTGCCATATATACTTGTTTTACCATTCTCTCGTCGTCCATTCGTTCTACGTGACCAAACCATCTCAGAGACCCTTTCTTAATCTTATCAATTATACTTGTCTCAGATTTACACTCTCGCCTGATTTCATCATTCGTAACCCTGTCATACATTGATTTCCCACACATTCGTCTAAGAGATCGCATTTCAACCGCGTTCACTCGACTTTCATCCTTCCTCTGCCAGTTCCATGTTTCACTTCCATACATAAGTGTTGGGACTAAAACTCCGTTGTGCACTGCCAGTTTAGCTTCGATTGACATATTTTTATTAGAAATTACTGTGCTTAGTGCTCCGTTCATTTTGTTGCCCGCATTCACTCTTCTTTCAACATCTTTTTCTACTCTTCCATCTCTTGAAAACACGCTTCCCAGGTACACAAATTCTTCTACTTGCTCGAGACATTCGTTGTTTACATTCATTATGCAGTCAGTAACCTCACTATCCCTTTCAAATACCACCACTTTTGACTTACTTTCGTTCATCGCCAATTCGCTCTCCAGGCATACATCATACATTCTAGAGACTATTTGCTGCAAATCAGCCTTGCTGCTTGCTAACAGAACTGCATCGTCAGCATACAACAAGCAGCTTACTGAAAAATTATCCATTTTTGCTCCAATACCCATACATTCTATCTCTTTCATACAGTTGCAAAACAATATATTTTAAAGAATGCAAAACAATATATTTTAAGGAATGATAGCCACATTATAATTGACAAAACAACAAAAAAGTATACAAACCCACAGTTAAGTGTTTTACTTGGCATATACGAGTATGTATTTTTAAATTTTTTAATTTTTTTTTATTATTTCTTTATTTTTTATTTCGGTAAAATGGCTATAAAGTGCAGAGCCAATTCTACCATATAAACATGAACATAAATATAAATATAAACAAAAATATAACAATAAACATAAATATAACAATAAACATAGATATAAACATAAAATAAAATTTTATATTGCAGCACTTATGGTGGTCTTAACATATCACATTTTTAAACAGGAGTGAAAAAGAATCTTCTAATTGTAAAATTTACTACACGATACTTTGAAAATGAAAACACCTATGTGGCGTTGACTTTAATAATAATAAAAAAATATTTAGTTTTTAAGAGCGAAAGTTAATGATTCCCACGTTTTCTACATTCTTCTTTGAGGGCTGGAGGTATACGACTTACCCCACTAAACCGTTCACCGTGTGAAAATAATGAATTTGCTTTGTGCCTTTGTAAACAATCCTTAAAATTTTTATTATTTTTTGAAGGGAAGTATTTTAGTACCTTAATACGTTCATCTTTTTCTGCTTTTTTATGAAATACGGAAAAACACGAATTAAATAATAATGATGGATAACGCTTCACTTTTTGACTTAAACGTTTTTCAATTTGAAAATGTGTTTTCAGAGAAAACGGTTTACATTAATTTATGTATATTCTGAAAAAAAATGATCAAAGTGATGAAAAAAACATGAATATTCAAACAAAACAAAAAGAAAAATTAACACAGAAAAGCTTTTAGTATGTACTCGTACATAAAATTGTGCCTTTCCGCAAATTGTTTTTGCTTAAAATATTTAAAAAATATTTTAAGAAAAAACTTTGTGTTTATTATTTTCAATAAAATAAATAAAAAAATAACTTTGTTTTTGACTATTTATTTTATAAACATAAAATTTTCGCATTCTATCTATTGATACACAGGTTAATTAATGTTCCACTAACCGATACTACTTTTGAAAAATAACTTAATACAATGAAACAGATTGTCAATAATAATAGATATAATAAGAACCTCAATGATAAAATATAAAGTGAAAAACAAAAACGCCAACTTCTAAATAAATATTTATATTCTACTTCCACAATAAACAAATCTAACCCACGTAGACAAAGGAGGCAGATCCTTTAAAAAAAAAAAAATTTTAAAAACATTTTTTTCATTTCTTGGCATCAAACATTAAACCTGCATTCCACACAACTAATAATAT
Organism: Micrasema longulum; assembly: GCF_059751315.1. Classification (NCBI taxonomy): domain Eukaryota; kingdom Metazoa; phylum Arthropoda; class Insecta; order Trichoptera; family Brachycentridae; genus Micrasema; species Micrasema longulum. Next base: position 231,607 of record NW_028278343.1, read on the forward strand.
GTGAATATATTAAAACATCACAAAAACCCTAAATATTATAGAAAGCCCCTAAATATAATAAGTCTGACATATACCAATTAGAAAAACTAAAAGAAACTTTAATATTAGAGTAAAAGAACACTTACGGTGCCTAAATATTAAAACTGGTTTTGAAATTTTTTGTGTTGAAAATAAAAAATTAAAACTAGACAACTTGGAAATCTTCAAAATAAAAAAAAAACGCTTCATAATAAGAAAAAAAATAAAACTAAATTAACAGTCTCTTCTTTAATCCACTTCTGTCTAGTTTTGAAGATCGTTTCCATCTCACTTTACAATACGCATCTTTACACGAGAAACATGACAAAAGGACTTGCCTTATTAGCCCCATATGTTTCAATGTATATAAAGTAATCACTGTTCAAATAAAATAAAGTAAGATTACATTAATTTGAGTACCTTGATAAAGAAGCTTGTGTAGCTTTGAAATCGGTTGGTAGAAAAATAAGTTGTTAAAAACATTTTTTTTTCATATTTATTTTATTATGAATAAATACAATTTAACAAATGAAGCATGTGGTCTAGTGTTATTTAAAAAAAAAGATTGTTAAAGTAATTCAAAAATTTGATTGATAACCAAGAATTTAAATTCTTTTGCCATAGAGAGGGAAAACATTTTTGAGAAGGGAATATGGAATACTCCCCAAAAAGTAGATCCAGCATGTCTGTAGGCATTTGGACATACTCAATACACTGTTGAATAATTTAATTTAATATATGAAAAGAGAGAAAAATAACATTTTATGGAAGGGAATATAGGAGTCTAGGCATTTACATGACTTATGATCTGTCATTGGTTGGTTTGAGCAGCCACTTTACACCTGTCTCTCGGACAGTTGAGGTGTAAAAAAAACCAAAAAGAACAAACATTTTTCATAATTATTTTTTTTCCTTTTTTTGATTGAATCGGCATTCACTTCGTAACACTTCATCTGCAATCCGCGTTTGTTAACGCTCTCTTAGCCGAGTGATGTCTTCCCATATAATTAATCATAGGCTTAATTATTCTAACTTTCACTTATGTGCTAAATTTTAAGAAAAAAATTATACTTAGCGTCCTTCCCTTCATTGATCATGTTTTCATATCTGTACTTTATATAACTATACATATATATGCTAACACCTTAGATAAGGGAAGTTTTACTGATTTGTTTGTTTATTTTTCGTTTAAATTCAATGACATTGTGTAAAATATTCTGTGTTTATTAAATTCGTTTTTTACCACCCGTCGATGGGATGAGTGCTCTCTCTGATCTGAAATAGTGTTCTTGTAAAATAATAAAAATTGTGTAACAATTATAACAAAGTTTTATTGCCATAATAATATATTATTTTCCTTTTAAATAAGTGAAACAAGATGGTAGTTAAGAAATAAACAGTTTAGCGATTTAGTTATAGTAAAATCATGAGCAGAACCAAATAGGCTAAGGGTAGATATTATGAATGAATTATTACTTAGATAACGGGTTAGATCATTACCCTTTAGTATGCCATTTTAGTCTCTACATAATTTCCGCATATAATATTATAATAATTGTTCGCAAACTGTTTTATTAGCACTACGTTTAAGGGAGCAAAACGTATGGAAAATTTCTGGTTTCTATTGCTTTTCCGGTACCAATTTATATTCTAATGCGTCTGAATAAACCTACAAAGATACATAATATAAACACTTCTACTTAATCTATAAACGTATAAATTATTCATATCTTCCCCTGTGAATACATTCGAAATCCTTATATGCTAGTTCCGAGCGAGATAATCACTACCCTTTGTATGGAAACATACTTTACAGTTTACACAACAGTATACGGTATAAACACACACACACACACACAATTATGTATCGGAACCTATTTAAATATTACATAAATTATACTATCGAAAGTTTGTGTATGGCAAATAAACAGATACCCGTTAAAAAAAATGATGTGATGTTTCAATGCAATGTCGTTATAATATTATAACATATTATATAGGCATGTTGATGTTTAAGGAAAAGTATACTATGTATGTTTTAATTTTACAGTTTTTTAGTTAAGCCCTTTTCTAAAGTTAGATCTTATGTATTTATTTAAAACATTTGTCTGTAGACAAAGTAAATATGTAGGTAAGTTAGTAAGTAGGTGAAACATATGAAAGTAATGTGAGGATTTTTGACCAGTAATATGGAAACATAGAAGTCTTATAATATAAATAATTCACTCAGACAAATCACACCCGCTTCAATAAAGTCTTTAACTCCACAAAAATCAACATTAAATGCACGTTTTCCACATACCTGAAAATCGTATTGAAGACGGTGGGTTTTCCTATTAGTTTAATTCATATAAAAATCAATGTTATTTTGTGAATAAACAAGTTATTCTTTTGAAATTTTCAATTTTACATTAACAATTAACACGCTGAAATATAATGTTTAGAGTCAATATATTTTAGGTTAATTTACGTTTGTCATAGTTTATATGAAAATGTTTAAAACGTGAACGGAAAGAGGTGTCAAAAATAATCACTTTCGTTAACGTTCACCATTTTAAAGACTTATTATCAAATAAAATAATATAGATATTACGCAAAAGTAAACAAAAATATCCCATAGAGTAGAAAAAAATATTTCTAATGATATTAAATTATTTTTGAATTTATTGAATTGATTTTAATTTTTGATTATTGTAAAATATCATAATAAAATAATTACTTAAATTACCTCACAAAAAACCCCTCGGCTGGAGTAAAATTACAATTATCTAACAGGAAATCGAACTAGGAACCCTCCGCGCATGAGGCAAGTATATAAGCCATTACAGCATGAGGTCACATGTTATACGTCAATTAACTAATCTAGATTTTTTTATAGTATTAATTTTTCCTACGTTTTACATAATGTTTTATTGTAACTCATTTTAGTCAATGCAAATTCAATTAATAATATCCGCATTTTTGGTAATATAAATGTTTAGTTTACACAGCTATAAAAACAGCGAAAATGGAAACTACGTGACGAAAAATATAAACGTGTTAAAACGCATCGTGGGATTATTCAGTTAATAAACTAAATCATAAGAACAAAACGAAAAATGGCGCCGTTTGGTATTCTGTACAAAAATATTAAAGTAAATGCGCGTTTTAATATATTTTGTGCGGTTTTTATATTTTTCAAGTTAAATACATTTTGAAGAATGTCAAAGCCATCAAACGAATAGAAATTGTATTTTAAGAAAATTATCGATAATTGACGTATACCAATATGGTAATAGGTCTAGGGCTGTAATATTTTCCCGTGTTAGGCCTAGACACCGTTGCACTCCATCTCATTTGTTTAAAATCAAAATTCTAAACATAAATGCCTGCAAATGTGGAGGCATTGGAGATCTGTCTCACAATTTGATGTGAATTCGAACAAACCTTTTATGTAGGTGACGAGATGAAAATATTTTTAATGAATTAAAATTAGAAAAAACTAATTGGAAGCATAAAAAAAATAAATGAACTTTTATTGTTGAATTAAAAATGCTGGGCTCATCAGATTAAAATCACAAAAAAATATTATCACGTCAGCACTTTATCAAGCCGTTTAATAAAATAGTGGATTTCAGTTAAGATGCAGAATGTAAAAGGGTTCAAACCTGTAGTAGTTAAGGACCTGCGCAAAGACTCCAGGGTGGCGGTCGAAGAAGTACTCGTTGAGGATGGGGTCGTAGTTTGCCAGAGCCTCCGTCAACCGGGATAGTCTTGTGGCGGGGATCTTTTTCAAGGTGGCCTTATACGTCTCGTATCTAATAAATAAAAAAAGAAAATTGACACAATTATTTAAAGCACAGTAATTTTAAAAAAAATAAAATAAAATTCTTCAAACATGCATTTCTCTAAATGGAATTGACAAATACGTCTAACAGACATGACAAACTTTTTTGAGAAGAGGATAAATGGAAGCCTAGTTATTTACAAACTTTTGACCTATCATTGACTGGTTCAGTTAAAAATGCTTTTGTTTTATATGATATATTACAATAAACATAGATAGTAGCGTTGTTTTAAAATATACCTTGGCATTAAATAATACAAATGATACAGACTTCCGAAGTGAAAATAAAATACTTACTTATAACTAAAAAATGTAAATCAGTTTTTATATTTTATAGATGACCACAAGTGCACCAAAAATGGATTGATCAGTTGATCATATAATCAATTATTTGGTAGGTCAAAAATCATTTGAATTTTGTTAACCATTGAATTATAAAAGTATGTAATATGAGGGATGTTATTATTTAAGTATCTATCATATTTTTTTATTTTAAATCTTGAAATAGGCACAAAAATATAGTTATGTGTATAAATATTATCTAAGCAATGCAAACATTTAGTTTACTAAAGCTTTGTAAGTTTAGGTTTATCTGGAACATCATTGGTGACAAAGCCTACATAATCCTTATCTGGTTAGTCTAAGCTGAGTTTATAGCCTCAAATGATTAAATCTAAATAATGGAAATAGAAACTTTGTAATATTTGCTTTGAAAATAAAAAGTATTTTTCCTGAAGCAACATGTGCTAAAATAATTGAGTATTCGAATAAAACTAATTTAGAAAATGTGTTTAGAAATATGCGTCTTTTAAAATAATTTATTTGATTATAATAATATTTATGAAGTCCCTATTTTGTGAAAAATCACCTCAAGGACGCTTAACAATTTTGTTCGTAAGCTTACATTAGAAGTTAGCAAAAGTTACATATCACATTTTCTGATTTTAGAATTGAGGGTATGATAAACGAAAGAAGTGAGATTTCAGTTGACATCTGAACTGACTGGGACTGTCGACGATTAGATTGGAGTAAAGGCAATTGGTTCCAGACAAAAAAGCCTGCAACGGCAAAAGCATGGTCTCCGAATCCAGTGTTTGGGCAGGTAGAATTTCAACAAATTTTCCTCTGCCCGAATCAAATGCTGACCTAAGAATAGGTTTTTTTATGTATTTTCCCGAATATAGAGGTCGTCAGAAGGGATTTAAATACCGTACAGCAAAGCTTGTATTTTATTATCTCTGGGGTTTTAGCCAGTGAAAATCTGAAAGATGTTGTGAAATGACCCTAACTGCCACATTGAAAATATTTTGAAGTTTATCAGTTTGGTATTTTGGGAGATTTATGTACTTATATTTAATTACAGTAATCTAGACGCAAAACGGCATAAACATTTACGAGAGCTTTAGTTGTACATATTTGAATATTTTTCGGCATGAATTTGATTCGTCGGAGATGAAAAAAACCAGCACTTATCGTTTTATTGACCTGAAAATGTAGAAAAAGATTTGAATCTCATACCCGTATGCAGAGACAAAACTTAAGGTGAGGAAAGTACATTCTATTGTCTTCACCTTCAGGTTATTCTCCGCATTTGAGATTAGAATGTACTTTCCTCACCTTAAGTTTTGTCTCTGCATACGGGTGTAAGTAAACACACGGTAGTTAACATAATTACTAAAAAATCATTACCACCCGGGATTGAAATTGATGATTGGTCTAAAAGGTGTTGTCGTTTTTGGGTCACTTTAAGTAAAAGCTCTGTTTAGATGGATTGAATTTGAGCATGTTTGATGACACCCGGGTATTGAGGTTTTGGATGCATTGAGAAACGTGATTTTCTAAAATTATTTATATCTTGAGTGGGAGGATTGTACCGTATCGCAATCGGCATTAGGTACATTCCATGTCATTTTTGTAGTTCTTTTTATTTTTTGTATAGCAGTTGAATTTATTATTTATCTTGTTTATTATGGACATTGTTTATAACTCAGAGAGGTCATTTTTTCTGCTTTAAATAAGCTTTTATTTATATTTACGTATTAGAATCAAAATATGTTAACAAAAAGCGGACCGTATCGAATAAAGTTGGGTTTTATAAAAGGTTGGAAATATTTAAATCAAGGGAAGGAGCACGGAAACGGATCTACCTTTAATGCCATGAGAATGTTCTTCTATTTTGGGTATTGGATGATGAAAGTTTAATATGATTTGTTTAATTAACCGATTTATAATAATAACTTTCACAACGACGCGTAACGTTTCAAAAAATTCTTGTGCATAACATAACATATAATTTTTTTATTAAAGCGGAAAATGTTATAAATATATTTTTTTTAAATATTTGATTTGATAACTATAACCTAACCTATTTACTTTAAAAAATCAACTGATTGGCGAAACTAGACCAGTTACACATTAAATCAAGAGTATTTGTTTAGATAAATATACTGTAAAAAAATATTTTTATGTGAAAATATATTGTAGAACTCATAAATATTTCGCATGAGTCTTCCCGATTTCGTTCCAGATAATTTCTTGTTGATTCATCCATAATTTGCAAAACCAATAAGCCGATAGTATCTTCTCACAATCCGAACCCCTAACAGATAACAACAGTACGTGACTGGCCTAGAGCGATTTATACCTTTAACTTTCACCCTTATATTCAATTTATTCGTTCCCTTAATCCTCTCAAAGGAATCTCACACTTTAAAAATATTTGAGAGTTTTTCTCCGTTTATCCTTATAAACTAGAGTAAGTTCCAAGTTTTTAGAGAAAATTTTAGTTGAAAGTTTATTGTGATTTATTATAAAAATAAAAAAAACTAGTTAAACTTAAATACTAGCACATTTTTTGATGGAAATAAAGTCCACCTATGTTTGAAATGGAGTATTAAAGAATTAATAATACGCATTTTTACTCTATTAGAGAGGTAGAAAGGTTATCATTGTTTTTTAATTTTATACTTATTTAAAAAAAATAGTTTCAATGAATTAAAAAAATAAAAATATGAAATATCTTACTTGAAAGCAATGTATTCAATCTACCCTATATAAATTATTTGATTAACTTACAATTAATTACATTCTTAGGACAAATCATTCCTCATTAGCAAAATGGTTTTATTACTGGTCATTCAACGTCGTTTCAATAGGGTTCAAAATTCTAACCGTCTATGCGCTCTGTAGCTGCAGGATATGTAGAAATCTTGTAGCTCTTATTTGCAAACGATTAAAAAATAAATAGCAAAACTAAAATTCAATTTTTAAATGAAGTAAATGGGCGCTAAGCTTCATACCGTCCATGCGCTTTTTAGCTACAAGACATGATATAATCTAGCTCCTATCTGTCATCCGTTATTAAATTAAATTATAATTGAAAACGAGGAACTAATATCCTAAACGTCCACGCGCTATGTAGTTGAAAGACGTGTTGGGATATTTATTGTACAACGCCCTTTAGGTGATTTTTACAATTATAGCACTTCATAAATTATTCACCATAGTAATATCCAGTTTTACTAGAATTTTTTGTATATTCGTATTGAAGAAATTTTATTTTAAATTTCTATTTGAAGTACTAACTTTGAGATTATTAATTGTTATAAAATGTATATATAGAACAAATTTTTTCAAATTTGCTTTTTTATTTTCTACCAACCGGTTTTAAAGCTACAATAGTTTATTTTCAAATATTTATCAGTACAGATACAGGAGATGTAAAAAAAAAGTGCTTTTATATATTTTTAAATTTTTTTTAGAATAAAATATAAGAGGTGAAACAGAGTACTCAAAAAATAAAGGATAACTACATAGCAATGAAACACATATAAAAAGTTAAAATAGGAAATAAAAAATCCCACAAAGGCATGGCCTGTTTGCGGGTATACAAGAAATGTTAACGAATTTTTGCTCCTATAATTAATAGACCGGTATAATATTTTTGTGTACTTAATATAAAAATGAATAAAGAATTTTTAACAGTTTTTAGAAACCATTAGTGGTTTAATATCGTTAGTGTAAACTCTCTCCCATCCAATTATTCCATAGGAAAGCGATGACTGTACAAGTGCATAATATACCATTTTAATAGTATTTAGCTGGGCGTAAATACTTAACCGTTTGAACACGTAGGTTAAATATCTCAGTTTATTAATAATTACTTCAAAATGATAAGTCCATTTTAGTTGACAGTCAATGATTACTCATATGTATTTTATGCACCTTTCAGACTTCATGTTTTTGCAGTTATTACATATGTCAAAATTACAATATATAATATGAAACATAACATTAAGGGAGGAAGAAGATGATTTTGAATTATAAAATAGAATAAACAGTGTTTTATTACAATTTACCGAGAGAAGATTTCGATCTAAACACTCCTTGATAATAGTTATACATATATTGGCTATTTTGAAAGTATTATTATCTCAGGTATTACTTTGGACAATTATTGCAGTATCATTTGCATAAAAAACTAATTTACCAGGAACAGACATATTACAAATATCAATTTTAATCCATTACATTTTTAATATTTTACTGTTTAACTTGTAGTGTAATTTTTAACTAATTTTTTTTATGCTTTTTAAATGGTAGCGAAAAATTACTTTTTCTTAAAAAAATTAAAATTTATATTTTATGTACTATCTATCTACTGTAAATTTTATGTTTAAAAATAAAAAATACTTGTATTTAGTTGTATTGACATCACGGAAATTCAAAAAAGTGCTTCAGTAACTCCTAACGTTTTAAAATCCGAATGATGATAGTGAGTTTTACATGTTAGTTTTATTGGTGTCCTGACGAAGAGGCGGGTACGTCACCAATCCGGTAGACAATGAAAAGTCAGTAAGTGGTTATAAACAAATATTTGCAACAGCTGGTAAAATGTTTGATCACAAAGTTAATGCTTTAAATATTAAAAATATAAAGTATGAAATATTTATGTTGTAATCGGGGCCCCGGTCTAAGGGGTTTAACTTGTAGAATATTGTGATAGAATATTGAATTTTTGGTTTGACCCCGAATAAACTCATAGCACCTGCGTTCTATAGACAAATAGATATTTTATTACTTACCTTGTTCTAGAAGGGTTGGGCAATAATAATTATTTAATAATTTATTTTGACTTACTGCCTTACCTTTTCGGAAACACGTTAATAATTTTAATGTACCGAATACCTCTACCAACTAAGTAGTCATAAATTCATAACTCTTGGTTCTAGAATACGGCTTTATTGGTAGTTCTATCACAGTAAAGTTAGGATAGTTAATTACATTAAGGTAAGATGATTAGTTGCCATTTTGGACGTCATTTCTGGGCTTGTATAATATCAAACATCATCCGAACTGGCAGGGTTTTCAATGATTCCAGGACACTCAGAATCCTGTACAACTCGTTGGTATGGACCAGGATTGAGAGTGCATTGATGATATGGAGTCCACACGAGCAAGATATTCCCTCACGTTGGAGAGGGTTCAGAAAAAAAACTGAGGTATCTCTACATGAGGGAGTACGGTGGTTATCCGTGGCTCTATCCTATTGCATTCCTATTGGGCATGCTCGGGATCAACATTTTGCAACTTAGAAGAGATGGGTTCACACTGACCCAGTTTTTCAAACTTATAAGAGGTTTTATCGAGTACTCGGCCATTTCAATATCCATTAATAAGTTCCCGGTGGTTGTTTCCGACGGCGTCAGCACATACTGATTTAAACCCGGCTTCCAGAACCAACCTGCTTCTGGTTATGCCAATTGGAAGAGTAGTCAGACAGCTGACTATTATCACTTTGGAGATCGAGTTCTTTTACATTAGTGAAACTATGTTTAAGAGGCAAATACTCATGCTACTGGAGAGTATTATACCTTAACAATGTCGAACCATTACTCGAGGGTTCTTGATTTGATATTTTGTCCCAATATAACGCCATAAATATGTTGTTATTTGTAATGTTATTTTGGAAAAAAAAAATTTGAATTGAAATCATTGTCATTAAAAAATTACAATAGGGATGGAGAATACCTTAAAGTAGGGAATATGGAAGTCTAAGCATTTACAGGGCTTATGACCTGTCGTTGGCTGGTTTAAGTGGCCACTTAACACACTGTGTAACATTCACCATTCTGCCAATGTTTGAACATTCATATTTCTTCAATTCTTCCATTTGTTGATTTTAGTGAAGTTAAAGAGCTGAAACCTTTATTGTGAAGAGATTTATCTTACTGAACTATTTCCCGTACTAGGCAACGCCTGAAAACAATTTTCCAATTTTTAAACTTCTTCTTAGACCAATTGGTTTAATTACAATATTTGAGTTTGTTTAAATTTTAAAATATTCCCTATTCCCTGTTTGTTCAAATATCCCCTTCTTTAAGGTATTCTCCATCACTGTTATAATTTTTTAATCTTAATGACTCCCGAGGGGTTGAAATCCAGTCTTTTGTCTACAAACATTTGGACAAACCCAAATATTGTATTAAAATCATTGTATTTATTGTAAGGTATTCTTTTTTAATAATGTGCTAGGACTTTGAATAAATTTGACATCGACTTTACCCTTGTGTAGGTATCTGTTTTTTTCTCGGGATTAGGATTGGAGCTTTGTTTTGAAATTTGATCAATTTGTTTAAAAAAGGTGGATAGTTGGTCTCGCATGTTGGTTCAATTTGTGTTGTTCTCACAAAGAGACGGGTACGTCTCGAAATCGGTAGACATAGAAAAGTCGGTAAGTGGTAATTTACAAATATTTGATAACATTTATTAATAATATTTGTAATAGAGAGGAAAAACATTTACACACGTACTGTGTGTAAAGTGGCTACATAAATCGGCCAATGACAGGTCATAAGCCCCGCAAACGCCTAGACTTCCAATTCCCTTCAAAAAAATGTTTTTTTTCTGTTGTAAGATCCAAATTACTCCGTTGGGAAAAATCCAGCCTGTCTACAGACGTTTGGATATACTCAAAACATTGTTAATTAAATAAGTCAATCAAATACTAGTCTTTAAAAGTAAAGAGGAGATAAAAGGTAAGGAAGCGAGGTATTTAAGGAAAAAATATGATTTTTTCGTTGGACGAGTGCTTTAGAACATAGGGCGGCAATTTTTTTAATAAGAGGTTCTAATATTTCACGTAGGGATTACTGCGGACCGCACTTGGCCAATGACAGGTCATAAGCCCCGCAAACGCCTAGACTTCCAATTCCCTTCAAAAAAATGTTTTTTTTCTGTTGTAAGATCCAAATTACTCCGTTGGGAAAAATCCAGCCTGTCTACAGACGTTTGGATATACTCAAAACATTGTTAATTAAATAAGTCAATCAAATACTAGTCTTTAAAAGTAAAGAGGAGATAAAAGGTAAGGAAGCGAGGTATTTAAGGAAAAAATATGATTTTTTCGTTGGACGAGTGCTTTAGAACATAGGGCGGCAATTTTTTTAATAAGAGGTTCTAATATTTCACGTAGGGATTACTGCGGACCGCACTTGGGCCATATTTCAACAGTATATCTACACAATGCTCATCGTTATGAATATACCCTTTCTGAATATAATGGTTTATAGGACACTGCATATGCACACCAACCGCAGAGTGTCGTGATAATTTTTTTTGCAAGAATTTAAGATTTTTAGTGGATGGACTATGAAATATTCTAGTGTAAAAACCCCTTATTTTTTTTTTTTTTTAAATATGCTCATTGGCTTTTTTTATAACCTTTCATAATTTTCATCTTTCATATTATGTAATATTATTATTATTATTAATATTATTATTAATAATATTTAATTAATATTATTTGATTAGTTACTAGGAGATAATAATCGGCTATCGCCGACTATTATATGCAAGGTTGGCCCTTCGGGCCAACTTTTATCGGCCCTTTGGGCCAACAAAAGTCTTTTTTTCAGGCCTCTCGTAGTGAGCCTAAAGCTAAGTTGGTCTTTCGGTCTAACTTACGGGTTCCAGTCTCATGGCTAGAGTCGGTGGCTCGCCGATCAGGGGTACGATGTTCGAACCTGATTCCCCTTGTCCAAAAGTGAGTTATTTGCAACTCGTTGAAACTGGCCCCAAAATTTAAAAAAAAATGGTTAATCATAAAAACAGAAATATTTCTTTAAAAACTATTACTCGGAATAACGCTACCAAAACCACGCAGTTTAAATATATTAAATATCCCGGCGACCCCGAGGTGTAGTGGTTAAGGCTATTGACTCACTCACTAAAAGTTCCGGGTTCGATTCCCGGCAAAAATTAAATGCGATTATTTTCAATAAAGTAGCAGGTAGATCTACCAATTTCGGGTGATTTCTACCGATCTACCAATCTACCGAATTTGATCAAAATTCTACCGATTTTTAAAAATTTGAGTTTTTTCCATAGCATTTTCGAGAATTATTTATTCGTTTCTTAAATAGGCAATCCTCTCATAAATAAATAAACCAAATACTTACTATTTTTTGTTTGCTCAGAAAGCAACTTTTACAGCTATCTGTTTATTATAATTATTATTTTATTTATTTTTTTAAATTACACCACAACAGGCCAGGAGACTTAGTCACATTAGTAAATTGTAGCACAAAAGATTCAGGCTTGATAAAAATCATATTTCAAATTTATGTATTCTCACCGGGAATCGAGCCCGGGACCTTCCGAGCGTAATTATATTATAAATATATCGTCTTTACATATTATTATGAATACTAATATCATTTGTTCGTACATAATTCGTACGTTGATTTTTATGTATTGGTAAATAGTAATTTTCGGCTATTTTCAATGTTAAAGAATAAAAATTGTCATTTCTGTTTTTAATTTCATAGTTTCTTTTTTATTAAATAGAATGTCAGCAGATCATTTAACAATAAAAAAAACTTCAGCGTTAGTGATTTTTGCTTACATTTAATACCATATTACAACGATTAGTAGTGATAACTTTATCATTACTCTTAAAATTACGATAAACGTAAAAATTTACATCAATTATTGAGATCTCACTGTAAATCGAATCCGAAACTCTCCGTGCTTTTATTGAAGTTAAGTATGAAAAACAATAGACGAAATTTAAGATTTTTAAGCAGGAATCAACCGTATATAGAACTAATGATGAAAATATAGACCACGAATAATAGGAAAGGCAGAGGCTAGGAGGATGGAAGTTAAACGATTAGTTAATTTACGAGCGTCTCAAAACCAGTAGACATTAAAAGTCAATAAGTGGTTATAAACTAATTATTTATTTATTTATTTATTAACGGACATTGTCCATGTATACAATTTATAAGGTTTAAATATATAGTTTAAAACATTAAAAAAAAAGAAAGAAGCACTGACAAACATAAGGGACATCGAGACAAGATCTGGACTATTTATTTAGTGCTCGTTTAAATCGTTGTAAACTTAAACCAAAAAAGTCCAGATCTTGTCTTGAGTTTACAATACGACAAAGACGGGTCATTGGAGAATTTAGGCCATAGTTTGTTCTATGCTGATACTTCATTGTTTCTCAATCTATGAGTCGGAATATTGAATTTTACTTGTCCCAGTAATGATGGAACATCGATTATACCATTAAGTATGCCGAACATATATATGGAGTCAATATTAGTTCTACGTTTTTGTAGACTAGAAATATTTAACATTGACTCTATTTCAGCATAAGAATAATTATCTCTCTCTTGTCTGAGCATCCACGCTATTTTTCGAAGCAAGCGATGTTGGACTGATTCAATGTTAGTAACATGAGTTAAAATGTTTGTTAGACCACAAAGTAAATGCTTTGAGCATAAATAATAAGATACAAATTGATAGTTATGATCGTGAAAACCCACCTTAGTAAAACTATTTTTAATAATACTGTACACTATAGAAGGAACTATTAAAATAAAATTTTGTTTAGAAATTCGATCTGCGTAAAAATATTTGTCGGTTATTGTCTTGTCCTTGTCTTCCTTTTGATTGATTTGACATCGATCCTTCTTACGTCACAATTCTCTCCATTACGTCTGAACCCGGTTATCTACCAATCATTCATTTTTTATGTGTCTAAAACCCCTTTAGAGAACACAATGATGTCGGGAAAACGCGTACGTATTATATTACTAAGAAAAAATATTTCAAACATAAAAATAATTTCAAACTACCAAGTTTTTTATAATCGGTGGAAGTAATTTGTAATTGATTTTAGAAACAAAATAAGAGTGATACTTAAATCCATCAATTTCAAACAACCCGCAGCCTATTTGATTCGGTCGCTTTTGCGACATCTTCGAGACTGCTCTATTTACTATACAATTAAATGTATTTATCGAAAAGCAGTAAAAAAAATATTAATATCATATGAATTACGTTTTACGTCGTCGAAGCTTAAATTTTTGCTCAAACTTTAGCAATATTTGACACGCTCACTTCCAGTAATAATATTCTACACCCCTCTATGAAGTTCTACCAGCATTCAGTACAAAGGATTTTACCCCCACAAATAGGGTCGACTCATACCATTATTTATGTTTGGTCACATACGATGTTAATGGAACAACATGAAGCAAACTCTGATCTCTGATGCAGCAAAATTTTGTGCTAACTAAATATTTAACATTATGATTGGATTAAAGCTTCCCTAACAAAACCAGTATTGTAAAATGTAGAAGGTCTGCTTTTATCTACAAAGTGTTCCAATAAAAGGAAATTAATTTGAGAAAAATTCACTGTACTGCACTGAATAATTATGAATTCATATTAAATAATAAAAACATTTATATTCAGCAATAGTGGTATACCTGGCTGTACCTACATTCGAACCAATGCGCAATAGTTCTTGAAAAAACACTATGTCTTCCAGTTTTATGGGTTTTCCTTTATTGATGGATTATTATATCATCTAATCTATCGACGACAGTGCAAATATTGAATTATAAATTTTTTGCATCAAAACGAAAAATTATCAAAACATTTAAAATGCTGACAAGCACGGTTATCAATTTGCCAAGAGACAGAAAGATAATATAAAATCCTAAAGGTGTCCTGTGAACACTGGACTCTCGGCTAATTACTCTCTCAGTTACCCTGTTTATTCAACATGATAAGTACACATTAATAAATGCAAAACGTCGTTTTCTTCTGCCAATCTTCAGCTGGGTAGGAGCTCTCATGCATCCATATGCATTAATTACAAAGTATTTACTTATGCTACAATATTTTTTTAAGAAGTGTGGCATATCATTAAAGTATAGAGTGCAGTATTCAAATATTTAATAAAATTACATTTTGAAGAAGTATTTATTGAAATGAATCGTTTATTTTATGACTCAATCTAATTAACGAAAAAAAACAAGTTTATATGAAGTACAAATCGCGCATTGCCACAATTTGATTCCTATTTTCTGCAAGTATTATTTACAACTATCAAAACATGGATTCGACACCGAATTAATTTTATGCTTTTAACAATAGAAAAAAATAATCATAAAATCAAATACAATACTTTTTGTGCAAAGAAAAAAATGTATCAACATTTCTTTTAACAGTGGCAAATATAGATTCTAGAAAAAAAACATAATTATTCATTTTATCTTATATTTAATAGATAATAACACATACTCCAAATACCGACTAAAATATGTAAAAAGGATTTAGAAAAATAATTTGTGTTTTGAAAATTGATATAGATATTGCGGAAAAATGAATTTCTTTCATGGTGGCCTCTATGGTGTAGTGGTCAAGACGCTTGACTCACACACGGAAGGTTCCGGGTTGTGCAAAAAAAAAAAAAATTAACAAATAGTTTAAAATACGCCTACATAAAAACGCGCCATGATTGATCGAGACATTCGTGATGTAAAAATTCATGTTCGTTTACAATGTGTCACGAAGGATTTTGGCTTTGTAAATTATATGTTTGCTGTGCATCCAGATGCACAAATAATATATAATTCACAACGTTCATGTGCTATATATCATTTAAAACCCTTTCTTCCACACACAATGTACAAAAATAATTGTAAAATCATTAATATATGTAAATAAACGCAGACGAAATAATATACGACGGCATCTTCATACAATTTATGTAACGGAATGACAAATGCAATAAAGCGTTATCGCGTGAATTAAAAAAAAATTTTTTTGCCTTTTTTTTTTTTTCATTTCATTTTTTTTTGCACCACAACAGGCCAGGAGGCCCAATTACAGTAGGGAATTACATTACAGAACAACCAGGCTTGAGAAAAATCACATTTTTTAGTACTAGAATATTTTAATTTCATTAAGTATTTCCTGTACATTCATCAATTCATAATATTGTACAAAAAAATATATTTCCATATTGTCAATAAAATAACACAATACTTTAAAATAAATATTTTTCAAATAAAGCATCTTTTGTTATAAACATTACAACACAATACTGAGAGGAATGGAAAAAAAATATAAAATAATAATATTTTTTATTTGGAATTGAAAATAAGTACAAAAAATATAAAATATGATGTGTTCTTACACATGTAAATGTTATTTTAGGTACTTTGTAGGCATATTATTAAATAAATAAATTTAAAGTGAATTTAAAGAAATTTTAGAGAACGAGATTGATGTTCAATGTGTATTTATATAGCGAATAAATAATGTCGCGTGAATATTACGGAGATGACGTGTAAAACTGACTAGGCTGACTGATGTTACTACAACCTGTGGTCTCTTTATTGGCCGCGTTCCTTTGATCTTCGTGTTCCTTTGATCTTCATGGTAGGAACGAATTTCATGTATTCCAGAACGTTGGGCGGATGACAAATTTGCAATACTGTTAGTCTTGTAGAAAATAGTGTATTGTAACCAATAAAAAACGCTTAATTTCTTCTTGCAGTCGTTGCTCCATATTTTATGTGAAATTATTGCATCTCTGCGCCATCGATCAATGGACCATGACTCCCCCAAATATTAAAATATGTTAATATTTAAAGCATTCGATTTGGTACACTATTTTAAATATGTCCAAATGTTTATAGACACAACAATAAAGGTTTCAGCTTTCAGCTCATAAATTTCACTTAAATCAACAGATGGAATAATTAAAAAAATGTTCAATAATGACAAAATGGATAATGTTACACAATGTGTAAAGTGGCCACTCAAAAGCGCCAATAACAGATCACGAGCTCTGTAATTGCCTAGACTTCCATATTTCCTTTCTTAAATGATCTTCATCCCTGTTGCAGTTTGTTAATTTAATAATTTTATTTAATGTTTTTAATAATTTTAAATAAACACTTTCAGACTTTTCTCTATCTTCGGATTTTGTGATTACCACGTCTCTTCACCAGGACACTAATTAAACTACTATGTGCGATTAGCATGTTGGTTAAATTGGGGTCCTGACGAAAACACGAGTACGTCTTGAAACCGGGTGAGACAGAAAAGTCGGTATTTGGTTACATGCAATTATTTAGTAACATTAAAGAAAGAATGTTTCATTGTTGTTTTTAGTGATCAGCTTTATCTAGAGCGTTGACTCCATTTGGAATTTTCCACAATAGTTCAATTTTTTTTAACACTGTTTTTAAATTGAATATTCATTAGATGAGATGCGTGCTAATATATGAAAAGGAAAAAAAACCCGCCAAACAGGATGTATACTTTTATTTTTATTTATTTATTTATTTATTCACACTCTTTATCAAAATACAATCCATATTCACTTTGCCCAGCTAACAAGGGTACATACCCCGTTCCAAGCTAGGCAATTACATTTTTATATATTAAAATAGTTAACAAATTAATATAGAGCACAGACAAACAAAATATAAACTTATTCGGATACACATTTTGATTCATATACATACAGACATACACATATATACACACATGTATATATAAATATACACATATATACACATGTACATACACACACACGTATATACACCCATGCGCATACATACATTCATAAAAACATAGACAATTTATTTATGCGAAACTTCATGGTTGTCATCTATAAACATTTTTTTTAAAATTATTCCTTATTTTTTATATTTCATTTTTGACATCCAGTAAGGTTTTCCAATCCGTGGCATGTATCAACTTTTCTGACTCCCTACGACCAATGTCATGAAAGAGCGAGGTCAACACCTTCCGTAACTTGACAACACTCCCGTCTTTCCACGATTCTGGCAAAAGGTTATGGACCTTTTTGCCTACGTTATAGTGTTGTCTCGATGCCAGAACAGTGTCGACCCCTTCACTAAGTATCAGATCCCTATTAGAGTATCTTGTATTATGGTTGTGGTTGACGCTTGGGTAAATGTCTCTCTTTATGTGTCTAACCACTACCGTTCTCAATACATACTGTTGAATAATATTCAGTACTATGAATTCTTTGAAGAGCAAGTCACTTGGATAGCGAAATGTTTTTTTTAAGATGACTCGGATTGAAGATTGCTGTGCAATTGCTACAGGTTCATATTTAAAATGCGAATTGAAATAAAAAAATACAAATTGACGTAAGTCTTCCAATTTTTATTTTTTTTTATGTGCATATTAAATTTAAATAAAAATAATAAATAAAACTCTAATGATCTTTCTGACTTTTTAATTTATACTCGATAAACTTACTATAAACAAACTTATCAACCGAGTAGTTGGTTATAAAAATACTTTATGTGATAAAATGGAAAAAAAAAATCTGGATCATTTTGTAAGATTTTAGTACTCAACAGCAATAATTAAATTAATTTTAATTTTTTTACAGTGAAACACTATCTTTAGCTTTCTTTTTTTATTACTTATTTATTGCTTTTTTATCGTTTTATTAAAAAAGATTATAGTATTTATTCTGAAAACATTATTTGTAGAAAATATTTTTAAATGGGTATTCAAAAAACAGATTTATTCTTTATTGAAAAACAGAAAAAACTCCGTAGTGTAATGTTTTACGGAATGTTCTGCATTTTCATATAAACTTTTTTGCGCTTCAATCGAAAACAACCCTCATGTTTTCATTATCTTTTTTAAATGTTCGCTTTATTCAAACCTTGAATGCGCTAAGTACAAACATGCATCTAAACATTTTTATGTTCTTCCATGCAGTGCACCAGTATTTCCTGACGGTTGCAAAATATTTTTGCTTTTATCCCAAGTGCTGAACTAAGTATTTATATTTATACCGGACCAGTCTACAAATAATACGGTATTATCAAGGGATTATTTTTTGGCACGTTTTTCACTCGGGTGCGATAGATGAATAAATTTACTTTTTTAAGCAAGGAATTTCAGGCTGTATCCGGGTGAATCGAGAATTCAGTTGTGTTTATGAAATAGAACCAGTATGAGGAACCCTTACGGGAAATTGGACACAATAAATGTTTTCTTAAGCGTAGTAAAAATTGGATCATTATATTGTGCCGCAGAGTTTCCTGAAAATTTACGGAAAAAATAACAAAAAACCTTTTAATAAAAATGAACTACTTTGAACGACTTCACTGATTCATTTGAATCTACTAATGATTAGAGAGTTGTGAAAGATTTTCGAGTTGCTTGACGTTAACGGACCAATGGGCAGAACTGATTGAGAATAAGTGGAAGAGAACCTCTGACGTCACACGCGGAGTTATTTTAGAAATACAAAACCTTAAAAAATCGTAACGCTGATAATACAATATATGAAAAGTGGATTTTTTTGTTGTGTGTTAGTTTAATTATCTTTTAACAAAAAAAAATATTGAATTTTCCCATTTTCGAAGAGTTTTTTTAACATGATACGAGCAGTTACTCTCAGATAAGAGTTTCGAAAATTGAAATCGAGTTATAGGAAGTCCGCTACGTAGTGTAGTAGTAAGTACGATCTCCACCATGCTGGAGATCATGGATTCGATTTTTGGAAGGATCTACATTGAATTGATTACGAGAAGGTTTTGCTTTGCAATTTATATTTGTGATGTATCATCAGAGATAAGTATTTTGTCGTATTGCCGATCTAACCTTTTCATAAAACAAATAACAGTTAGGAAGAAAAAAAACCTACGTTTTAATGAAAAGTTTGAGAAGTTATACAACAAACTGATAAGTTTAAAAAAAAACTTTCGTTTTAAAAGTAAGTTTAAATGATTAAAAAATAACATGATACAAGTAAGTAAGAATGCTACAAGAATTTATTTAAAATAAATATTTTTTTTTATTTTTAAAATTTATTTTGAAGTAAATTTCTTATTATATGAATCGCTTTATTAATTTATAAAAACAAAAATCCTTCATATGCGTGGATCTACTATATAAAGAATATATGGTTTAAAAAGAATATATGATGTAAAATTAAAATAGAGATATGAAATTGGAAACAATCAGGTTTTTTTTTAAATACAAGATTTTAGTTGAAAAATTTAAAAAATAAAAAAAATAAATGGAAAATATCAAAAAGATAAAGAGACAAAAATATAATGAAATCAATATAGATAATTCAATAACGAGAAATTTCGGAAGCAAATAAAAGGTTACCCTGAAAAAAAAATCATTGACATTTATATATGTATGTTTTTATTAAAGAGTACGAAAAAAATTGCTCAGTGCATATTGAGAAATGACAGAGCTAATTTATCCTCACAGTAAATCGTTATTAATTTTTAAATAGTGTTAGCTAACAAAAATCGAAATTCAGACTTATGAGTAATATTACTTAACCACGATTTTAAAACTTATCCACGTAACTAGCCGTTTGTTTTACTAACGTTGCAGCCGTTAATAGTGCTATCCATTATCATATTGTTCCCTGCCATACACTAACCGGTACGTAATAGATAATCCACACAGAGTGTATCCTGTTTACTCAACTCGTGTGTCTACTCGTCAGGGTTGTCTGTCAGTTACGTTACTAATTATTTTCTAGTTTCCATTATTGCCAGATATTCGCACGGGAAAGGGTTAAGGAAGTATTGATTATACCGAGCTCATAATCAATTCTTATCAATTAAACCTGTTTGCATAAATCAAAAAGCCAATTAAATGTCTGAAAATTATTATTGTTTGTTCAGCTCATTACGTTCCAAGCTTTGTACACTGATAAGGAAAGACATTTTGCAGACTGTAAATAAATGTTTAGACATTTTAAATTATTTATATTGTTTCATTTATCAAGCACTTCACTTTTACTGTTGTACAAATACCGGTATTGTTTTTAAATGATGATGAGATGTTTATTTAAAGCTGTTAAAGTAACGCTGAGGAACTGCAATTCTTGGTAACAAAGCTCTACGATGCATGCAAGGGAAGCGATTTGCTGCTGAATGTCGATAAATCGAATGTGATGGTTTTTCAAAGAAATGAAAGTTTGACTTAATATGAAATCACTGTAAATAAGGTTTTAAAAATCTTAAAACAGGTAGAGGAATTTGTGTATCTAGGAAGTATGTTTACTAGTGATGGAATGACTGAGAAAGATACTGAAAGGAGGGTGAGTGCCGGGAAAAGAGTGAACAGTGCACTTGAATTAACCTTGGCAAATAAATGGTTATCGCAAGAGGCAAATTAGCAGTTCACAATGGAGTCCTGATCCTGACCCTGATATATGGGAGCGAAGTATGAACTTGGAAAAACGGGGATGAAAGTAGGCGAAATTTATTTTTTATATTTTTATTTATTCACACATTTTATCAAATGTACAATTTTACGTTCACTTTGCCCAGCTAACAAGGTTATATACCCCGTTCCAAGCTAGGCAACTACATTATAATAAATGATAATAGTTAACGTATTAATAGAGAGCACAGACTAATAAAATATAAACTTACTCGTATCCACATTTTGATACATATACATTCACACATACATATATATACATATTTATTTATATACACACATATATACACATGTACATACACACACACGTACATACACCCATGCGCATACACATACATACATTTATAAAACATAGACTATTTATTTATAATTCGAAACTTCATGGTAGTCATCTGTATTTATATTATTTATTTTCATATTTTATTTTCGACATCCAGTAAAAATCTCCAATCTGTCTCTCAATCTGAAACGCTGTCAAAATGTAATCTCTCATGCGAATATGTGGTAAAACTATGTTCTATAGATGCACAAATGTAGAGATCCGTACATTATGTAAGGTTGAGTTAAGAATTATAGACAAAATCAAGAAAGGAGCTCTGCGCTGGTTTGGATATTTAGAACAAATGGACAGCGAAAGAACGGCTAAGAATATTTACGATGCAAATATTGATGAATACAGAAATAGAGAAAGACAGAGAAAGCATGGCATGACCAAATCTAACATATACTCGAAGATCGATCGGCGCGCGTCCACGAGAAAATGTAAGGAAGCGAGATCTGCATGCAAAGATGTGGCGTTCTTTTCTCTCTGCCTACCCGTACGGGGAAACGGCGTGATGGTTTGTTTGTTTGTTTTTTTGTTTTAGGTAACACAAGTAACATTTTGTCAGATGTATGCAGATCCTGGTTATATGACAAAGACTTATCAGACACATTGTGACTTGTTCCCAGTATGGTAGGACAACAACAATTTTAATTAGGAAGGATGCAGGTAGAACCGGAATATTTACTATATTTATTTAGTTGTAAGTATGAAACATGTAAATTTAGTACCAAACAATTTTGCTAATTCCTAAACTTATTAAAAGCGAATTATATGTACTGTGACGAATAATTTTATGTAGGTACTTCGTCACACGGTTTTTGGCAATGACCACACTCACCCGTTCTCTGTGGTGCGGTATTCGAGCGGTCTATGATAACAATTTTTTTTCGTCCGTGGTGTTTAATGAAGTAAAAAAGCGGTGGAAAAGCCTTGATATGGAGCAGCCATTTTCTTTTTTGACAAAGTATTTCCTTTCAGGTAAAGACTTTAAAGCATATGTCATATGTTAGAAAACAACGTTGTAGCATCCCTCTTATTTCTAATTTAATTATGATTTTTTATTATAAATAACGGCCGTAGCCAATTTGTACAAAGATTAAATAAGAACACAAAGTTATGTTATAGAAAGAAAACATAGTTTATTATTATTGTTAAACTCAATATAAGTAATGATAAGTAAAAATATTAGATTTATAGTAAAATGTGAAGTATAGAAGAAAAGTAAAAAAAAAGAGATGCATTTTAGGTTTGCAAATCTTACATAGGCAGACATTATAAGGCACACAAATTCAGCAAAAATAAAAAAGTATATTATACAAACATACTGAATCTCTGGTTCATCAGTTATTGTTGTAAAGTCAGTAGTACCCACTTCCGATGTACAACCAAAAGAGCATAAACCTATCTAGGTAGCAAGTACAACTGCTTGTATATCATGTTTCAGGGCTCTCAAACTGATTATTTAATTTACACATACACATACATACATATACTTACACTCACATTTACCAAACATATCAAAATAAGGGTGTACAAGATAAAACATTATCCATTGTTTTCATGTCAAAGGGTCATTTTTTTACTTTCCTTTTTAACTTACAAATTTTTATGTGGCTTTGCTACGGAAGATAAACCTTGGTGGGCACGAGGTGTGTAGTTATTCTCACGTGGAAGTAATGCGTGGTCGCAAAAAACAGACTATCTCATCAACTTTTGTTTGACAAAAATAAATATGTTATATATTTCAATGCTGGAGCCATTTTGGAGCGTGGCATAACCACAAATTGTCCGTCTTGACAATGGAACGAGTGAGTGTGGCCTAATCAAAAACCGTGTGACGAAGCACCTACTTAAACTTATTTGTTACAATTAATTAAATAGTATTTTTAGAGTATTAGAGAATTATGTAGATGCTAACAAGGAAGTTCAGCCCTGCGGGAAGTTAGATACAAAACATGTATTTCTTACGCGCTGTAAACAATACATCATTAAATTGTAAGGCGCATTTTCTTGAAAATTAATGAAATTGATTTGAAGGAAAACAAATAACTTTGCATAACGTCCCTTGTTCTTTCGAATCAACCAATAATTAGAGAGTTGTGGTAGATTGCCGGGTCGCGGTAAGTCAACTGACCAATCCGCAGAGCTCATCCAGAAGAACGAGAAGATAACTTTAGACGTCACACGCGAAGTAATTTAAAACATACAAAATTTTCAAAAATCAAAGCGTTTTTAATACGATACATTTTTTTAAAATTCTCCTTAGTAAATGATAAATTTTAAAAAAAAACACCGAATTTCTAATTTAAAGGATGGTTAAAGAATAAAGAATGTGGTATTTTGAACAAAAAAAACATTAAAATGAATACATATTTAAAGTTTTTTACCCTGGATCCTTAGGTTAGCTAACAGTTACCGTAATATTGACCATAATTGTTTATGTTTTATATTTCTTAAACCTTTCAACCTGCGTGTTCGTACATACATTGTGGTAAGGGGTGTTTGTTCATAAATTGTTAGATAAAAATACATTTGAAATGTTAAAAAAATATTTCATTAAAAGTTTGAGACCCATTTTTTATAAAATAATGAAAGTTAAATTATTGATAAAGTATAAAAGATAAAAGATAATAAAATACCAAAACATTGTAAATAATTTCTTAAGTACACACAGAATAAAAAAAAATGTAAAGTATTGTATTTATTTTAGATAGCTGTACAAATAAAATTTAAAAATCTAGCTATACCTTAACTAATAAACATACAAATATTTATTTTGTTTTAAAATTGTTATAAAATCCAGACGCTTTATGACTCTCTATATCAATCTATAAATTCACTGGTCTGAATTTAGGTCTGAAAGTTTTAATGCTGTCGTGAAAAAAATACATGTTACTTCAATTAAATATTTTTTTTATTTTTTTTTATTTGAAAATTTATTTATAAACCCTTACGGATTATAACATTCATTTTACATAAAATAATATATACATTTTTCATTTATACTCTGTTGTTCAAAATAATATTTTTTACATCTTTTGTAAAGTTTGTCTGAGTCTTTTGTTTAGTTTTGTCTGGTAGTTTATTGTATAATTTCAGTCCCTGGTTCATTAGTCTTGATTGTCCTTGCCTTGTTAAAGAAAGTTTAACATTATTGAGTAACTTATTGATTCAGAAGCTTATTTGCTATCCAACTGACTATTGCAAAAAATATAAAAATGATAAAAAGTTGTCAGTTTGGTTGACATATCGACTCAAGAATGGATAAAGTTCCCAAGCGACATGAAGCTTTTTTCCAAAAAAACCCAATTTAAGTTTTTTTATTTTAATTAACGAAGTCATTAGAACTATACGTATGTATGTAATTTTGTCGTTAGTTAAAAAAAATCAAAAACCATAGCTTTGATTGATCCTTCTGTAAATATGTCACCTGGTAACTTTTTCCCTTCCAGCGTCGATATATACAAATCATTTAATATAATATTACAATGTCAATTAGTCAAGTTTATTTAATATTATTTATTGTTTCAGCATTCACTTCGAGGAATATCATTTTAAATCTATGTCCTCGATAGACTGAATAAATAGGTACTGGACCGATTCACGAATGGTTTTTTGCAAATTAATGAACTTTGTGCTGGGTTTTTTATAGCTCTTAAATTCTTTAATCTGTTTTATTTAAGAAAACATAGGAGCGTGGATGTTTTATTTATCAACCAACTGCTATTATATTATGGTTAATTATAATATATCTATGAATATTTAAAAAGCAATATTTGTATGTGTGTCTTCCATTGACTAAATAAATAATGGACCGATTTACGATCGGTTTTCAGAAAAATAATGGACTTTGCCATAATTTTTAATAGTTTTTTTTTAAATCTGCGATTTGTTAAGTAGAATTAAAAGGAGCGTTAATGTTTTATTCGTTGTTTACTAGGGCTGCATTCGATGAAAATGCATAAACTTAACAATGAGGAACTTCAGCCCTACGGGAAATTGGATACAAAAAATGTTTTCATACGCGGGGTAAAAATTAAAGCATTAAATTGTACTGCAAAGTTTCTTGAAAATGTACAGAAAAAATAATAAAAAATATTTTGATAAAAACGCACTACTTTAAATGACGTCACTGGTTCATGTGAATCAACCTATGATCTGAGAGCTATGGAAGATTTCCGGTCTGCTTGTCGCTTCTGGACCAATAGGAAGAACTGAATGGGAATAAGCGGAAATGAACCTCTGACGTCACACGCGGAGTTATTTCAGAAATACAAAACTTTGAAAAATCGTAGCGCCGATAATACGATATGTAAAAATTAAAAAAAAAATTTTTTGACTTAGTTTAACAGTCTATTAACGAATAAAACATTTGAAAAAAAACACTGAACTTCCTCATTGGGCGGATGTTATTTCTTCGTTTAGAAAAAAACGTTTGTATTTGGATGTTTATAAACAATATCCGTTTTTTATGGATCCCGATCAGATTCTTTCTCTAAATTTCTTTAATTTTTATCCATTTAAAAATGTTAAGAGTAAGTCCAAATGCTTGCAGACTGGCTGGATTTTTTCCTTAGGAGGTTGTTCATATTTAATTCATTTTACTAGAGTTTTGGTTATGTTAAAATAATATTAACGGACACTTAATTTAATTGACTTTATTAGTTTAAGGTTATTTTACATTTGATATTAAAAACGTCAAATTCACACGTATGCCTCAAATCTTACTTATTTTTACAAATTAATATCACTTTTTAGTAGAATCAATAATAAGATATGGTATAAAGTCGTGGGGACATTCGACTAAAACTAATATTAAAATGATCCAGGGTCTACAGTATTTTATAGTTAAGCGAATTGTACCTGCAGAGATTTACGAACAAAGAAGTAATAATGATCTCCTGTACAAAACAATCAAAACTCTGCCTGTTCGAGGACTACTGTGGCTTTGCATCATTTTGGAACGATTTCATAGTAATAAATTCAAGTTTCCTCTCAAACATAACCATAATACACGCTTCACGTCTATTGATGGCTTGGTAGTACCAAAAGTATGTAATAAATATGGAAATAGAACTCTCAAACATTTAGTACCTAGAATTTTCAATTTATTACCAAAAGAACTTAAATTTAACTCACATTGTAACAAGAGCAAAATAAGAGAGTGGCTACTCGATCAAGAGTTTAAATATGAATAGTAACTAAGGTGTAAATATTTTATTTTTTCATATATTTTCTTGTAGTTAAAAAATAAATTTATATATTATTATTTGTATAAACATGTTTATTCTGATCTTTCCGGCTGTTAATTTTTATATGTTATTCATTGTTTTTATAAATGTAAATAATATTATTAAGTTAGTATAAATATAATCTTCACCAACAAGCTACAAAAAGTGGCTTGGTGGGATTTTAGTTTTAGTAAAAATATAACAAGTGAAATTTTTTTTTAAATTATAAAAATTTATAATTATGCTATTAAATCAAATTAAAAAAAAAAACTTGTGAATAATTAAGTTACAATTGAACTTTAAACCAAAATGAAAGTGTAGATAAAAACGCAATTACGATTGGTAAAAAATACTTAACCTCCTGATATAAATTCTGTTAGTGTTGGGATACAATTTCCATTAAAATACTCAAGAAATTCTGCCATTTTGGTTTATTTTATACGACAATATTATTTTTGTATGGCGGTCATGAAATAGTCCATTATAGTTAACTACCCCTAAAACCCAAGTTTTCGTTTCGTCAATCCATTAAAAACCTTTTAGATATTAAATACAATAAATAGTTTTCGTGGAATTCCGTTTTAATAGATTTTATATACAGATCTGTTATTTTCAAAATCAACGAAGATGTATACATAATTTTTTTTTTCATTCGGAATTTTTACAGGCGGTACAAAAAGGAGCAGAATTGTATTAAAAATACTTAAGCCAATCAAAAAAAATTATCTAATAAGACATAATATAATAAAAGAAAAAAGTTGATATTATTGTATGTTTGCGACGTTTGTATTTATGTGTGTGTGTATGTGCGTATCTGACTAGATGTGTAAAGGTACTTATAAATAAGTGTGCAAGTAAAAAAATAAATATAAAACGTTTGTTTATATCGAATAGGGGTTAGGAGAGAGCTTGTGATTTGGTAATTGCTTTTATGAAGACATTTAAAAAAAAAAAAAGGAATGCACAAGATACGTAACCTTGAATTTAGCTTAAAAAACCAAAGCATAATGCTGTGGCAAAAAGTACCTGGTTAGCACCACGCAAATAAACTCATAATGAAGAACTTGCAAAGGTTTTCTTTCAACCTAATAAAGGACATCTGAAATCAAGAGAGGGTTATCACTAGATCCCTTACTGGGTTATGCTGATTAAACAAACACCTTGCTAAAATGAACTTTTCTGAGACTTATAGATGTTGGTTCTGAAGAGCAGATGTAGAAACACCTGTGCACATTATATGTGAATGTACTGCTTTATGTCATAATATAAGCCGCATCTTTGGGGGACCATCAATTGAAGTTAAAAAACTCGCCTCCTACCTAATAGTTAGATATTTTACGAATCTGGGCTTTGAGGAGGAGATTTAGCAAAATGTAAACTCTCTTCTTTCACACAGTAGCCAGTTTTTTTAAATACCTGGTCTTGTAGAGCGAGAACTTTTATTCTTGAAAAACTGTCGAAATAAATCTGTACAGGTTGCAGTGACGTCAGGAGCTTAAATTAATCTTAAAAAAGAAAATATGTGATTAATTTAAAATGATGTTACAAAAAAGTTTATTTCACAAAGTGCAGGTATTGTGTGGAAATTAATCGTTCAAAAATCAAATTAAACAAAAAGTAGTATTATATTAATGAAAAACATAACTCCAACAATTCATCACATAAAAATAATATAATCACTAGATCCTCACCACAAAGATAACTTCAACAAATACAAACTAATACCTCTTTCAGGTAAAGGAATTTTTAGTTATTTTTTATTAAAATCTATAACCGACTTCCACTATTTATTAAAACAATAAGAAAAGAGAAAATGTTCCAAAAGGGTATAAAAAAATAGAAAGTGGAGCTAGGTAGAAGTAAAATGGATTGTCTCATTCGCCCAAACCAATATTGAATCAAATGCTCCACAGTGAATAGCTTATATAAGGTTTTTGTTCTTTTATTGTGCGTTTTGTAATATAAGTAATAAAGATATACATAAATTAATTACAAACATAAATACGTAGTTTTTAAAACTGTCTGAACATTTTGTTAATTATAAATGTTTATTAAGTTAGTCTTCTTTGTTTATTCTCAAATATTAAAAAAAAGTATATTGTTAAGTGTCCTTGGCACAGGTCACCCCAGTGAGGTCACATTATTTTTATTATTAATTATAGTTTGTAAGAGAAAAAATATTAAAAAATAAAAATAGAATAAATATAATATACAGGTATGCAAGTTTCGAAGTGTTTTTTAGGAAATAATACACATACATACGTAAGTTAGTTTCAATGAACATTAATTTTACTCGATTAAAGTTATTTATTGACTATCCTTCATGAAATTCTGTTGAAATAATATACATCTACCGAGAGTGGTGGATCTTTTCCATGCTGAGATTACCAGTTTTAGACGACTTCTTCTCTAACTTTACTTTAATACTAAACCTTAATAATCTATTGAGCTTTTTTACAAATCGCTTTTGAATAAAACTAAAACGAAATATGAACATTTTAATTGGCTGTAGTGTTGTGTTGTACATTGAAATAAATAAAATAAAATAAATAACTTATGTTTCAATACAAGTGATTATTTTATTGATTTTACTGATAAAACCACTTAAATAATAACGAAAATTTCACGAAACAGTTTCAGATACCAATGTGCTATTTTCATAATTATATACATACATTATTGTCATAATTTCAAAAAATCTAGGCAAATTGTGTTTCTGGGCGGATGCAGAGTGGATGAAAAAAGGCGAAGTATGAACAAGAAACAGAATCCTGGAGGAGAGATTTTGACTCGACGGCTGCTTTTAGGTAAAAATACTAAAAAAGGCAACCAAATGGAGATAATTCCACCTCACGGTGGTTAACACGTTGACCTACCATGTTTGAGGTCCTGGGATTGATTTTTGGAAGGGTCAATTTAAAACATTAGTTTTTTAAGGAGGTTTTTTATTGTCACTGGACTGGCGTCCGAAGGGTATGACTGTTCACCATACCGCCCTGTTACAGATGATCGAGATACGTTGCATTTTATTTAATAATACAGTGTCTTACGAACCACTCGGTGTGGATAAGGGTTTGGATGATTATTATAATAAAATGATGTTGTTCAACTAATGGCGATATATATATACCAGAATATAAATTTATTTTTTTGTAAATCCTTTCTCATTGTATGAATGTAGGTATGATTAAAATCTTTTTCCAAATTTCTTTTGAATTTTTGCACAACAATCGATGTGAAAGTATGTACTATTATCTATAAAATAAATAATACACTGACACTCCGGAACGTGCCTATGGGCCAGTGGAGTGGCTACATCCATAAATAAAAAGAAAATTATATTGAATGTACGAGTACCTATTGTATACCCATTTTCTTTTGTGAACTATGTATTTGTATTATGTATTGGATTAAATAAATAAAATATTTTTGAATATGAAAAAATACTAAATTTATATTTGAAGCACTAACTTTGTGGTAATTCATAATTATTCAAATAAAAGTGAAACAATTTCTATTTTAACCCTTTATTTGCACGAAAATGAGTGGTTAAAAACGAGGTTCTTGAATTTTAATATTTACAAAAATGTGTTGAGTTTACAGAAAAATAATTTCTTGACCGTAAAAATAATAAAAAACATTTTGCTGTCAGAAAAAGGATGACCCCAATTCATTTCTGCACGGTGATTATCTTACTCTTTAACACACGTCATTTTTCAATGCAAACTGAAATACAAAAAAAAATATCGTAAGAATACATGTGGTAAAATAAACACAATTTGTGTATCTTGCAGAACACAAATAGATACGCAGGTACATTTAGACGGCTTAGAATATATTAATAGCTACATTCAGAGTTGAATATCTTAGCAAGGTAATTAATCTTTCATTACAAGTATAACTTATTATAAATAACGTCTGCTTTTTAATTTTATCAGTCTGTTAGTGTTCAAAAATCAATATTAAACAACAATGTTTTGAGTATGTCAAAATGTTTGAAGACAGGCTGGATATCCTCCCCAGATAGTTATTTAGATCTAAATTTGCGGAAACAGAGAGGGAAAACATTTTTTAGAAGGGAATATGAAAGTCTAGGCATTTACGGGGCTTTTACACACTGTGTAACATTCACCAATCTGCAAATGTTTTAACATCCAAATTTTCTTAACTCTTCCATCTGTTGACTTTTGTGAAGTAAAAGAGCTGAAACCTTTATCATGTCGGTGAGATTCATCCGGTTGAACCAATTCACCAACCAGGCAAGGTTTTGAAGAAATTTTTAAATTTTTATACTACTTCTTAAACCAGATGGTTTAATCAATAATGTTTTGAGTTTTAAGTATGTCCAAATGTTTGTAGAAATGCTGGACTTCTTTCCATGGGAATTATTGAGATCTATTTTTTTTGCAAAAGAGAGATTAAAAAAAGGTTAATGGAGAGTGATACATAGAGTGTAAAGTAGCCACTTATAATAGCCGATGACATGTCATAAGCCCTTTCAATGCCTAGACTTCCATATTCCCTTCTCAAAAAAGGTTTTTTGTCCCTTTTGTAACAAATTTAGTTCAATATTTAATTTTGAATGATTAAATGGGTTATATAAAACACAGCAACAGCTAGTATTGTCAAAACAAGTGAAAACTGACTATTGTCACAAACAGCCTACTTATATTGCTATCAGTTGAAAGGAAAATCATTTGCCTGAATATTGCATGATATGCAATACCGACCAACAGAGGGAGCTGTCAAAACGTCATATAACAAGAAGACAAGAGAGATTGTTATTTTCAATAAAAGAGCGATCTCTCGTCGACAGCCATCCAACAAATAGGTGACATCTAAAGCTCTTAACTATAATTTTGTAAGAGTTACCCTGAAACCAATTCTCAGCGTCAGCTGACCTACCATCGTTTTAAGGACAGAGCAGAAAAGAAACACAATTTCGTGCATTCATTTTATTTTAAATGAATATGTACGTTCTTATGATTAACCCAAATATTTTAATTCAGGGGCAATTTTTAACTCACTGTTAAAAAATGGAAATCGAATGGAAGTAGAGTGTATTTTGAACCTCAGACTATAAATCTGTGAGCCCGCAACATTAGCCGCGAGACCACAATCCTACTACTACTACTACTACCATCACGCCATTTCCCCGTAGGGGTAGGCAGAGAGAATGGACCGCCACACACGTCTATCCTGGCATACACTCCTAGCCTCTTCCACATTCATACATCTTGTCATACATGCCCTTCGGTTCTGTCTGCTTTTGACATGACCAGACTTAAGATTTTGGTTTATCTGATCATGCCACGTCTTCCTTGGTCGTCCTCGTCTAACGTTGCCGTTCATTTTTGCCATATATACTTGTTTTACCATTCTCTTATCGTCCATTCGTTCTACGAGACCAAACCATCTCAGAGACCCTTTTTTAATCTTATCAATTATACTTCTCTCAGATTTACACTCTCTCCTGATTTCATCATTCGTAACCCTGTCATACATTGATTTCCCACACATTCGTCTAAGAGATCGCATTTCAACCGCGTTCACTCGGCTTTCATCCTTCCTCTGCCAGTTCCATGTTTCACTTCCATACATAAGTGTTGGGACTAAAACTCCGTTGTGCACTGCCAGTTTAGCTTCGATTGACATATTTTTATTAGAAATTACTGTGCTTAGTGCTCCGTTCATTTTGTTGCCCGCATTCACTCTTCTTTCAACATCTTTTTCTACTCTTCCATCTCTTGAAAACATGCTTCCCAGGTACACAAATTCTTCTACTTGCTCGAGACATTCGTTGTTTACATTTATTACGCAGTCAGTAACCTCACTATCCCTTTCAAATACCATCACTTTTGACTTACTTTCGTTCATCGCCAATTCGCTCTCCAGGCATACATCATACATTCTAGAGACTATTTGCTGCAAATCAGCCTTGCTGCTTGCTAACAGAACTGCATCGTCAGCATACAACAAGCAGCTTACTGAAAAATTATCCATTTTTGCTCCAATACCCATACATTCTATCTCTTTCATACAGTTGTCCATGTATAGATTAAACAACCATGGTGACATTACACATCCCTGTTTCACGCCTTTTGAGATCGCAAACCAAGATGTAAATCCCCCATTAACTCTTATACACGCTGAACTCTCCTCATAGAGAGACGATACTGCACGTATAAGTTTATTGTTTACTCCATACTTTTCCAACACGCCCCACAATTTCATTCTATCTACTTTATCATACGCTTTTTGCAAATCGACAAATGCGCAGAATAGTTTTTGACTTTTTGCCAAAAACTTCTCCGTTAGCATTCGCAGCGCAAAAATTTGATCCGTGCATCCACGTCCACTCATAAAGGCTCCTTGCACGTCCCACACTTTGTCTTTCGTCACTTTTCTAACTTTCTCGATTATAATTTTCCCATACAGTTTACCGACAGAACTCAGAAGACTGATGGCCCTATAGTTTCCACATTCCGCACGAGATCCCTTTCCCTTATATAAAGGCATGACAACTGCCCTCCTCCAATCCAACGGCGTATGTCCTTCCTTTAGGCAGAGATTGAAAAGTCTGTGCAGCCATGTGCTCACGATCTGGCCACCACTCTTCAGATATTCCACAGCAACCTTATCATACCCAACGGATTTTCCGTTTTTCATACTTTTCAGCGCGCTCTTTATTTCTACCATGCTTATCACACATGACCTATTATCACTCGTATCTTCCTCTGCACAACCAAGCTGTTGCTCAGGGACACTTTCAGTACTTTCGTATACTTCCATAAAGTATTCCATCCATCTCTCTTTCACTCCTTCGTCATTCGTTAGCATTCGGCCATCTTTTGATTTTATCGCTTTAATGTTTCCACTTTCGGAGGAGTTCTTTGTCTTTTTCACCTCTTTCCAAAACAGTTTTATGTCCAACGTTTTTTCAGCAGTTTTACGACCACAATCCAACTATCAATAAACTGCTGATACAAGCGGGTGTAAAATCGCTGAGAAACACTGAATTAGTACACGATCTCAAAATCTTATCAGCCAATAAAATGAACACATGACAGAATTAAAGTGGTCTCAAATCAGTTACAAGATGCAGTTACAAGAGGTAGTTCAGACATTCATACACTCAGTTAAAATATGTAGTCCAGTTTAGTGTTCAGTGACTTCAAGTAAAAGACGTCTACACAGTTACTCACTCTATTACTCAACTTGGAATAAATACGACAGCGAAAAACATTGTTTTTGTCTGTCGCAGAAAATTTAGAATCAATGAAAAAAATCTTCTCATGCATCTATCTTAACATATGTACATGCATTAATTCCTACAAATTATTCTTACTTTAATGTTTGTAAGTAAAAATTCTTGATTGAAGTTCATTGTAATTTATTATATAAATAAAAGACAAGTGATACTTTAATCCACAAATTTGGAATATCCATTGACCGGTTACATCGCTTTCGCGACATCTGACCGGTCTCGAAGATGTCGCGAAAGCGATGAAACCGGTCACTGGATATTCTAAATTTGTGGATTAAAGTATCATTCGTCTTTTATTTTTATAATAAATTATTTTTACTTTTGGTAAACGCTGTGAAAGTTAAATCGTGAATCATTTGACAATTACGAATTACTGATTTCTAAATTATTGTCATTAAATAATATGAAATCGGAAAAATCTTCAAAGGAATCTTGCCCCAACACAAGTGTATGTTATTTACAAAATATGGCAGCATTTTTTTAATTCTCCGTTCTGCAACTTTTTTATAAATGTTAATTTTCGATTATGTTCTTACAGTTTTGATTAGTATGCCACGTTCTTCCGATTGAAAGCAATCAATTATTGATTAATTGACTGATGATTGATGAAGGAGATGTTGTGTTTATGACGAGCCCGGATATTGATCTAAGATGTAAGTACATGTGCGCTTAAACTGTGTTTCCATAATGATATCCGAGCTACAAATTGATGATATTAGAGATAGCAAATTATTGGCAGTTGGGTAATATTAGGCCAAATTATCGATCGTTTTAAATCCTCAGCTGGTTAAACATAAATTACTTAGGCTAAAATTAACTTAAAACACTGCAAGTGCCAGACACTTCACTTCAACTGAGTTTCGAGAAAGATTAAAAAAATGTTTAATTTTTGCGTATTATGATTTACCAAAATATTGCGATTTTATAAATAACTTAGTTAGAAAATAGGAATCAATTTGTTCTTGAGCAGGCTTCAAACTTGTGACTTCCTGATCTGAGTTTACGGGACTACCACCCTTCTGTTTAAAATAAAAGTTGTCATAGTGTACAAATTGTAAATTAAATGATAAAAATAATAGGATTTCAACGTTAAACGGAATAAAAATGTTTGAAAGTCTAAAGAATAAATAGATTGTGAATTCATTTCAGAAGTGTCATTTTTACACTTAAATATTGAGCTTCATCAGTTAATAAATAAATTACAAGCATTGAAATGCGAGAACACTGGCAGCAACTTCATTTAGCAAGTATCGTGACGTCACTGTGGTTAACCTGGCATGGAGTCTAGGGTGTCCCAAGTCAAAGTCGTTTTTTTAAACATATACCCTTTTTTATTTTAATTTTGTTTTCGTTAGGTCAGTACAATTGTAAATATAATTTTATGTAATTTGAACAATGGCAACCCGTTTCGACTGTCATCTAAACAAAGTCGGTACTTGTTTACTTAGGCAAACGCACACTCACGTGTCAATGTGCTCATAATTTCAAGTATTTTTATGAGTAGACGTATTGTTTTTAATAGATGAACATGATAGTGAAATCACGTATGTTCTAAAAAAAATAATTTATTTAATAATGTGCACAAATAACTGATCAAATACTTTCCTATAATGGCCAGATTCTTGCAGTTTTATTTCTCAATATTCGAGAAATTAATTTTGATGGACAAGAAAGCGCAAATATCTCTAATGCGAGAGTATTGTCATTTAAACAAAGGCACAAATACATACCAAATTATTTCTTAGTTGTGTGAGATAACTTTCAACTTAGGTCAAGTTTAGAGAGACGTACAAAAAAAATCAAAGAAATCAAAAAACTTGCAGCGCTGGAGAGAACCGGGCCGTCCTGTTAGATAGAATGAATAAAAAACTGACTGATAAAGGGCGATTTCAAGCTGTTGAAGAAAAAAATCTACTAATTAAATATGTTCCTGATTCAAAATCTCCAGCATCATATCGTACAAAACATTGCAAGAAGATTATTTTTCTAATTGTTGTGAAAATGTAGATCCACAAGAAAATTTTCCAAGAGTGATCGAGAGCTAATGTTTTGGAAAAAACTACAGCTGTTATATAAAAATACAAAAAAAATGTACATTATATTAAACGTTTGTCAGAAGCCATTTGAAATACGCATCTCAGATATGGAATCCCCAGTATGCCATATTTATAACAATAATAGAAAATATTCAAAACAAATGTATAAAGAACCTAAAATACAAAACCGGTATTTCTCATGTATTAACTCTCACTGCCTCCACCTACCATGGAATCACTTGTCTACAATACCTAGTGTGTGCAAACCAACTACTGCTTCACAAAATTATGACAATAATAGTTGACTGTACAGAACTACTTAGTGTAGGATTTTTTCAGTGTACAATACAAAATTTAAAGAAATAGATTACACAAACATCACTCTTTCAGAATTAGAATTTACACTAAAAATGCATTATGTAACTTAGTAGACATTATAATATTAAATATGTGCATCGCCCTTCCCCTCCTTATCCTCTTTTCAAGCATTCTTGTCCAAATTCCGCCCAATTTACAATAACTTACTGTTCTTAAAAAACTGTAAAAAAAATTTTTTATTATTAAAAAATATTTACGAGTACATGAAAATATCATTTTTGTATGTATAAACTTAAATGTATTTATTTAATTTGTAATATATTTTCTTTTCCAACTTTGTATACTTAGTGGAAATCTGTTATTAGTTCTGAGTTTATACACTATATTTGTTTGTTTACTATAAATATGTATGCTGAAATGTTGATTTTCCAAATAAAATAAAACAAAATAAAATAAAATACACCCTTTGAAAGTTCTTCACAAGTATAATGAGAGAACACGTTACACAGTAAAGAGAAAAAATAATATAAAATATAAGACAAGAAAAAAAAAGAGCAAGAAGGGATGAAGAAATGTAGTGGGGGAGAAGAGAGGACGGATTTTCATAATATAGTTGACCGATTCAAAATTTTAATATGGTAATAACAGAAACATAATTAAATAAACATTAACTTATTACACACTGACAAATGTTTTATTTAAAGTGTTTCAACAAGTTTTTTTTTTAATTTGCAAAATTTTGTTTTAAGAATATCTAAATGGGGACATAGTAAGGTACATTTGGAACAGCTAGGATAAGTAAACGAGCTTTGAGTATATTTTTTCTGAGCAATGGATTATAACAAAAATCGTTAAAAAAATGTTTGAAAGAGAAATATTATTTTTTGCTTGCAGCCATGCACGTATGTGAACTGGTATTGAACAGCGTATTGTAAGTGAAATTTAGATAAGTTATTACAAGTTCTGATATTACACTTTTCCAAAAAAAAAGCAATGATAGTGTGGGACTTCAACCTTACGGGAAATTGGATACAATTTATGTTTTCTTGCGCGCCGTAAAAACTGAAGCATTAAATTGTAAAGAAAAGTTTCCTGAAAATGATCGAAAAAAATAATAGAAAACATTTTGATAAAAACGGACTACTTTGAATGACGTCACTAGTTCATATAAATTAACCTTTGATATGAGAGCTATAATTTTTTTCCAATTCGCTTGTCATAGATGAACCAATGGGAAGAACTGAACGAGAATAAGCGGTAAAAACCTCTGACGTCACACGCGGAGTAATTTCAGAAATACAAAACTTGGCAAAATTGTAGCGCTGGTAATACAATATTGTATAATATATAAATGAAAAAAAAAATCGACTGAGTTAAAAATTCTATTAACAAATAAAAAAAACAATAAAATTCCTCATTGGAAAAGCGTGGTTCCGATTAAAATACAATGCTATAGAGAAACTTTTGTAAATAAAAGTTTGTTTGAATTTTACGGCTCTGATGTACCCAACTAATTTTATAGACAGGGATGAATAACCAGAGTTTTAAATGCTTTTTAAAAGGATTATTAGGTGAAAATACTGAAAAAGAGATCTCCAGGTAACATGTACCGAGCTCAATAAATGGCCAAAGCGATTAACTCACGAAAAATATTGTTATTAAGTTCTCAGCAATAATTATACACTTAAGCTAAAGCAGCACTATTAGACGGCTGCTTGTTTTTTATAACAACTTACGAGCATGGCATTAATGCATTTTGGCAGTTATAGAATCCGAAACATACTTGAAAATGTGCATGAAAGTATTATGAAAACTGCTGTACAGATGTTGAGCTAGCATTGACGGTATTCGACGGATGAAGAAGCAGTCTTCTAATTTTTCAATGATAATGTAGACTAAGAAACAAAAACGAAAATTTATAAAATGTCAGCACCCATGAGAAGCGATATATTCCACCAAAGGAAGAACTTTGTGCTTCATTGGATAGTTAGTTTGGTATATTGATTTTTGTATTTTTTTCTTGAGTTATTTTTTATATCTCGCAGTTGCTTGCAATTGTTTTTTTATTTCACAGAAAAACATTGATGATTTTTTATCAGTCAAAAGCAAGACATCATTCAATATAGTTTTCTCAGCGAATGTCTATTCGTAGCAAAATTCGTTAACAAAGGCTTCTTACTGTTACAATACTGTTTTGAGTTCATCCAAATTTTTGTAGATGAGGACTGGATTCAACCCCCGAGGGAGCTGTTAATATAAACATATTACAACAGAAATGAAGAAAGTTTTAGAGAAAGGAATATAGAAGGCTAGGCATCCGCAAAGCTTATAATCTGTCATTGGCTGGTTTAAATAGCCAATTTACATAAGGTGTAACATTTACAACTCTACCTATATTTAAACATCTAGATTCCTTCGGTTCTTCCATCTGCTGAGGTTTGTGAAGTTTAAGAGCTAAAACCTTTTTTGTTGCGGGTGAGATTTATCTTATCTAATATTTTCACCCAGATACTAAGCAACGCTTGTATTTTCAAAATATATACATATATATATAATTTTTCTTAGACCAGGAAAATTTATCAACAGAGTTTTGTTCGAAAAATTACCAAAACTTTATCGACACATAATTAAAATATATTAAAAGTTATTAAAACTAGAATGAATTAAGTGATTCTATACAATTTGAATACCCAATAGTTTTTGTGTGTGTATGATATAGGATATATGTAACTTATGTTAACCTATTGTAAAATACAAATAAAAAGGTACCTTAATGTAAATTTGATATGAAATAAAATTTTCCATACATAATGAAAATACATCCAAACTTTGCCAGGACTGGTTGTTTTCTGCAAAATGTACATCTTTGTTGTTGGTTGTGTGGTTGACCAGACTTAAGAAAATCATTGAAACTGGTCAAATATAAAATAAGATTTTCTCTTGTAGTATAAAAAACAAATGTATGCATCATTTTCAATTTTTCAAAGGAAAAATAGAACAACTGATGTGTAAAATTGATTATTCATTATTTTCACAAAAGTGCTATTAGCTAAGCTTCACTTTTCTATGGCTGGCTGCTTTCTGAATAACTACGTACATTTTTTAATAAAATAACATCTTTGATTTTACACTACTCATATACATATCTTTACATTATCAATAAAGCTCATGTTTTTTGGTAAAGTACGGAATGATTTTTAAAATGTATTGGATTTGCGAAAAAAAATACAGCTAAATAGCACACGACACCTTCAAAATATCAGCTCAAATTATGAATGTCGATAAGAAGGAAGAATAACAAACGGCATGATAATCCAGGAAAACGTCATAAATAATGTTAAAAATAAATTTATTTATTATTTACATACAATATTACATTTTAGTAATTTTAATTTTTTTTTTTTTTTTTACAGGACTCACCAAGCCAATGAATATGGCTTGTCGGTAAAGATCCTTTATAATTATCCATATGATAGTCCTACATAGCTGTATAATAATAATTACCACTAACTTAAATATAAGGAGCGAAAAAAGTACATGTAATTTATGCTTTCAAAAAATTATTTTGAAAGATGTAAAAAAAAGCAATAAATAAGTGAATGATAACGCAATTTTAAGATAAAAGATAAATAAATACAGAACTGGAGTACCAAAATTTAAAACAGAAGTGTGTACATATTTAATAGGCACACAGCATTTTATTAAAAACATTATTCATTAACATATCTATATCTATATCTATATCTTTATCTTTATCTTTATCTTTATCTATATCTATATCTATATCTATATCTATATCTATATCTATATCTATATCTATATCTATATATATATCTATATCTATATCTTTATCTATATCTATATCTATATCTATATCTATATCTATATCTATATCTATATCTATATCTATATCTATATCTATATCTATATCTATATCTATATCTTTATCTATATCTATATCTATATCTATATCTATATCTATATCTATATCTATATCTATATCTATATCTATATCTATATCTATATCTATATCTATATCTTTATCTATATCTATATCTATATCTATATCTATATCTATATCTATATCTATATCTATATCTATATCTATATCTATATCTATATCAAATACCTACGTGTAGTTACCATATTTAAGTTGTATTTTAAAAATACAATAATGTTTTCAGCTCTTCTATAAAATGAAAGAAATATTTATATTCAAATTGGCAGAATGGAAAATGTATTTACAGTATTTAACGTAACCTCTAACAAAATATCGTTAGTAAGCAAGTATGTTATAGATGAAACGCTTTGTATTTTTACTCCACAAACTGTTTAATATTAGTTTCAGTTAATATTAGAACACAAGAAGTTTCAGAGATTCAGAATTATCAATCATGGGTGTAAATATAAACTTTTACACCTGCTGATGGGTGAAACCAATGTTCCAACAAATATTTATCTCGTTTGTGGCCTGAGTACACAACGCGTTTTATTTATAATATATTAAAAAGAATTTTCCACAAAGTAGAAGCTGAAAGAATAAATAAATTAAATATAGTTAGTACTGCAAATACACAGGTTTCCATTTTCTACTATTCATTCGGTTGAATAAAACATACATTTAAATGATAAATTATAATAATATGTTATATACAACTACAATGGGGAACAGGAAATCAAAATGGCATAAGCAGACTAAAAGTACAGCAAAATAAAATATTAAATAAAAATGAAAAATAAAATATTGGTATATGACCTACCCTATCTAACAGCAACTCAAGAACTTTTTAAACAAACTAAACAATTAAATGTAATTGAACTCTTTAAACTAGAATTTTTAAAATTTATACAGAAATTAGCCACTGATTTGTAATTGTGTGTTTATAAGTGAATTGTAGACGAAGAATTAAAACTTGAAAACTGTTGTAAACATGAACACAATACGAGAATATCAGAAAACTATAATATACAAACGTTTAAAACGAGAAAAAGACAATCAAGACTAAAAACCATGGACTGAAATTATACAATAAACTACCAGACAAAACTTAACAAAAGACTCAGACAACCTTTACAAAAGATGCTAAAAATATTAATATTTATAGTAGAATGTGAATTTTAAAATTAAAATATTTTTTTAAATGTATGTAACCCGTGAAGGTTTATCAATGAAAAATTTAAATAAAAATAAAAATTAATAAAAAAATAAAACGTCTTAGAATACATGCACATTTTATAAATTAAATAATATTTTTAGTCATGGGATATATGTCCACATTTCTGATTATCGTGGGCAACTGAAATGGCTTGAAATTAGACAGCGGAGAGAAATATAACTCCCTCTTATTTCTCTTTACAATACTTCATAGTGCTAACGCTCCTATATAATTCCGTGAAAAATTTCAACGCCCCAACCACTATTCCTCTTTTTTCTCTTATTCATATAGTCTTCATGCGGCTTGACTGTGAGAATCATTTTTCATCTACTATAAAAAAAAGATGTTACTACTGTATCTTTGTTTAAATCACCTCCTTTCTCTTCCTTCATATTTTTTTTTCTATCTTCTTTATTTCTAGTATTGATTTAAGGTAATTAATAGAGAAATACAGTTATTTTTTAAATTTTTTTATTTAAATTTTGCCATTTTATTATTATTTTCTACTGAATATGTTTTGTAACTTGAACTATAAAAATAAAACATTTATTTTATTGGTTCATTGGGAAAAAATGCCATTTGGCAATAAGCCCGCTAATGAACAATTAACATTATGTCCAAAAATTTTAATAAATTAAAGTAATGTAATCACAAAACGTGTTTTATTTTCACTTACGTAAAAAGTGTTTCAATCAAAACTGCCTCGTTGTCATTTGAATATCGGGTATCAAAAAAAGTACAAAGGCTTTCGACTCTCCAGTAAGAAATGCTAATATTAACAAATTGATACTCAAATACATCGCTCGTACTTAATCAATTTATAATGCTTTCATCACAGAACGAAAATGTCTTCATGCAAAAGGTGAGTAAGAGGCCCCCTCTTTATTTCAGGTATATTGAATTTCATCTCATCGTCTTGAACGCCTCACCCTTCCTTGTTTCAGAAAATTACTTCAGCGAAATGTGCCTTCACCCGCAAATACGTTTTTTTGAAATTTTAATTATAACGCCGCTTTGCCTCGTTCTCAACAAACTATTTCATTTAAGAAAAAATAATTATAAATACTCGTTTGCCAAAAAACACCTTTTAGTGATATTCAAATAATTCATCATTATTATTAGTTTTTATTAAATTTGTATATTATATATTGTGTTTTGAGCGTAAATTGAATGGCACACTAAAATTATTTTTACGTTTTTTTAATTTTTATGAATGTATCTTAAAAACAACTCAAATTAAAAAAAATATTGGAAAAATGATTTTGTTGCATGAAAAAGAATCAACTTTTAATAAAAAAATAGTTTGTCCGAATGAATTGAGATTTACAGGATGTTAAAAAATTTAAAGTATGATTTTATCATTTTCGAGAGTAAGCTGGGAAAACATCCACAAGTTTTAGAGGGGACTACAAGTTGTACTTAAGCTCAAATGTTATAAATACGACTTTAAAAATAAAAATATTTTATCATGGTAGCATTTATACAACTTTTTCAAAATACTTGGAGTTTTCTGAGAAGTATATTATATGACGTCCCGCTTTTCTCACTGCTACACGTTGAATTACACTGATCTAAAATTATGCAACCCGTTCGGTGGAGAGTTGGTAAGGGGAATGAATGCTAAATCTAACACATGAAATCTGAATTTTTATGGTTATTGCTGGAAAAAAGTGACCAAATAGCAAGAAACACACGTGCGAATAGACCAACGTATCAAAGATAATTAAACTGTGGAGAAAATAAATTGTAATATTAGCTATTTGCACTGGGAAAATCAAAGACAAATGTTTATTATTATTGAAAGAACTCGGAAAAAAAATATTTTAATAATTTTGATACATTTACATTATGAACTGCAAAATATAGGGTTTGGATTATGTAAAAAATTAAATCACTTTGATGATTACCAAAAAAAATATTTAAAAAATATGCTACCTGGGAGACTCTCAGACCTAGAAGGGTACAAATCTGTTATTGAAATAGGTGTGACATTTTCTATTAAAATTGTGTGTAATCGTTTGTGGGTGCAAATAAATAAAAAATGTTTTCACAAGACAAAATAATGATCGGTATTTTTAAAACTTCTTTTCTATTAATTATCTCCTGAGATTCACATTTTTTTTGTTTGTATAC
The DNA here is from genome assembly GCF_059751315.1 of Micrasema longulum. Taxonomy (NCBI): domain Eukaryota; kingdom Metazoa; phylum Arthropoda; class Insecta; order Trichoptera; family Brachycentridae; genus Micrasema; species Micrasema longulum. The sequence goes on from NW_028278343.1 coordinate 275,479, forward strand.
CACTCGTAAACATATATTTTTTATACATTTCCTACTGAAGCACTAACTTTGTGGTTAGTTATCACAATAAAATAAATAAAACAACTTCGTTTTCAACCATTTTTTTTTTCCACCGACCGGTTTCAAAGCAAACAAGCTTCTTCGTTAAGGTTTACGAAACTTATGAATGATTTCTTATTTTATTTTTTTCATGTTTACTAAATGCTACACGTGAAAAAACCAAAATAGGAAAGAATTCATTAGTTACGGAAACCTTGACGAAGAAGCTTTTTTGCTTTGAAACCGGTTGGTGAAAAAAAAAATCACGGTTAGAAACAAAGTTGTTCTATTTACTTTATCATATATTTTTTCAGTTTGCTCTTAAAAATATTCTCGTATGAATAATGTTGCAACGAATTTTTTTTGTTAAGATTTAACGCATGTATTTATATTAACGTTTCCCATTACGTAAAAGAAAAAGTAATTCTTTGTTTAAACTATAATATGATTTTGAACTTATACAAACATAATTTTTTTGATATCTCAGTTAATTAACATAAAACATAATATTTTTCAAAGCGTTCACCTGGTTTCATTATCTTGAACGTCTACTGATGCCAGTTCGCTGGCCCTCCGTGTAAATAACAGGACTCGTAATTAATTTAGAAAGACGCGCATAAAGCTGCAGTTAACATAAAAACCTGGCGGCTAATTTTTGACACAGAATGATTAAAATCAAAAATATTTTCAGGATTTCTTTGTAGGTGAAATAATTAGGTAACATCGAAAAAACATCAATAATACCGAGACTGCATAGGTTAGGTAACACTTACGAAACGGCTGCAGACATTCTGTCCAATTCTTTACTATATTATAAGTCGACAATGTGAAGTTTTTTTGTAGCTGTTCGTCAAATTATTATTCACCATTCAATTCTACAAATTAAAAAAATAGTTACTTGTTTATTTTTATAACCTTGTACTTGTTTTTTATTTTTTACTATTATATCAAATTGCATTGTAGTATTGGCAAATACGCATTTCATATAAATGTACATATTTTTATTTCTTATTTTTTTGTGATAATACCTATATGCTTGCTTGTTTATTAATTTAACTTAAATCAGTCTTTCTTGATAACCGTAACACTTTATTTATTGTTTGATTTACAGAATTTATTTCATAAGCTTATATCTTTGCATATTTTGTTTATATGCTTACTGTTTTTTCTTGCATACCTTTGTTATTATTGTTTTTTTTTTTACTTTGTAAAACTTTTTATTATATCCCGTCTAACTAATTTCACATATTTTTTCTGTATACTCTGTGTTTATTTTTTAGTATGTTAGCATACATTTCATTTTTATTTTTTGTAAATGCCTTTTGGGCGTGAATGAACAAAATAAATAAATTAATAAATATATAATTTATCACGAAAATCAAACGATGGGAGAATTAAAGAAATATGAATGTTTAACAAACTGTGTGAAGTTATCCCTAAAACCAGCCAATACCAGGTCATCAGCCTTGTAAATGATGCTTTAAATAGGCAGTTGAAAAACATATTTTTTATTTTTTTTTCATTTATTAATAAACAAATTGAAATACAACATTACAACTTAATACATTTTTTTTACAATAATTAAATACGTATATTTACATAACGTTTCCCACTACGTAAAAGAAATAAACAATTCTTGTGTACATAATGGGGAGTGACGTCTTACAATAGATTATTTAATTTTAATCAAGAGTATTTTTAAAATAACATATATAAATTACAAAAAAGATACTAACGATGTTTTCAATCAGTTTTTCATAAATAAGAATTAAAGATGTATTTTTTTACTTCTTTCTTAAATATATTGTATTCCTGACTGTACTTTTTATTATCTTTGTTCATTTCATTAAAGTAAAATATTCCTCTGTAAGAATAATGATGTTGTGCAGTAGTTGTTTTTAATTTAGGAATTAAGATATTACCACCTGTTCTAGGTCGCGTACTTACCCTTTGAGACCTAGAAATACTACTATTTATTTAATATTTATGTATTTGAAACAAATAATTCTTTTTATATGGCAAAAACCTTAAACTTTTAAAATAATTGAACAGTGGGAAAAGTAGACGGTTTTTATATGATAAGTATCTACCATTTAAAGCTCCTGCAACGGTGGCCGAATCTTCAAAACGAGTCCAACCTACACGAAATCACCAAAGAAAGATACTAAACACATTTTTAGACCTAGAGAGATTTCGTGGATACCATATGCTCTACATAGGGAGCGGATATGAATTAAGTAACTAAATATAGATATATGTTTATATTCATGAACAATTTTGCTAGGTCAACGTCTAAAAAAAAATTGCATGATAAAACTAGACTGATAAGTATATACGTGCTAAAGAGGTGTACAAGATTGCAGTCTACCATTGTTGGACGTCTGGCAGACAAAATATGATTATTTTGTAAACTTTTGTCAGACTACACCGGCTCGGCAATAGGCAATAAGTACGGAGAAATTCATATGTTTCATTTTTCACATATTTTTATACTTAGGGATGGGGGGTCAGTATTATATAAGCTTCTGACCAAGTTTCCCACTTTCAGCTTTTAGAGTCAACATTCTTATGGCGATAAAATCAAAATACTTTTCATAATTCGAATGCTGTAAATATCTTTTTCTAATATAAATCTAAATAGACTTTTTCTTTTTTGCTTATCTACACTTAAATATTACCCACTGTAAACTCCATTTTTTTCCCTAAGAATTTTTTAATTTTTCAACCCATTTCATTATATACCTACCTTCTTTTATGTAGTATTGTAACTTCATATCTCCAACGCATTATGTCATTGGATACTTTATTCTTATTCTATGTGTTGTATATTATTTAAGTACTTGCACATTAATGACAAACAAATTTTAAACTCTTTATTTTATGCCTTTCACGGAAATGCCCTCTGGTTGTCTATATATTTTTTATTTATTTATATTTTTAAAAACCCGTTAGGGTGACATTAGAAATTTAATATTGTCAAGTCATTTTATGTCTCGTCTAGATAAGTTAGTTCAGTCATCATGTGCTTTTTCAGATTGATTTTAAATTTGTCTCCAGTAAAAGTTTTCAAGTAGTAAGGTGGGTCGTTGTAGTGTTTAAGTCCATTATGTAGTATTTTTGACTGTCCTGTGTTTGTCTTTGCTTTTTCAATATGATAGTGTTGTTGTTGTCTGGTGTTATATTTGTGTATGTCAGCGTTTTTGGCTAATAGTATGTCGTCGTCTTGTATGTTTCCCAGTGTTATTTTGTGCACAATTTTTAAGGTCTCAATTTTAGTCAAGTAGTTTATGTCAAACTGGTGTGTTTTTTTGTACAGTTCAGTCGTAGAGGTCAGGTAGGGTAGGTTGTATGTTAGTTTAAGAATTTTATTTTGTTGTCTTCTTATTCTTGTTATGTCTGTCTTGTTACCAGTTCCCCAAAAGGCAATCATGTAACTCAATTTACTTTTGACATAGGCTTCGTACATCATAATTTTTTCCATTTTCGGTATAAAATCTTTAATTTTGTAGAAGAGGCTATGTAGTAATGCCATTACTTTAGTGAGTCCGTCTATGTGTTTTGTCCATTTTAATTGTGTGTCCATTGTGAGTCCTAGGTAAGTCACATGTTCTAGTTCTTTAAGAATTTCGTTGTTTATTTTTATGTTCATGTTATGGTTCTTCTTTTGTGTTTCGAAATGTATTATATTGCATTTCTTGGCATTTAGTGTTAAAAAGTTTTTGTTTGTCCATTCTAATAGTTTTTGCACGTCATTGTTGATGGTTTTAGTCGTTTCAGATATAGATAATAAATGTAATTATTTCGATCAATTTTTTTACAAATACAGTCAAGAAAATTTTTAGAAGGAGATATTGCAGTCTAGATATTTAAAGGGCTAATATCATGTCATTAAATAGTTAAGTACAACCCTTTTACACACTGTGTAACATTAACGATTTTGCCAATTTTTATCCGTCTGTATATTTTTATGGAGTAAAACAGCTGAAAAGGTTTTTGTAATTGAAGTGTGTTAAATTAAAAAAAGTATGAGAATAAAAGTATTTTTTTCGATTGAATAAAAAAGGAAAGCTCTAAGCGTAGTATGTGTCTTTATTTGTTAAAAGTTACTTAGAAAGCACAAATTGGAGCCCTGTGGCGCAACATCGTAGATAAGTTCCATTAAAGAAAATAAGAGCCTTTTTAGTGTTATTTATCGGAACGAGATTAAAAGTCTTTGGAAGATAATAAAAGGAGAAAATCCGGTAAAGACACAAAAATAAAAAAAAATTTGATGGCCACATTATTTTATTATGCCCTAATATTTTTTGTTTTAAGATTAGGTAAGCAAACAAAGCATAAGTGAAAAAAATATTAAGCTTTAAGATATTGGTTTTAACAGAATATTATTTGAAAATTCCTTGACTTCCACTCATATTTTTTTATTCATCATACCAATAAGCGGAAAATTTTTAAACAAAGTGAAATTTCAATTTTATTTAAATACAGGCCACGTTTTTTTTGCAATCAATTCAAACTCAGTTTCAGTTGTTATTAAAAATATAAAATGTAGTGTTTTATTTTTTAGGGGTTTTTTTGTTTTTGTTACAAACAAAAATACATATTTTTTTCTTTAGCATGTAAGTATTGATACATCATTTAATTTTTTAAATTATTATCGTGTATGCCGACGCAAAATTAATTACGTCATTTATAATTTAGCGTCAGATTAAAAATACAGCTCTTTTCATCAGTATTAGAAAGATAAAACAAGTTATACGTTTTGTCCGCATCGTGGTCACTGCGATTACTGCGATTGTCCATATTCAACGAGTTTTCTTGTTTGTTGTCTGGCAGACTCAACATAAATGTAATATTTAAAAATATGTTTTCACACTCCAATATTTCATATTCCCTTAATTGACTACCCTTAAATCGTAAGAGTGGTATTGTCTTCATATATTCATAGAGTGCCCTTAACCTCGTAAGGTGCAAATGAGAAGATAGCATTTGAAAATATATAATAATATTGATATGAAGGTACATGTACTACATCATTAATGAAAACTCGCTAAAAATGTAAAATAAATAAATTAAATGTATGTAACCGACTAATGTTCCATGCAGCTTAGAGATATCGCTGTCAGTTTGAAAATAAATCATGTGCTTGAACATTGCATAAAATACAAAACTGGTTAACAGAGGGCGCTGCCAGAACGTAATAAAACGAGAACTCAGGAGAGATCGCACTCTTTTTCCACGCCAACAGCCTCCAAATAAAAACGTGGTTTTTGATCTTTTCAATATGTTTTTATTAATTATTCCCATCACAAATTATTTTATTTGTATCCTGGTGTCATTATTTATTGAAAGTATTAATTGGGATAAATGAGCATGTTTAATTTCTGAGACACTAAATGAAACATGTATAACATTATTATTACTATTATGGATAACTTATAAAGTGCCATTTTTATAATATAATACCTCTAGGGCGCTTTCCATAGTGATTATATTGGTAAATTATTTAATTGAAGCTTTTAAATTTGTAATTCAATTAAAACCATTTATTTTGTTATCACATGCTACGTATTTATTCAAATGATTTAGAGGACATGTGGGTTTTAACCTTTTTTTAAAATAGAACATCACTTTCACAGCCTCGCACCTCGCATCTTCTGATTCTGCCACTATGGTTGCATTGTCTGCCTTAACGATTTTTTCTTCCTAGGTCCTAGATTTACCTCTTTCTCTATTCTTCAAAGCGTTTTTATTAATTTATTTTGTTTGAGTGAAAAAAAAAATGGTTTTATATATTGTTGTAATATTGTATTTAGTTAAAAAGATGTTAAACTTGTTTTATTTCTTTGAAATTCTAAATATGTGATTTTTAAAAACATGGAAATATTATTTTAAATTCGAATTTAGTTGCAGTAACTCCTGGAAAAATCATTAAATTGTATTATATGATTTATAAAAAAAAACAATAAAATCAATGTAAACTCAGAGAAAAATAAAAATAATCTTTATAGCGCATAATTTTATAATCATGATCTACATAATTCTCAATCAATGTTAATAATACCAACTTAGCTACACAAATATTTATATTCAAAGAAGTGCCTACAAAAATATTAGGTAAAATATTGTTAGCAAACTATTATGGCAAAGCAGCTCTATTTTTTTCATTTATTATGTTTTAGTCTTTATGGTGCTATACGCCATAACAATTCATATTTAGGATAAAAACTCATATCTTTCGGAAGGTAAATTATTTTCAGATAATAAATTATTTGAAACCTTTTCGGATTCAGGATACAAAAGAAAATATTATATATAGCTTAACTTCCTTTTACTTAGCGATGATAAAATTCTAACTAGTAGTGTACCTATGTTACCGGTTATGAAGATGAAATAATTCGATTATTTTAAAAACCGAATACCAAGACCATCAATTTAGAAGTAATTTATAAGAAAAATTCGTCTACGTGGCATATAATATTAACGATCTTATCTCCCCTGGTCCTAGATTGACTACTTACTTCATTCTTTAAAATCCCTTTATTTATAAGTAAGATATTCTTAAGAATTTGTTTTCGGTTTATGAATTATTGTGATATATTTAGTAAACTTGCTTTGTTTCTTTATTGTTCTGAATGTATTTTTTTAAATTTATATTAGTAAGGCTGCAAATTGAGTTTCATTGAATAATTTGTAAAATACTTTGTATTTTAAGATTTATAAATAAAAAAACGTTTAAAAAAATAAAAAAATAATATTAATTTTTACAACTCTTCGTTAATGCGGATTAATGTTTTTTATATTTGGAATGACAAATCGTAAGCCCTGTGAACGTTTAGATTTCCACATTCCTTTCTAAGGAATGTTTTCTATCTGCGTTTAAATATTTATTTGTTATTAGACTGTTATTCGCTTGATTTCATCAGTCGAATCAGTTAGCGCATCACTAAATATAGCAATACAATAATTTTAGGGACGCCTGGGAAATAAAATGTCAATCTCCTCCCATGGTTAACCACTTAAAATATCCCGTGGTTTTGCTGCGTAATGGCCGCAATACATTTCCGTTTTTTCTTTGTGCTTTGATTTATTGAGGGCTCACTTAAGTAAGCTTTGTAATGTTTGTCTCTTCCTACAGCTTAATGGTTATTTCCGTTCATATTTTCGCTGAAAAATTATTTCACACTAATATTCTAAGTAATTAAGAAACAGCAGGACTATTAATATAAATCACTAAAAAATATTGCTTTTCCTATTCTTTTTCTGTTCGTAATACTTTAATACGAGTAAATTGCAGCGAATAAATAAGTGTCTATAAATGTTAGTAAATTGTGTGCCTATTTGCACCGGTAGAGCATAGGGAAATGTACCCAGCCGAGTTTCTTTGGGGTATATTTGGCTGCAACAGTTTAGAGTTAAAGGACCAAAAGGAATGTGTATTTGATTTCACATTTCTATCGATGAAATACACAACATAAATAACACTAATAAAATAAATAAAACAAAAATAATTTAATTTTAAAAATTCAGGCGATTATTTCTTAACCTCAGGTTACCACTAAGTGACTTGAAGACGTTTTTAACAAAATATGTTGGTTTAATTAATATTTTATATCTACTTTTCCAGGAATCGAACCCGGAACATTAAGTATAATAAGCAAACAAACTTATCACTACAGTACAAAGCCTACGTATCTCAACTCGATTTCTTTTATCAGTATTTTTATCGGAGAATTATCATCGAGTAGAAAACACTCGTACAGGGTTCTTGCTCATTTTCAAACCTTGAACTATATCATTTATCCGTCTAGGCCCAGAATAAACCATAGTTTAGTTATTCATTTTTTAGATTTTCACGCCATTCCATGTGTCGTTCGAAATACATCAACAATAGTGCGATCCGAAAAGAGTACGAACGACACACGGCATAATCACCAAAAAAAATAAATGTGTAAAGTTTAATGATTTTTTTATCATCACGAAACATACATTTTTTTTAATTTAGAGAATTAAAAATAATTAAATATAAAATCCTTGTCGTAATTTTTAAATGACAAATTGTAAAGGGTAAGTTACCTTATACCCCCCACGTTGAGTATGATCCTGTTTTCACCATCCATCTCCACTGACAATATATCATTATTTCACTGTTCTCGTGTATTCTTCACCAGCCTGGAAACAAAGAAACACTTTATAATATCTTAAAAGAGAAGGGGTATCATTAAGCGTATAAACACGTACCCCAGATGTTAACGTCACAACTCCAAATCTTGAACATCAAATCAAACCAAATCATTCAATTTTTTTAAACAATATTAAAGAATCTAACCAATAATAAAGGAATCGAAATAGATAATTTTTTTATTTATTTATTTACAATTTTAAAAAACCCGTTAGGGTTACATTAGAAATTTAATATTGTCTAGTCATTTTATGTCTCGTCTAGTCTAGTTAGTTCAGTCATCATGTGCTTTTTCAGATTGATTTTAAATTTGTCTCCATTAAAAGTTTTCAAGTAGTGAGGTAGGTCGTTGTAGTGTTTAAGTCCATTATGTAGTATTTTTAACTGTCCTGTGTTTGTCTTTGCTTTTTCAATATGATAGTGTTTTTGTTGTCTGGTGTTATATTTATGTATGTCAGCATTTTTGACTAATATTATGTCATCGTCTTGTATGTGTCCCAGTGTTATTTTGTGCACAATTTTTAAGGTCTCAATTTTAGTCAAGTAGTTTATGTCAAACTGGTGTGTTTTTTTGTACAGTTCAGTCGTAGAGGTCAGGTAGGGTAGGTTGTATGTTAGTTTAAGAATTTTATTTTGTTGTCTTTGTATTCTTGTTATGTCTGTCTTGTTACCAGTTCAATAAATCAAATTTAATATGAAGATCTCGAAAACAGATTTTTATATAAATTTAGGATGCCATAAATATTTGGTTATTATTTGGTATTCAGCCTATTTAATAACTAGCATTGAAGTCCGAGAACGGACGCAGCAGCATCTTATAACGGGCGTTTAGAAGATGCGGCGGTGGACCTGGCTTGGACACGTGCTGCGCATGCCGCAGAAGAATCTACATCCAACTAGCCTCTTCTTTAAACCTACGCTTGCGGGCTCAAGCCGTCCTGGAAGGCCGCCGATGACGATCTTTCGACTTAATTGGACAGAACTAAGAGGCGATGGATTGACGTGGGAGGCAGCGAAAGGGTCTCATGGAGACAACTGGTGATGTCCGCACGCTCCACTAATGAGCGGACGTAGAAAAGAAAAAGAAGAAGATTCAGCTTGTTTGGCTACTTAAAAAAAAATATTTGGTACTTAGCTAAATACCGCGTACTATTCGGCCAAGTTCCAAAAACCAAGTCATAAAAAAAAACGCACATTTTACTCAAAAATGTGTCTTTTTTATTCACAAGTTATTAGTTTTATACTTAAATTATATCACTGGTAAGTTGTGATCAATAAAAATATTTTCATTTGCCTTTGATTGCAGCAAATAATTGCGCTTTCCTCATAAATATTACCTTGCAAGCTTTTATTCTTATACATCAAACACATAGCCAGTTTCTCTATACTACAAATCTGAAAATATTCCCAAGTAGGGGATTTTTTATTCAATGGTGCCATGATGTACAATGAACAAAAAATAACTAATTACTACGAGAGTCATCAACAAAATAAGGTTATCATATTTACGTGAGATTGAAGAACGCTTGTTTTTAATTGAAATTCACAGAATAATTCACAAATATATTAAACTATTTTTCAACATAATCACCGTCGAGATCGAGACGTTTCTGTAGTTGGGGCACCAGTTTTTGTATGCTAGAGTGTCATAAAAAATCGCCACCTGCGGTGTCAGATTCTTCTTAGACCTCCCGATCGTTTGAAAAACGATTCCCACCGAAAAACTCTTTAAATTTAGAGAAAAGGTGATAGTCCAAAGGTGCCGAGTCGGGTGAACAGGGGGGGCGGGTGTCCCCATATCCCATCCAAATGATGTCAACGGCTCCGATGTAACTCGCGCGGTGTGGGGCCTGGCGTTGTCAAGCAGGGGGCTTACTCCCCGGTTTAGAATTCACCTCCTGCGGTTCTGTATGGCTCTTTCGAGTTCTTTTTAGGGTACTGCAGTAAGCTTTTGCATTAATGGTAGGCCCTTTGGGCATAAAATCAATCGAAAGGACTCTTTTACGGTCCCAGAAAACTGATTCCATTACTTTAGGATGTTTTTATATTTTTCCATTTGTCAAAAGACTATTTAACTAAGCCAAAAGATTTGTGTTGCTGAAAAAACTCAGCGTGTGACGTCAGAGGTTCTCTTCCTCTCATTTTCAGTTTTGCCAATTGGTCCGTTTACGGTTAGCAAATCTGATATTTTTCTAAGCTCTCTAATCATTAATTGATTTATATGAGCCAGTATCCGGAAATACCCGGATTTTTTAAAACAAAAAACCGTTTTATTTTGTTGGACACTTTTACATTGAAAAAAATGATTGCATAATAAAAGATATATATGGATGTTCAAAGAAGGGAAAAATGATGACAAGTCATTAGCCCTACCTTATTTTTATATTTCCCATATTATTTTTTTCTCGTTGTTGAAAATAATTAAACGTCTTTTAAAAAATAACTCGGTAAAAACCAAACCAGCTTATTTTACAAAAAAAAAAGGTGAGGGATTTTCGTCTTACTACGTTGGTACCGAGTACTCAACAAATAACTACTGCGAGTAGGCTATTATTTCAGAAGCTTTATAAAAGCTCTTGTATATGAGGCGATATTGCTTTTAAGCACTACATATCCATAGATATGTATATCACAAAAATCTAATGAAAACGTACAGAAACCTTACAATTTCACATTTGTTAGCAATTTATCCTTGATTTGTAAATTGTATTTAGAAAACACAAACATTGCCGAAAAGACGTTTTGATTTATTGATTTATGTTAACTATTTTCATTATCACAAACATTAATACGATTTTTTTTCTGTGGAATGGCTTTTTTCCATTTTCTTTTGTGCTTATTTCTTTTTTTACAAAATATTTAGATAAACATAATCAAAAGATATTTAAGCGCAAAAAATCGGTATATTAGAACAGGCATTTGCCTATAAAGGAACCGATTGCAACATTAGGATTATAAATCTTACAAAACCCTACATATATTCGGCCTGTAGGCTTTTGCTGGTTGTGGTGGTTTGGAGCTCCTACCTGATGAAACGAGGTCGAGGTTAAATGTGTATTTATTGCACGTCAACGGCGACGAGGAGTGTAACTGACTGAACATGGACTCCGTGCTAGAACTGAGTGACTGCGTTGGGCTGACTGGGCGTCACCACGCCTTTAGGTCTTTTCATAGGACGCGTTCCTTTGCTCTTTTTGTTTAATTTTTTCTTCATAATTTTAATTGTGCATTGGCGGGTTTATTGCCAAATGGCAATTTCTTCCAACCATCTATAAAATAATAGTTTTATTTTTCTAATTCAAGTTACAAAACATATTCGATGGAAAATGAAGATTAATAAGCTAATAATATATAAAAATAAATAAACCTTTTTGTTTACAACTTTAATCAATGCTTTTACTCAATGGGAAAAAGGAAAAAAGAGAAAAGAGGAAAGGAGGAGAGATTAAGAAAGAGAAAAGATATGTTTCTTCAGACGTGATTTAAACAAAGATACTGTAGTAACATCTTTGATGGTGGATGGGAAATGATTCCACAGTCGAGCGGCATGGACACAATATGAGTTAGAGAACAAAAAAGAATTGTGGATGGGTATTAATAAAGTGCTTTGAGAATAAGAACGAAGAGGTAAACCATGAACTGATAAGCGTTGAAATTTTTCACGCAGGTATATAGGAGCGTTAGGGCTATGAAGTTCATTTAACAGAAGTGAGAGAGAGTGATAGTCTCTCCATTGTCCAATTTTGAGTCATTTCAGTTGCCTACGATAGTAAAAAATGTGTTTATATTTCTTAAGACCAAAAATATACCTTGTGCATGTATTTTGAAGTCGTTTAAGTTTATCGAGTTCCTCACAGCTTAAATCAGTCATGGAAACATCAGCATAATCTAGAATAAGTAGTAGCTATGCTTGTACCAGAGTGCATTTAGTATTAATGGGTAAGAATTTTTGCAACCTTTTAAGTGAGTGAAGACTGAAAAATATTTTGCGGCTTAATTCATTAAAATGAGCTCGCCAGCGTAGATGTTTGTTCTTTAGTACTCCCAGATTTTCAACGTATTTCCTGTATTGAATATTGGTACCATTGACATTTTTCATGTCTTCATGGAAAAAATGAAGTGTGTAGTGAAGTAAATATACTACAGGACGTTGTTTTTATGTAGACGGACGTTTTATGCGCAATACTGTTAGCCTTGCGAAACATAATGTATTGTATCTAAAAGAAAACGCTGAATTTATTCTTGCAATGGTTTTTTTTATTTAATTCCACGTTTGTGTGTCATCGATCAATGGACTATAATGCCCACAAACCTATTCCTTAAGCAAACAAATCATTTAAGTTTTTTTTTTAGAAGCCATATATAAATAAATAAAAATGGATAACTTATATACCGCTATGTTCGTGATATATTACATCAAAGGTGCTTGACATATAATTTTTTTTTTATTAAATATTTTTAGTGTAACTGATTAGTAAAACAACACATTTGTCATCACATGCGACGATTCAGTTCAAATGATTAAAAAAACAGGAAAGTTTTACGTTTAAACCAAAACATCACTTTACGCTCACAGATTTGTGCTTTCGTTGGGAGAGCAATCCGCAAATGCTTGTTCACTTGTGCGCTAGTTGCGTATTGGTATATTGACTTTTAATACAGCCGTAGATGTAGCTTATCTAAACGTTTGACGTCTGTGAGCTGATTTTTATAGAACGCGTAGTTCTTACTACGCATTTCATAAATATTTCATGTCAACCATGCCGGGAATCGACCTCAATACCTCTTGCATGGTAGGCATGCGAGCTAACGATTACGCTACTAGGCGGACAAAAATATCCGTCTAATGGTCAAATGTTTTAAAATTTAACGTTTTTTTATAGAATTGTGAAGCTGGCTCTCTTAAATAGTCATTTTTTAAGCATAAATACATATGAGTCAAATAATTTGTAGAATTTTATTATACAATACATAAAATTTATATGGGTTAAACAAACCACCCTCAAAATAAATATTTTATGTCTCCCTTCCCAGACATCGAACCCGGGAAATCAGAAATTAGGAAAAAAGAAATCGAAAAAACAACTTTGTTTTGTTTTTAACCACATTTTTTTTCTATTGACCTGTTTCAAAGCTTAAGAAGCTTCATTATCAAGGTATATTTTAAGAATGAAACTTATCCTTATTTATTAAAAAAATGTTTACTCAATATTGTTTCAAAACATATAAAGTTAATAAATCAAGTATTTTTGTCAAATTATACCAGTTAATAAATCAAGTATTTTTGTAAAAGAAACTTGTGTAGCTTTGAAACCGGTGGGTAGGAAAAAATAATGCAGTCAGAAACAAATTTGTTTTACATTGATTTAATGTAATGAATGACCCTAAATTTAGTGCTTCAAATTTATTGTTAATTTAATAGAAATGAGTATTATTGTAGAATAAAAATTGATATATTTCTGTTTACTTCATGACATTACATATTTTACTCAGGTAATGCAACTCTTGAAACTGCCAGATTGAGAAAAAGCTTTTAAATTGAACCATTTCAGTCACGCTAGAAGCAATAGTTTGAGACTAAAAGGCATTAGCCTGGTAATGAAATAAACGTTTCTTCCATCTTCTAACGAAGTTAACTTCTTATAATGTTTTTTGACATTCAAAGATTTCCTACAGCTTTCAAGTCAAATTACACATTTCCAAAAGGCAGAATAAATTGTTCTGGGAACTTCCTTCCTTCCTTGAAAATTCTAATTCTTTTTTTGATAAAAAATAATATCTGAAACAAAGAAACCTTTACATAAATTGAGAATTTTCCATTTATTCATTAATTTATTGCATGTACGAGTCGTGCTTACATATTTATTTCCAAGGAATATTTATAATAAAGCGTGTGAACGTTAATATGGAGTATCTCCTGGTGATACATAAAATTATAAAAGAGATCGGAATAAGTTCTCTTCCCGACAGATGGTCTTATCTTAGTTCGTTTACATTGAGCAATACTTCATCGTGAAGCTTCGCCATTACGCTTGAAAGAGGAGTATATAATTTTAAAAGTTTGTCGTAAAAGTCCTGGCGTTTTGCAGTCAGAACCTCGTCGGCTTATTTATAATTCTTATTATTTATTAAAACTTGGGGTATTTAATTACCCAGATTTTAAAAGTTATATTCATAAATAAGCCGACAAAGTTGTGATTGTAAAACGTTTTTCGTGATTTCCCAAAAACTTGCTTTTTTGAGTTATGCCAGTATTCTAATAAGCTTGTGAAATGTCGAGATCCGTATATTATGTAAGACTGAGATAGGCATTATTGACAAAATTAATAATGGAGCTCTTTGCTGGTTTAGACATATATATACTTTATTAAAAATTGAAGTTGACTCTTTTAACCTACTCTCCAAAATTAATCTCAATGTCCCCTTTTGCGCGACAAGAAATAAGTATTTGTTCCATCGGCTAGTCTGTAGCACTAACTATGCACAACACTCTTTTTTCTATCGTTCTTTTGCTAACTATAATGCTTTTTTTTTATTCTTTAGATATATTTTACATGCCCCTTAATTTATTTAAAAATAAATTAAGACTCATGTTTTCTGGCTGCGATACGATCCCACTAACTATTTAATAATGCTCACACTTACACACACTTACACACACCTGAACACTTATTCTTACAACGGAAACGGCGTGATGGTTTGTTGTTGTTGTTGTGGTTGCTAAAAATGTCTTGCCAAAAAAAGAGTATTCGCGAGGATTTTTACTGCATTATTTGTTTTAAAAAAAATCTGCAGCTAAAGCATATAGAATTCTTGTAGTGACATAAGACGACCATGCTTTGTTGAAACATCACCGAACATTATAATCAGCATCATCATCATGTCTGCTCTGCACTATGATCAGGAAAGTTTAGTAGATTATGAGCTCTTCAATTTAAAGAAATCATAACGGGAGATCGATATTGACTACAATTGATGCGTTCGAGCAGAGAATTAAAGGCTGCAATACAAGGAGAAACACAACTTTTGTGTCTTTGGATAATTACTTTATTACAAAGTAATTATCCAGCGTGACAACGTTGGGCCACGTGTAAGGCTTCCTCTTCTTTATTCTTTTTCCACGTCCGCTCCTAAGTGGAGCATGTGAATATCACCAGTTGCCTCCAAGAGACCCCTATCGCCAGCCAGCACTCTTGTTTCTTCCCATGTCAATCCAGTGCCCCTTAATTCCGCCGAATAAAGTCTAAAGAACGTCATTGACGGCCTTCCAGAACAGCGTGATCCCGCAGGTTTAAAGAAGAGGCAACTTGTGTTAAGGTTCTCCCGAGGCATGCGCAGCACGTGTCTAAGCCAAGTCCACCGCCGCATCCTCAAGACGCTCGTTATAGGAGGCTGCTGCGTCCGTTCTCAGACTTCAATGTTAGTTATAAAATCGAACCACCTTATACCTAATATTTTTCTCAAGTATTTACTCTCAAAACTCAGAAGTTTGTTGTTTTGAGCTTTGGTAAGGTGCCAAGATTCGCACCCATATTGGAGAACTGGCATTATACAAGAGTCGAATAATCTGCATTTTGTTCTGACCGAGTATAGACTAGAGTTCCAGACAATACGCATCACGAAAAAGGTTGCGAGCTCTTTATGCATGCTTCCATCCTCAGATAACTGAGGATGGAAGTGAATGTAAACTCCCAAGTATTTAAAGCTGTAAACTTTCTCAATCCTCTGTCCATTATTATAGAGAGATTGATCGGGGTCAGGACAGGATTTGTTGCGCATAATCCGAGACTTGTATGGCAGGCTTGTCAAAACATACTTGGAAAAGCTCAAACGGGAAGTCCTTCCATACCCGCCGAATTTACTGGACATTGCTTCTTTAGATTACAACTTGTTCCGATCGTTCACTTAACAGCACTTCCATTCATATTAAGATCCCAAAAATGACCTGATTCGTAGACAACCTCAAAAGACGAATCGCTGTTTTGAAATGGTATTCGTATGCTGCCAGAAAGACGGAGGAAGTATAACTATTTTTTTTTTATAAAGCATTAATTTTCACGAAAATACAGCGAGAACTTATTGAAGTCCCAAATATATTTAAAAAAAATGCAATTTTCAAATTTAACCGTGAAAATTGTCTTTTCATGTTTTAACACGGGTTGTTTTTTAACAATACTTTACAAAATATACATAACCCTGATTTTAATTGAATTTTTTTAAATCTTAAACCTCATTCATTGGTAGGTTGATATGTGTAAAAAGTTTATGTGCCTCGTGGTCAAATTGTTATCACATTTGGTTACCATGCAAGAGGTTTTGGTTTCGGTTCCCGGTATGGTTGTCATAAAATAAATTTCAAACGGTGTTATTACATATTATATTTTTAGTCTCTGAAGCCATGTATTCATTTTTTTTTTTATTAAGTTTTATTCATTTTAACAAATAAGTAACATACAAAATTGTATTTTTGTTCCCGCAAAGCCGAAGCTTGTCTGCGGGTTATATTACATTTTTTCTTTTTAATTTATAAATAAGTACATAGTTTAATAATAATCAAAGAATAAAATATATTTATACACTTAAGTTTCACTTGCTGTTTAATAATTTTTTGACTATTTTTTAAATGAAATTAGGTTTTTTTCTTCACGATTTTCAGCTGGTATTAAATTGTACAGTTTTGGTACTACACTACCCATTGTTCTGTCACCATAGACGAGATTCTAAACGATAATACGAAACGAATTATTCATAGATGGTACTTTTGACATTTTTTATTGAAAAATCCTATTTTTACGTTTATTTTCAAAAAAAATTTTACAAAACTTGGTTTGCAGAAACTTTTCAGTATATTGATTGTTACAAATACCCAACTAATTACATATTTTTTTGTTTTGTACACCATTTTGTGCAAAGGACCTAAATTATAATGTTACTAGCGGACCTGACAGATGTTGTCCTGCCCGAACGTTGCCTTGCCTGCTATTTGCTTGGAAAAACACTTTTCATTGATAAGTAAGTACTTAGGTACTTGTTTATGGTTGAATTCAAAAACATAAAATAACTCAAAACTCCGGTCTTCTCACCAACAGAAGGGTTAACTTATGTAGGAATACGATTTTAAAAGGTAGTGAATTTAATATTATTTAAGTTTTACCAAAAATCCAGTATAAATAAATAAATTGGTAGAAATTACAAAAAAAAAATAAGAAAGAATCTGTTTGAGATCCACAAAAAACAAATGCTGTCTGTAAACATTCAAAAACAAACTTTTTTGTACAAAAAAAACAACATTTTTCCATATTTTTGTAAATGCATTCTCCTCGAATGCAACTCTGGTACATCGATGAATAAAATTTTTATGCTCCTTACTTTTTTTTTACATATTATATTGAAGATTTTAATATTTACAAACACGCACAGAGCAAAGATCTATATTTCTCTGAAAACTGCACGTAAATCGGTTAAGTCGCTTAAGAGGAGTTTAGTGACATCACACAAACAGAGGAATTATATAAATAAAGATGGTATTTGTTTAAATTAATATAGTGTAACGTTTTCGCAAACAAAGTTTTGTAAATCCATTAAAAATAACTGTTAAAATTGCGTTTTTCAATAAAAAAAAATATATAAAACACCATCTGTGAATAATTCCATTTTTATTTTCGTTTTAAATCTTCTTAAAAATATTCGTCACCGAAATTTTAGTTAAAAACCTCATACTATTTATTTGCGAAATTTACGTTTACGTAATTGAAAAACGTAATTACGAAGTTCTTTGTATGTTTGTATTTTATCATACGTTCCGAATACTACCAAGTGGCATCTGGGAGAAGTATCCAAAGTATTCCTGATCAAAAAAGGCTTAATATAGTATGGCAGCGCAACTTTCGACCCAGTAATAGGAAAACTGCATGCATGAGTTCAAAAATGCTAAACAACAATTTTTGAAGTAAGTAATTGTAACAGTTTTGAAATCTTGTTTAAATTGAAAAAGCATCGTAATGTGTAAAACGTTACTTAAAAAATATTTTTTATTATACTAAAAGTTGTAGGCAATGGACATACCATACATAGATTCTGTTTCGTAGTAGAGGCATTTTTTACAATAAAAATTATGATAAGGCCAAGTAATAAAATAAAAAATATTGTAATTATAATAAACAACATGGCATTCACTATACTGCAGTTATTAGCAAAAAGGCAATTTTTGACAAAAATCACAAAATGAGCTTGATACTCGTATGAGAAAATAATGTTCCACAAGAAATTTTAAATCATTTGATATAAAGCAAAGAGCCGAAAAACATTATTTCAGTAAGAAAAATTGGACAATATTTTAAAGTTTTTTATGCAATAACACAATATCTAGAAATCCATAAGCAAAAACTCAATGCAGATATGACACACACAGGCTTTATGATTAAAAAACTATTGGCATATTGTGTTCTTACTTGTGATTATTTACAGTTTTTTTAAATTTGCATAAAGTGGATAAATACTTAAAAGAGTCATATCTTAAATAATGACGTCCTCAAATAACAACATTTTCTTTGGTTTAGTGACTCTTATTAACTTTTTTTTTAGAATAATTGAAATTGTTTGGGTAAATGGCACAGGTTTTAAAATGATTGCTAAGAAATAAATTTGGAAGCATAAATTTTTCATTTATAAAATCGATTGCATTTTATTTGTAATATTTGATTACTTATCCAAGATATCATACTAATGATGCAATAAATTTATCTGTACTTCTCCATCACATAAATTACAATAAACTAATTTGTTTAAATATGTTAATTGGGATTTGGTTTCTCCAGTCTAGTCTAAGTTATTTTATTTGCAATTTTTCAAAGGAAAAAGTAAGGGAAATACTGCAACGTTCATCATTTTTCATTTTCATATCTCCATTGACTCCTTTGAGGCTTTTGTGGTCTCTTTATAAAATAGCAGAGAAAAAAGGTTGTGTACTTTTTAAAATGCTATTTGAGTACTTTAAGAATATATTTCTGGATTCATAAATACCATATTTCTTGAAAAATGTATTTGAGATATGTGCATGCTTGTTTAAAAATGCAATTAAAGAAATGAAAAAAATGTATTTATTATGTTGAGTGCTCCACCAATAAGCCATAAGAATTGCGTAAAAAAAGTGGTTGGGGTTATAGTCTCAAAAATCAGAGTTCCAAGGTTCGAACCACACTCTACACCAACTAAAAGTGAAATATCTACAACTAGTTGAAAATGGTCTCAAAATTGAAATATTTGGATAAATCATGAGAACGGAAGGATAATTTTTAAAAAAAGAACAGGCTTTGTAGGATGATATTCTTTTTTTTTTTTCACCACAGCAAGTCAAAAAGCCCAACTTAAGCATAAAACATTAAGGCCTGAAAAAAGAAAAATCATATTAAATATTTTTTTGGTGAAATTAAACCCGAAACTCTCCCTGCATTAGGCGAGCGTACTAAATGTTACACCACAGAGCCGTCTTTATACCATTATTTTTAAAATATTTATCCTTTCATTTTTATTTTTAGCATAAACATAAAAAAATATTACGAATAAGGTCAAATTATTTTTAATTTTATTATAATGTTGCATTGTATAATATTTTCAATACCGAAAAATATATTAAAATCAATAAAATAATGAATAAATTTAAGTTATTTTATTAAGTTTTTTTTTTTTTTTTGTTTTTTAGTTTTCTGATACTTTTTCCTTCAAAATATATCATCATATTTTTTTATTTTTTTTTAAGAAAACGGCAATTCTACAAACATGTTTATAGTTAACATCAGATATATTGTATGAACTCAGAACAAATGACAGGTTTCCATAAATTGTGAAAAGTTGGAAAATAAATATATTTATGCATTCAATAGATATAAAAAAACTATTATTATTAAAAAGAAAGAAAGAAGGAAATTAAAAAAAATAAATCAGAAATATACTTGTAGTAAATAGGGCGAGATTATGACAGGGATGCATGAGAAGAGAATTAAAAGGGGAAGGGAGGGTTGGTCACATGACATAATTTTTTAAAATTGAGTTGAAGTTTTTCTTTTTTCGTTATGTTTTACATTGGATTCGATTATTAGTCCGTTATATGGAAGGTGAAATTTGTAAGTAATTTGATTTTCAACCTAAGTTTTTTTCGTTTTGCTTTACATTTCTTGTTCAATAAACAACAAAACAGGTTCGCCTGAAGCACATTTCAACCTTTGGCCTCTCATTCTCTAGACATAAAATTCAAAAAGGGCGTTCAAAATCGATTTCATAATATAGCTTTTCCTCCCGTAGGAAGTGCCTCAATAAATTTTCCTAAGCAGTTTTCCTTCTATTTAATGGTTTTTGCCCTTTAAATGAAATCGGGTGAGGGTAAAGATAAAGTAATGGAGTTGAAACATTCTCTTTGTTCACCTAATTAGTCTATTTTGATATTTTTTTTAATAATGAGGTACAAAATAGCAATTAAACACTTCGTCACTATGTATGAATCAACAAATTGTTTTCAATATGATTTTTTTTTGGGTAATCCCATGTAAGTTGAACTTGTTCTGATATTTCTACTATCATTGCAGGAGCCATTTTCGGGATAGACTGTGAGTTTTAAAGAGAAAGAATATGTTAATGAACAGGTAATTTGAATAAAATATATTCCGTATCATTTTTGTAGTGTGTATCGTCGTTGTTTACGTAAATTGGGTACCTATGTTTTACCCCCTGGAAACTGAAGCAGTTTATAAACTGAACTGCAAAGGTAGCGATTAAGTGTACATTTGACAAACAGGGCGTATAGCAAAGAAAAAAGTTGATGAACCTTAAAAAGTTATATCACTGATGAACTGAAGAAGGCCTTAAGTAGAATGGAAATTATATTCACAACAAAATATAACATGCCCATAAACAAAAAAACAACTAATTGTATGGTCGTAGGAAGAAAGGACGTAAGGAAAAACATTGTACTAGGTAATACAAATATTAAACAAATAAGGAAATTTGTTTACTTGAGCAGGAAAGTTATTCAGTATGGTCGAAATCAGAAATAGTCAGCCAGATAAAACAAGCGAGAATAGATAAAACATTCAATAAGGAATCTTAGATTTTTTAATGTAATAATATAAGCTTAATAATAAGAAAAAATATATTAAATCTTTAGTCTGGAGCATATTATTGCATAGAAGTGAAACGTGGACTATCGACAGGCAGAACGGTGGCTGCTGTAGGCGTTTGAGATGCTACAGGCGCACGTTGGGGATTCATCGGTCAGAACATGTTGGGAATACCAAAGTATTAAACAGGGCTGGGGAATCTAGATGCTTGCTCAATAAAGATATACAACAGCGAGCTAAATGAATAGGCCATAAATAAGACAGCCAGGCTTGCTTCTTACGATTGCGGAAGGTGTGCAAAGGCACAAATTACAGAAGAATACCCCGCTTCAGCTACATGAACCAGATTATCTCCGACATGCATTGTAGCGGGTACACCGAGTTGAAGAGACAAGCGGAGGATAGAGACGGGTGGAGACTGACCATGCATGAAGCAAACCAATCGCACAGATTGTGACCCGTGAAGAAGAAAAGATCGTGTAAACTTGGGCACCCTGAAAAATATGCAAAAGCAGAACACTTTATAGACACAAGAGATCTTTTCGTCTTCAAACCGAAGATTATGCATAAACCTAGAAATTACAGTGCACGAATAATAAAAGAGGCAATTGATGTTCACAGGCACCCAAATACCATAAACGAAGACGACGGGCTGAAATTAAATTGAACATGGTGTCCAGCACTACACACAATAAAAATGACACGGAATATGCCTACTACGAACTGTAACACGATACAAATTACTAGCACATGACTAGGACTTTTTTCTACAATACACACATTTTACCCTAAAGATGGCTTCTGCAATGGTAGCCGAAGCATCGGATCGAACCCAAGATACACGGGATCACTAAAAAAAATACATATTAATCACAGTTAACGTGAAAATCTACGTACCTAACGACACGTTTGGCTCAAAAATTGTAGTAGCATAAAATAAACAATAAAAAACATTTATTTATTCAAAACGTTTATATTTATTCTTTTAAAATTACATTTGTAAACATATTCACCAACATATTATGGCTTTTTAGGCTCTGCTTGTAATTAACCGTATTTGCAGATGATGCACTGGTTTCCATATCAGGAGATAATTATGATACAATAATAAATAAGATAAATTACGATTTGGAAAATATAATAAAATGGTTAGAAATGAAAAAATTGAAATTAAATATCTCAAAAACAAAATATATGAATCTTGGGAGAAAAAATATACCCCAGGGATAAAATATTAATACTGATAATTTAAATATGAAATCAGTGGACAAAATAAAATTTCTCGGGGTTTACTTGGAAAGATATTTGAATTTCAAAACACATTCTCAATATGTAACAAAAAAAAAAAAAAACTTCATTTATGGAAGATGGCGAAATGTAATAGATGTAAAGAGTAGTGTTTTTATATGTAAAACAATCATATTTCCACACATAAATGACTGTTCTTCTATTCTTTTTTTATGTTATGAAGAAGAAATTAAAAATATACAAATTCTTTAAAATAAGGCGATGAAGATTATACTCAAAATAAATATCTATTCCGATGTAGAAAGAATATACAAATAAATCGGCTTGCTCACAACAAAGCAGCAAATTAAATATAATGTAGCAATTTTTGTGAATAAAATAATTAAAGGGATGAATAAAATAAAAACAATAACAAAATTTAACCAACAATATCATACATATGAAAAAAGGGATGAAAAAAAGATAAGATTACCAATGAGGAGAAAAATATAATCTCAGAACTCATTGTACAAGGGATTGAAGCTGTACAATGAGTTACCTGAAGGAATAAAGGAAATAGAAAAGATCGAAACATTTAAAATTAATTTGAGAAATTTTGATAAAAAATTGTAATGTTATTTTCTGAAAACTTTTACAGTTTATATTAATTTTTAAGATGTTTTGAACTAACTTTATGAAACATATATAAATAAACCATAATAATAAACAACAAAATTACAAAATGTAAATTGAAATATTTTTTTATCCCAAATACAAGCAGTAACATTATTTACTTTGAAAATAAGAATTACATATAATACTACACAAAAACAACAATTAAATTAAAAATGAAAAAACTTAAAAAACTGAAATAATAATTATTCCCTTAAAGTAACAAACATAAAACAGTATTGAATATATATATATCGTTAAATACGAGTATAATAGAATATAGTGCAAACAGGAACTTGTTATAATAATTAAAAAAATGGCGAATTAAGTATAATATAAATAAATCAATAATGTGACAAAATAACGGTTTAAACGATATTAAAAAATAAAACGAAATATCAAAATATAATATTTGGAAATTAAGATAAGTATGAGGAAGGAATTACACTAGTTTACACATTTATGAACTTGTTGAGGCTTGTTAGGCATAAATTCATATTATTTAATATCTTTAAAAGCATATAGTATTTGAACAATTGGTTATATTTGATATAGTTTATTTAGCCAGTCCGGTACAAAATAATAAAAGTTTACAATGGATTGAATTTCCAACACTCATAAATTACACGGGTTGACAAGCATTGGACTTTATAGATTGAGAGGCGTAGGAGTTATTGTTTTCCGACACGGGGGTGATTTATGACTCCGGATGGCCAAAGAAGAAAAAAACACGAGGTGTTTCGAATAGCCTTTCTGTATCTTGTAACCTCGTATAAAAGCCAGACTTGGTATTTTACTGATTAGGTACCAGGGGTCAACTAATAAAATACAAGTTGGTCAAATTATATACCACGATAAAGAAACTGATGAACCAACTAAGGTAAGCGACCGGGTAGGATCAGTATGACACGATCTTAAAGAGCGTGAGTCAAAGTGTCAAGTACCAGAGAGTTCCAAACAAGAAAAGTTTATAAGCTTAAGTAGTTCTGAGTAGGAGTCTTAATCAAGAAGTACCCTAGTAAAATAGGTTAACGAAATGTTAGAGAAAGAACCAAAAATACTCTGTCCTCTGGTGCTAGGAATCCGGAAAAGGGGGTGACAATTTAAGAGGTCTTACGAGATATTGTGTAAGCGCGGGTGCCTGATGGGATATCAGAAGAGTATAGACTTAGAATGTGATGAAATATGCAAACCTCCGGCATAGTTAGAGGAGTGGATAATACGTTGCGATGTTAAAATGTTTTGGAACTAAAGCGAGTGAAGTTATTTACAACTCTCGGTGGTGGCCTCCGTGGTATAGTGGTCAAGCCACTTGACTTACGCACGGAAGGTTCCGAGTTCGACTCCTGATGAGAACACAAATATTTAAAGTGATTTTTCTCAAGCCTGGGTGTTCTGTATTGTATTTCACTATTGTAATTGGACCTCCTGGCCTGTTATGGTGCAAAAAAAAACTTATTGAAAATGGCCACAAAATTGAAACATTTAAGATGAATGTAGGAATGCAAATATTTATTTTTACATAAATTCAATGAAGATGTTCTAGGAAAATTGTAATCATGATGTTGTGAAGCTAGTATCTTTCAAAATTAAGGTGCATTATTATTATTATTAAAAAATAAGGGAAGGTGTATTATTTTTTTTTTTTCATAAATGAATGACAGAACTTTCAATACTTTTTTAAACTTATTTCAAGGTTCATTTTACTAACACGCATGGGAAACATAAATATGAAAATATAAAAAGTACAAATGTATAATGAAAGCCGATAGAAGCAATTTATTTCACGTTACTATAAGTTAGTTGTCTCTAAAATATCGACAAATATTGTTCTGAAAAGAGTGTGGAAATTCGATTACACAGTTGATACAAATCTATCGCTTTCTTAGTATTGGTTCAGCACAAATAAAACTGACCAAAAAAAGAAACATTAAGTTTATACAATATTAAGGTTCTTTATACTCCAGCGAGCGATATGTATTAGGTCTTAGAATCAATTTCATAGTGAATGGAAAGTGCGTGGATTGGGTTTGAAAAACATTGATAATTCTTTAGAAGTTCTCTCATACTGAAATAAGGAAGTAATTTATTAAAAAGCCTTTTTTCACATGACAAAATATTATTGATTTAAGAAAAATAGGAATAAAATGTATGAGAAATGTATTTGTACAAAAGTTAATTAAAGAGAGTGAATGGATTTTGATTGAGTTAGAACGAAAAGAAGTGAAACAAAATTGTGGAAGAATATGGGCTCTGAAACCTGGGTGTTTTTGACTCTATAGCTGCTCTCGTGTCTACCTTGTTGTATTGTGGTTGATAGATTCTTCCCTATCCTTTCCATTTTTGAGGTCCTGGATTCGATTTTTAGTAGGATGGACTATTGATTGGATCAGAAAAAGAATGATAATGATTTATAATATCTTTGCATAGTAAAAAATCTAGTATCTTGTAGGTAGAAAGCTAATACGTATTATATCTCTGTATACTAATGATTCCTAGGATCTGGTAGGTGGAAAGATCCAAAATTGTTGCAAACATTTTTGAGAGGGAATATGGATGTCGAGGAATTTGCAGGGCTTATGACCTGTCATTGGCGGGTTTAAGTGGCCACTTTACACTTTGCACACTAATTTACTGGGAATAGAAGAAGTATTAAAATTGGGAAATTGCTTTCAGGCGTTCAGACGGATGAATCTCACCCACATGATATAAGCTTCAGCTCTTTTACTTTTTAAAAGTCAACAGATAGAAGAGATGAAGAAAAGATCGAAGAGTAGGAAGAGGTGGCCACCTTAACCAGCTAATGACAGGTCATAATGTAAAGTGCCCTGTAAATGCCTAGACTTTAGTTGTTAAATATAAAACGCAGGTATGTCCACAACGATCCACCACAATGTCTATGTGGGCCTACTAGATTTTTGATAGTGTTTTATTGTTATAATGAGGACATGTTTAATTTGAACAGCACTGAAATCATCATATTTTTTTCTCTACGTTTTGTAGGACAAATTAAAAAAAAAAAATGGGTGGAACAACTGGCGTTTGATATTGATTAACTCATATTCCCCTCTCAAAAATGTTTTCCCTCTCTGTTGCAACAAATAAACATCTAAATAATGCCAAGAAATCCAGCCAGTTTGCATGCATTTTGACATATTTAAAACATTATTGTATGTTTCCAGTTTAAAAAACACTTGAATTATTTTCAACGAGTATAAAAACGACCAGTTTTACTTTTCGTTGGTCGGCTGTGAGTAATTTAATTTGTTTCGAGAATTTTATGTTTACTGCCAATTACATAAATCAAAATCCAATCTAGGGCAGCTTTAACGAACTTATTTCTATGATTGATTTACGAATTTGATAAAATGAATCGATGTGTTTTTGATCCCAACTTTTTATCTGTTTCTGTTACGGCTAAAGTTCATTGGCCATAACAATCGCAAAACGAATACTTTAGTTTAATTAAAAACAACAAATTCAATATTAAGTTAGCGAAAAAAAATAATCAAAAGTATGCTTTGAAAAAGCCTCGTTGCTCTAATTGAGCAAAACTGATGACTGCTGGTTTGTGAACAAATGTTCTAAGTTTAAAGATTTATTTTATTACTTACCTTCAGAAAATTATTTATATTTTATTTGACTATAAGATTCATTGCTTGTTCTCTGTTTATACACTTCACTGTGTACAGATTTGTAAGTTTAATAAATACCAGAATCTTCGATGACTTTTTTGTTATGACGTGAAGAAAAACAAAACAAACAGAAAAACATACAATCGCATTTATAATATTAGCACGGATAGTATAGATTGTCTGTAACACATTCCGTGTTGTGAACAATTATATAAGCCAAAGGATCTAACAATATTATTGATTTTATTCATCGTCATTTCTTGTCCGATCCCTAGTTGGAGCATATAGGTCCACAAGATCCTCCAGGCATTTTTGTTAGCTGCCTTTTCAAATCAGGTAAGCGTTTCGTAGTTCTGACATGAACTGCCAACGAACAGTCAACAGTGGACATCCAGGACGTCGAGAGCCCGGTGCCTTGTAAAGGCGGCAAGTTTGTCAAGGCTCTCAGGAGGCATCTGCAAAACAGGTCAAGCCAGCCGTATTGCCTCCGCTTGATGACAGTTGTCACCAGAATTTGCTGCGTCAGTTTTTTAATACTTTATTTCGCACAAAGTCACACCACCGCACACCCAAGATTCTTATGACACACCTGTTCATTAAACTCTGTATTTACTGTTTTTGGCCCTAGTGAGGTGTTTCGATTAAATATATATAATTTAAACAGTGCTATTTTTCATCACCTCAAGGGTGCTTAAAAATAAATAAATATCTCTTCAGATCTTGCAGCTACATAGCAAATAGATAATTTGGATTCTAGTTCCTCGTTTCCAAATATGATTTATTTCAATTATAACATATTGAACCTAGATTACAGCACGTCTTGCAGACGGTATGTAATCTAGCCCCTTTAACATTATGTTGAAATTTGACAGAGAAGTTCATTTCTGTTCAGTGTTTAAATGATATTGAAATAAATGAATAAAAAAGCTCTTTAAAAAAATAAATTTAGATTATCACTAGTCTTGCAGCCACTGAGCACACGAACTGTTAAAAATCCAGACCCCATTTACAAAATTTAAGTATATTATGCTTGATTAACATTTACATATTGATTTCAAGACTACCGGCTAATCGTCTTGTAGCTACAAAGCGCATGGACGACTGGAATTCTAGCATCTTAAAATTAAATCAATTACTTTACAAAAAAATAACACTGAGCAGAGTAAATAATTTGTCAAGTGATCATGCTAAAAAGAAAACTAAATTCATATAATACCTCTATTCACAATGACTAACATTTAGTCATACTTTTTAGCCCTTCAAAAAAATCCTGTGGGTTTTGTTTGAATTTATTATTTTATTTATGTACTGGGAAAACATCGAGCATTTTGTTGAAACGTTACCTAATTGTTCGACCAGGAGTTTATCATTATTTTTTTAATGAACTATTGTTTCACATCCACCACCTTCATGCACGTAAAATATTGTGATGACAGGCATTTAAATGTGATCACACAACCCCCCCAGCCAATTATTCCATAGGTTGCTGTAAGTTGAAATAGAGAAAAATACACACTTCTGGAGTACTTATATTCAAAATGTCTCTAAGAAATACAATAATCAAATAAAATTATCAGGTTATGTTATGGGTTTGCATTTACTCAGTTATTACACATTGTATATAATCTATGTTTCTATGTCTAATTGTGTGTCTTCGCTCCTTAATAAAATAAATAAATTACAATAAACGCTCCTTTTCTTAGATTTAATTTGGGGATAATGCGTACTAATGGGTTGGTGTTCTCCAAAGATTTCAGCTCCACACAAGAGATGGGCAGTCATGTTGGCTGGAGTTATGCGGTGATGAGGTAGGGATAATAATAAGGACATAACAAGGGGAATCACGTTGTCAAGAGAGGGTGATAAAAGAACAAATAACGGAGGGAATATTAATTCAAGGATCGATTGAGCCTGTGACGCCAAATGAAAATTTATGGCCTAATTCATATTTATATTTTTCAGAACGTGCAGACAATATTTATACGAAAATCAATATTGGTTTAAAAACAAACTTTGATTATTTTTTGCAAGATTTCCCGTTTGATTATACTAGAAATTTCCATAACGGTCAATCAATTTTTTTCTAAAAAATTAATTGATTTTCGTGGTGTCATGGATATGCCTTTTTTTCAGCTCAGTTTTTGTTTTCGTACGTAGGTTATAAATCATTAATATTTTAAGCATTAACTTCGTGGTCAAACATATCAACAAAAGAAAGTAAATGTTCGATAATCAGTGCACGTCGGTATGAGCTTCTTCTAGTATGTGTCTTATCAGCACGTAAGTTTTATGTTTTTGTGGAACTACTACGTTGAAGATGTCTAGTGGGATTAGTGCCCTGACAAAAAGACTGGTACGTCTCGTAACCGGCAGACAAAGTCAGTAAGTGGTTACATGAAAAGGTTTTTGTAACGTTATTTTTAGGTATTATTTGAAAAGTATTCATTTTGGATTAGTTTATAAAAACAGTTCATTTAAATATATACTTTAAAATTATCAAACAAACTTAATTTCGGTTTTGTTTTTAAAAATTGTTCATAAACAACTTAGTTAATCAAATAGTGGAGTTGGGTTTGAATATTTTGTACCCGAACATTGTTTATTTTATTAAAATCTATGCCTAACATAGTCAAATACAATATTTACATCTGTGCTTATTTTAACATCATTTATCACCATTGTACACTTCTTTTAATAATTTATAATGTATTACACTTGTATTAACTTACCAAATGTTTGGTATTAACTAATAAATCTAACCTAGTAAACATTTATATATATAAATATAACTTATTTTTTTTACATCAAATATTACATATAATTACACTTCCCTAATTTTTATGTTTTCTAGTATTTCTTCAAAAAACTTTATTTTTTTGTAAATGAGACAATTTTCGGACACCAGTTTAATTTTTATAAAATATGGAAATTTTTATTGGTAACAGAGGAAAAGAAGAGGAGAGTAAGAACGGTACTTAACTATATCTTCTGTTTTTTATGTACTTTTTATTTATTTATTTTATTTTTATTATTTATTTTTTAGTAATGCATATTTTTTTTCCTATCTCTTGTATCTGCAATAAATGTGAATATGAAATCTGTAATTGGTCGTGCTTCCTTAAATAGTTTATTTATACATTGAATTTTATTAAAACACTTTATGATTTCCTAGTACTACCTACCATCATGCCATTTACCGTTGGGGTAAGCAGAGAGAATGCACCGCCACAAACGTCTATCCTGGCATACATTTCTAGCTTCTTACACATTCATACATCTTGACATTCAAGCACTTCGGTTCTGCCTGCTTTTGACAAAACCAGACTTAAGATTTTAGTTTTTCTGATAATGCCTCGTCTTTCTTAGTCATCTTTGTCCAATGTTACCGTTCATTCACGCCATATACACCTGTTTTAGCATTTTTTTATCACCCATTCGTTCTACTTGACCAAATCATCTCAGTGACCCTTTCTTAATCTTATCAATTTAACCTGACTCAGATTTACACTCTCACCTGATTTCATCATTTGTAACCCTGTCATACATTGGGTTTCCACACATTTGTCTAAGATATTGCATTTCGACCGCGATTATCTTCTTTACTTTCATCTTTGGTCTGCCAGTTCCATGTTTCACTTCCATATATAAGTGTTAGGACTTAAATTTCGATGTAAATATTTGTATCTTAAATCACACATCTGTTTATATTTTCCATAAAAAGTTATTAACTTTTTTTTCACAATTAAGACCTCAAATACCGAAATAATACAGTTTAAACGCATTTTCAAACTTTGTGTCATAAAACAGTAAGAATTATGTGGTATTTTAAATACGATAAGTATGTAGATATATGTTTATACATGTTTACGAAGTAAGGTAGCAAAGCCAAATTAAGTAAGATTTTAGTAAGTAATTAAACCACAAA
Organism: Micrasema longulum; assembly: GCF_059751315.1. Classification (NCBI taxonomy): domain Eukaryota; kingdom Metazoa; phylum Arthropoda; class Insecta; order Trichoptera; family Brachycentridae; genus Micrasema; species Micrasema longulum. Next base: position 306,268 of record NW_028278343.1, read on the forward strand.
GAAAATCTTGTGCAGACAACACTATACAGCCATAAAGCTCCTTAGGGTTTATCTCATAAAATCGGCGTTTTACGTAATGTTGTAACCAAAATCTTTTATTATTATATTCGTTAAATTAACCTTTTACTTGTATGCAATACGTTGCAAGTAAAAATACGGGATAGTAAGAATATAATTTGTACTTCTCCGTTATTTTAATTATAAAGTCCGGCGTCCTGGAAATGAATCAATTATTGCGAATTATATATTGACTGTATTGTTTTAATTTGGTTTTGGACAAGCAGTATTTATAAGACGATTTTATAATTCTATTTTCGCTCCCTAATTAGAGCATATGGTTTCCATGAAGATACTCCAGGCATCTCTGTTTGCTGCTAGCTTTTATACATCATCCAAGAAAGTTCTCTTCCTGCAGTTCTAACATGAACTACTGAAGTAGGCAAGCCTAGTTAAGGCTCTTAGGAGGCATCCGCAGTATAAAACCTAGCCAACCGTATCATCTCCGCTTGATGACAGTTGTTACTGGAGTTTTCTACGTTTATTATCTAATTATTACATTCTTTACAAAACCTAAACACCAAACGATTACAATAAGTTTTAGACACCTGTTCTCAAATTTATGTGTTTTGCTGTTTTAGGTGCCACCAGTGCACAGGTGCCCCAGTGACGTGCCACAATTTGCATCCGCAGAGAAGAATAGGTGTTATGCAGGCGTTTCGTTTTAAAAAAGGGGAACTTTGTTTTTATTCAGTAAATGTGCGATATCCAGACAGACTTCATACTGTTGAATGTGGCGCCTGTTATTCTTTGCCTCACTCGCAGTTCATTTTGAATGCAGCCATTTTCCACAGCACATACACCCAGGTATTTGAAATTCTCGACCCTTTCAATGACTTGGTTTGACAGAGCCAAGGGATTTCGGACATCAAAGTACAAAGTTTTTAAAATTGTTACATAATACAGTGTCGCAATTTGTGTGTTTATTTATTTAGACTTTTACAATGTTTGTAATCTTTTTTTTATACAGAAAAATGTTTCCTCACTGGGGTGTCCCGTGCCGAGGAAAATATTTTACAAAAAGTGAAACATGCCTTAAATTATTTATTTAACAAAGTCATCATAAGAAAAAAAAAAAACGTTATTAATCAATTTGATCTAATTATCAATAACATAATAAACAATAAAAAACTAAAATAATCATAAAAAACATAACCAATTTATATAGACCTATAGAACAAATTTCATAAACAGTACACACATTAAACCTATTTGGCTTGATTCACTCATCGATCCGTGCACAACCCACCTCCACTCTTCATTTCTCAATAGCAATTTTATATTGCGAGTATTTATTTTTTGTCCTTATGGATAATGGAAGTAGATTTTACACTACTGTATATGCTATTTGTAAAGAAATTTAACGTTGTTAAAGCCCTTAGGGGGTTTATTAATAAATACACCAATTTTGCATTCAATATTGCTTTAATAACGAGGTTTTTTTTTATTTATCAAAAAAACATACAAAAGTTAAAATCCAAATTATTAAGTCCTACCGACCTGCGTAAAATGCAATTCATCAGCAGGTGCTTTTAGTTAAGCTCTAATGAATATACATAATCTTATCTCTTAAATTCTATAACATATAAAAACTCTTATTACCTTAGAATAAATAAGTATTCTCATGTGCATCGAAAATTTGTTACACGTAGAAAAATAAAAATTTGTCGAAATAAAAAAGGAAATCACAAAAAATTTCAATAAAAAAACCACGTTCCAAAAGCCAGATTTTCAAATTGACACTGGCAGAATGGTGAATGTTACACAGTGTGTAAAGTGGCTACTCAAACCAGTCAATGAGAAGGCATAAGCCCTGTAAATGTCTAGACACTCCCTATATACTCCACTCATACTCCCTTCTCAAAACTGTTTTCCCTCTCTGTTGCAAAAAAAATAGATTAAATGCCGCATGTATTTATTGTGTATGCCGACAATTTGTAGAATTCCATATTAAATTTAGTGATGAATCCAAAATAAAACACGTTTATTGGATTTCAATTCTACTTTATTTTTTATTTTTCAATGAAACTTTGTAAATATTTAAGGGAGTTTGAAAAAATCCTAACAAGACGAATAGAGTCACAATATACCCTCTTGTATATAAAAAAAAATAAAGTAGAAATAAAATTTAATAAACCTGTTTTATTTAGGATACATTACTAAATTTAAATTTACCGTGTTCGAGTTTAATACAAACTTATAATAAATCAGTGTTGTAGCTAATTTGTTAAGGCATTAATACAGCACGTAAAGCCGAGTAAGGCACATGTAACCTCTCTCAGGAACATGTTACTAAGCAGAAAATCCAATTACGCCATTTGTCTCTTAACAAGCTCACAGCAAGCTATATCTCTATACTCGTAAATCAAATGGAAATAAAGCACGCCCTTATTTCAAGATATCGGAGGATTCTTAAGGAAACCCGAGGCACATTGAATTAAAATAAAAGGACGACCCTTTCAAATCTGAATCAATATAAAAGGTGTTAACATAAGTTCTGTCCGTTTTTTTTTCCAAACTAAAAAAATAAACACCAAAAGTTTTTTTAAAGTGTAAAGGTTGTACGAGTATGTTGTCATTCGAAAGAAAAAAATTGTTCTATAAAACATTGTATTGGGTTTTACGTTACATATTTTATGTTATTTGATTAAAGGCTTCAAAATGGAATGGCAGGTAGACAAAAGCGACCATTTTCGACATCCTCTTCTGTTCGTGATTAATCTAGGGAGCAAAGGTTATAAAATAATGAAAGATAATTAACGGTTTTGGTATTTATATAAAGTCGGGTTTGGTTCATCTTACTTCCATGTAACAAAAAATGGTGAAGATACGCTGCGGTTGGTGTACCAATGCAGTTTTCTATGCACCATTAGGTTTAGAAAAGGAATAATGTTGGTCATGATGATGATGAATATGGTTAAGGTGTATGGTGGGTTTCGCATGTTAGTGTAATTAGTGTCCTGACAAAGAGACGAGTTCAAAACCGGTAGACATAGAAAGTCAGTAAGAGGTTATATTTACTATGTACATATATTTACCAACATAAATAAAAATAGAGATCAAATTATTGTTTTCGAAATAATATAAATATGATTTCTTTCGGTCAGTGGCGTAGTTTAATTTTTCCTTGTTCAGAAAAGGGCAAAAAAAAATGATTAAAATATTTAAAATATGTTTCAACAGAGAGAGAAAACATTTTTGAGAAGAACATATGTAAGTCTAGGCATTTACAGGGCTTATGACCTGTCATTGGCTGGTTTAAGTGGCCAATTTACACACTGTATAACATTCACATGATAAAAGTTAACAGATGGAAGAGTTTAGAAAATGTTGATGTTTCAACAAAAGCAGAATGGTGAATGTTGCACATGTGTTATGTGGTCACTTAAACCAGCCAATGACAAGCCATAAGCCGTGTAAAAACCTAGACTTCCATATTCCCTAATCAAAAGTGTTTTCCCTATCTGTTGAAACATACTTACATATGAATAACTCCCTACGCAGGAAGTTCAGGCAGTCTGCAAGCATTTGGACGTACTCAAACATTATTAATAATAATTTTATGCTATTTACACAGATAAATAACAATTTTACACTTTTTTAATGGCATTTGATACGAAATATATTGCAACGAATCCCTTTGTTTGCTCTTTTGACACTACCATGACAAAGAGTTTGCCTAAAACATCCGAAATAATAACCTTAAGGACAGTCACTGGGAGAACGTTTGGAGACCGAATCTGCAATGAAGAAATAAGACAGACCTGTGGCACTAAATATGTTGTGCGATGGAGCAGAGCAAGAATACATTTTTGGAGTGACCATGTTAACAGAATGGACAACTCCGGAATCCCGTATATTGCTGCTGAGGAAATTCTATCTTGTCATCGTCTTCCAGGTAGACCTTCTAAAAAATGAAGAGTTGGTTGAATCTCAACGTCCCAAGCGTATCTGCTTTCTGCCAAAACAGATAAACAGATCTTAATAAAGAGGAAAAAGAAGAAAAATAAGAAGAGGTAACTTTTCTGAAAACTATCAAAAATCAAGTTTCTTCCCCGTAAGAGGTCGTTAAAAAGTAGTATACCCTACTCCAAACTTTTATTTAGAAACAGCTTTGTAAAACAGTTTTATTTTTGAAATGGTAACTGCTACTGTTACTTCTTTTAACAAACCAAAACTCCCATCTCGAGTCCCAATGGCTCAGACTGAAACATTATATTATTCTATTTAATTTCAATAAACACTTATTTCAAATTTGATATCTCTAATTAGTTTGTCAAAAACACTAAACTACCCCCAAGCAGTTTAATTTAATTAAAATTCTAATCCCTGCCATTTAAACACTGAAATTTTAGTAAAACCTACTTAACCGTGCTTTATCTTTACAGGTATGTTTATATTATTTAATGATTTAACCTTAACAAAGAACTTTGGTTGTCTATCAAATATTTTCTTCAAAAAGATAAACTAGGAATATTCACAAACCATAACGTTATTATACTTAATAACTTTATGTAAATTAATTAACTCAAAAACCAAAAACACCTGCATAATTTCAAATGTGAATTTTTATACACACCTTTTCAATTAAATTCAAAAAGACATCAAATCAAATTAGATTAGTCGATAAATTAGCTGCCACCATAATTATAAAATAATTAACATATTTGATTCTGTATTTCCGCGTGCTGGTGGATTTTTGTTTATTTATTTTCAAAAGATGGTATATAGTATTGCTAAACCCACCACCTATAATAAATTACTTTTTATAGCAGGCGAAGTGTAAAAATCAACAATTTAATATATATAAAAATAAATAGAATAGAATAAGGAATTGTCCAGAAGAACGTAGAATCGTATTTAAATACATTGGACCGTGTCTAAAAAACCCCCTACTTTGACCCAATTTTGCCGCACGCATGCGTGAAGTCGTCGCGTAATGTTGCCAGATCGCAAAAAATATAATCATAACACAAAAATGTAAGATAATTACATTTAAAAAAAGCAATTTGTTAATTTCTTAAATATTTTATTGTACACGTGGAAACATTGATTGACACAACAGAGTAGATAAGTAAAGGGTCATTCAATAAGAGTAAATTAATTATTGAGCTTTGAACTTAAAAAATAAAACAAGTTTTATTTTACAAGGAACGGATATTTTTATGTCATGTTAAAAAATATTTGATGTTTTAAAGATGATGTCAGTCAAATATCTACCACGGCGTTGTTTTGTCAAAAAGATCTAATTTTCATTAGTTCTCTCATTGGATGAGCAAAGTAGCGTAACGAATTTGACTATCCTGGCAACACTAACAAAATGTCCATTTTGTTTTCTTTGACGATCTGACAGATGAAAAAATAATTCAATTTGTAAGTAATGCATTTGCTACTTGCACATGCATTTGCTACGTACACACGAAATGTGATCCCATCCTGTTTCTTTAAGATCCCAGCAGTATTTTTACACTTTAAAACGACACAACACAGCATAGTTGTATTCAAATCGGGAGTAGCGTACTGAGCAATGTCTACAAGAAAATAAATGGGTCAAAACGTGCAACTACTCCTTTAAGAGTAGTTTAGTCGCCTTCTGATTGATGCGTGTATGCGGTTTCTGTATTATTCTGAATTCTATGGTACGAAACTAGTTTCAAAAGAATCGAGGTTGTGGCAGCATTAGAGCAGGATACTTAGGTGACATTCTTTTTAATTTAGATTACCTACTCTACTCCATTAAATATATGTTTTCATTATTCTATATTATCTTTAAATCATTTTTTATTCTGTTTATTGTTTAAATTTTTTTGTTTTTTAGTTTTCATGATTGAGAAATTTTCATAATTATATTTTTTCTGGTTGATTTATACTTTGTATCTACTGGTAATATGGCTCATTGAGTATTGAAAATAAATAATTATAATTATTATTAAAAACAATAAAACGACCAAAAACAAGAGAACTGCGAATGCGAGAGAGGGAATTATAATATCCGTAATTCAAGAAGACGAGATGGACGAGTGTTGTAGACTCAATGGCTTACTCTCATGTAAAAATTCTAAAATCGTGTGGGTATTAGGGTTTAAGTTTTACTTCAGTAAAAAAATTGTATTCTCATCCATTCTGATACATAAAAAACTTGTTAACCTTAGGTATTGTGAATGTTAGTTGTTAGTTTAAGTCACAGTTATGAAATATGTATAACGTTACTTTTTCGTTTGAAGTTCAGAACTAATTTGATTATCTTCGATTGGTCTTTTTCAGCTTAGAGCAAATGCAGCTAAGGGCGCGATGCAAACGACTAAATAAGGACCTGGAAGATATTGCAACCGCAATAAGCTATGAGGACTTATCACGTGAGGTTATATAATATTACGGGGTAAAAATAGTAAAGGTTTTTATTGAATTAAATAAATGCAGAACACTGTTAAAATAAAACGGAAGGACTGTTGATGTCCGTCAATAGTCTTGGTTTTCCTGATGAGTATTCTGTGGTTTCTTTTTCAATAAACAAATGCGGAGAAGTTTTTTAACTCTTGCGTGGCTGTGATGTCACACGAGTCGACATAGGACACAAGACTTGACATATCTCTCTTATTTTTTTTAAAATCGTTAATTAGTATTTTTTGTAATGTTTAAATGGACATTTTCACACCCGATTTGGAAAGTAAAATTTGTACAACTATGCTAAATGTAAATACAAACAATATTTATCCTTGCTACGCGAAGAATGAATGTCCGCTAATTCAGCAACATATCTATACAGATACTTTATACAAGACAGAGCACGAAGATACAAGTTATGACGTGTTGTGACACGGAAGACAGATACGCTGTTCCGCGGTTTGTGTCGTCTTAAACAGATTTAGTCTTCAGTCGGTGGATGACAATGATGGGGAACACACGCGCGTAACATGAGCGGCGTATTTGTGATTTTTAATTTATTTTGCTATAACAGGGCTAAATTATATGTCTATACCTATAAATTATGGAAAAATAATTATTAAGCAGTATTCTTAATGTTTTTTTTTTTTTTTAATGTCTGAGCTTTAGAAAATTCCGTCTTTTACTATTGGTAACACAATGTTACATCACCGCGCGCAAAGGGATTATTTATCACAGTCTTTTAAGAGTTAACGAGGTCACAGCCGACTATCCCACCAGATCCTCACACAATACTTAAAGCAGTTAGGCAGAAGATAATTACTGCTGTCAAGCCTTGTACATAATAAGCAAGGCAAAAAATAATCAATTGCCAATTTTATTTTAAACTTTGATTGGTAGGTATATACGTATTATATATTTTTTTCTTTAAAAGAAACGTCTCTCTATGAGATTTATTTTTTTTTTGTTTCTCAAAAAACAAATTTCTTTTACCGTGATAATTTTGAAGCGGACACTTTTCATTTTAGTAAATGGCCCATTTCCGTATCTTTTCAACAAATGGAACAACACGCACAGTTTCCTTTAGTTTTATGGAATCCCTTTTTGCTATACAAATGATAAAAAGGCAGTGTTATGAGCAGGACAAAATGGTTGTTTATACGTTATGGGAAAATCTTGGTTTTGATGAAAGAAAAAACTATTCAAATATTTTTTGACAATTTTAAAAATATAACAAAAACACAGATAATTGCTTTCTGTATCAGGAAAGCTATGAAAATCTACGACGTATGACAAACAACGCGTGCATAACTAATGTTAGTAAATAAAAGTAAAGCATATAAACATTTACCGACATTTTACGTCTACCGGTTTCGACACGTACCCGTATCTTCATCAGAATACTTACAACACGAAAATATTAATTCTAAAATGCACTTTCACCTTAATCATCACCATATAATACATTGTGTTTACATAAAATACATAAATTTCTCAAATCTTAAATTAAAAATTAAAGTTTGCTTATATAATAACAACAATTTCTGTTTAACAATTTATTTTATTTAAGCACCACAACAGGCCAGGAGGCCCAATAACAGTGTTGAATTACATCACAGAACATCCAGGCTTAAGAAAAATCACATTTTAATTTTTGTGTTTTCACCGGGAATCAAACCAGGAACCTTCTGTGCGTGAGTCAAGCGTCTTGACTCGTCACCACGGAGGTTGCCAAATAGAACGTGCATAATGGTGCTAAAAGTTTATGGGAGTATTAAGCATTATTGCAAGCAAGTATTAAACATATTGACAACGTCCTAACCAGATGAAACACGTCACATTATATACTCTTGAACATTCATTAAAAAAATATTGAATTAAATCTAATTATAGCATTTTAATTTGGATACCTTACCGAATTTAAATGTTGTTTTGTTCCGGGAATAGCACCCAAAACATAGAACTGATCGCTTTACTTTCAATACAACAAAAACGATCAAGATACGCTGTATTTGAAGAACAAAAGCGCGTATAGAAAATTATGTTGATTTTACATCAAGCGCAAAGGTTTGTCTATTTTCATTGATATATTATAGGCTATCTCAGTAGAACGCTCGTTCGAGGTTTTCCTGTAATATGAACTATTTAATACCAAAAACATGTACGGCTTTCGGAAATTTGCTATAAAGACCAATGCCATTAATTACTCAAATCATTCATAAGGATCGTAAAAATCCGTTCTATATATTTAATATATTATCAATGTAATTCCCAATTTGTGAAAATACTTTTTAATTTTTATTTTATTTTATTTATTATATTCACAAAGAGGGATTTTTCGAAATTTCAGATTCATTCCAAAAGTTAATACAAAGGTCTTTTAAATGTGAGTCTTATGAATTAAAAAAAAAAAATGAATTACGATTACATTGTGCTTTATTTACATGAATAAAGATGAAATATTTTATAAAAGTCGCCGAGTGCAATGTTAAATACTTTCAATTATTAAAGTAGTTTTAGGAGAAAAAAAAGGTGAAAAATGAGTATTATTTTAGTGAAGTTTTTACTTTACTAAAATTCTATTTTTAGAGGTAAGTAAAATACAAAAAGTTAAAGTGATTTTTATAGCATGCGAATAATTTAGGTTATTTTTATTTTATCGCTGAAAGAATTTTTAATCTCAACACTGACAATGAAAAACGATACATATCAATTTCTCCATAGCCGTTTCCAAGCCGGTGTAGTCTGACGATTTAATAATTTACACAATAATTCTTATGATTATATTTATGATAACATTTTTGTGGCTACACTAGCAAATTCTAGCAGAATGCTCGCACTATGTAATACAAAAACACGTACGACTTTCAATCAGAGAAATGTCCTATTTGTGACCCCAAGAGCTTTCAATATCTTGAATGAACATATTAAGTTATACAAAACCAAAGCTATTTTGAATAGAAGTGTACAATTGGATGGATTTTGTCTAAAAGAAAAAACCATTGCAGGAGACTGCTATGAGACATTGCATATATTTATAAACTATTAAGCGTGTTGTCCAGATGTAAATTAAAAAGTATCTTGGTGTAATAAATTTTATTTTTAGTATTCTTCAATAATATGCATGCTTCCAATTTCCATTACGTTGTGTCCCATTTCAACACAGGGCTCTTGGCTTAATAGAGTTAGGAACACGTTTTTTTTTGTATCTTTATATAAATTAGTAAAGAAAAAAACAGAATTTAAAATAGCCATTTTTAACTGATAGTTGAGACACATTTAAAAACAAAATAATAAATTAAACCCATTATCTGTCTTTGGGAAACGACGTAAAGAATGTTGGGAAACATCTAATAAACTGAAGCTTTGGTCTAAGCTTTTACAAACAAGTCTATCGATAAGCTTGAACATAATGATTTACAATGGGTTCCTGCACGCTCTTTGTTACAACTAATCCCAACTTCTATAGAAACGAACTACCCCCTACCAATTCTTTGCGGCTGTAGAGGCATTTTAACCATTTTCTAAAGTTTCAATACAAAATCCAAGCTATTCTCATGGCGATGATGGATGACACAGAGAATTCGCGGTGATACACACATGACTAACTTTTCATTGTAGATTACCACAGACCGAAAACTTTGGCGAAGTTTCGTCGATTGGATCAATTTAAATGAAGTGTCTCTTGTCCTAGAACTGGAAAAGTAGGTTCCGTAATATATATTATTATTATGATTTCGTTTAAAGTTACCTTGCTAAAGTATCGTTATAAAGTGGAATCATACGCACGAATTCAGTAAATGACAAACTCCATGAAAACAAAACTGGCGGCCTTCGTGGTGTAGTGGTTATACACTTGACTCACACATGAAAGGATCGATTCTCGGTGAGAACAAAAAAAAATTTTTTTTCTCAAACCTGTATGTATTGTGTTGTAATTCAGTATTGTAATAAGGTCTTCAGGCCTGTTCTGGAGCAAAAAAAAAAAACAATGACGTAATATGAAAATTCATCAAAAAATATTACTGATTTAATTGGCATTAACTTTGTGGAATAACATGATTTAATATTTAATTAATAAAATACTTTGTTATTAGATCACCTGCGTTTATTTGAAAGTACAACTTGTTTTAAAAGGCACTGTTTATTTCATCTAGAGGTGTTATTATAAATAGTTTACAATAAGTCAACCTTTTTTCACCCCTTCGCACCCAGCGGTGCATGTAAACCAAATGTAGCAAATCTCAATAACTTGCTACACGAAGGTTAGGTGATCAGACATACACTTTAGGATTAAGGACACTATGAAGGTATAGTCAAAGATAAATTTTCCCTAACGATTATGAAGATACACTACCGACTACCGAC